>NC_137020.1:2322308-2342308 GCF_032717465.1 Coenobita brevimanus
CCTCTTTCCTCAACACTCATAATTCCCTTCCATTTCCCCTCTCTTACTCCCTCTCCTCATCTCCCTTCTCTTCTCCTTTCTCATACTCTTTCTCTCCCCGCTAATATTACTGTACCTCGGCTGCTCTGCCTCTACCCTCTTACTTCCCTCCGTCTCCAAGCACTCTGTTTCCCTTATCCTTTCCCACTTCACTCTCCCTCACCTCTTTCTTATTCGCGCTTCCCTCTTCCCTCTGTTCCTGCGACTTACCTCTCTCGTTTCCTCCTTTCTCTCCCGCTTCCCTATTCTACGAGTATTCTTCCTCCTTCTCCACCATTGTATTTGCCTTTCCCACTTCTCTCCTTCCTTGCTCCCTCACACATCTCATCCCTCTCCCCTCAAAACCTCTCAACCATAACGAGTGTCAACAAACAATTCTCGAGCCTGGAACACTGAAGGGGTGGGCGATGGGAAACAAAATGAGTGAAGTGGAAACTAAGGAAACAAGAAACGCGGAAGGAACAGGTGAGGGAAGGGAGAAACAGGGCGAAGAGAGCCGGAAACGGTAGGAGAAAGTGAGAGAGGATGGTGGAAAGGTATAAGAAGACGGGAAGGGTAAGGAAGATGTTGATAAGTAAAGTGTTGGGAGTAACGAAGGAGGTGGAGTGAGGTAGTTGTAATAAGAGGAAGATGTAGGAGGAGGGAAGAGGGGAAGGTGAGAGGAGATGGGAGGAGGGAGAGGGAAGAGAGGAGATAAAAGGAAGGGACGGGAAGATGCTGGGAAGAGTAACGGGAAACTAATTCGGTAGCAAAGGTTAGCCTTCAGAACCAGTAAGTGTGGGTAGCTGTCATTAACAATACTTCATCATAGCTCAATAACAAGTGAGAGATATGGTTCCAATCAAGGCGCCCTCTAGGTGAAGGAGTCTCTGATAACTAAGAAAAGCAAAATAACATTTACTTCTTCACTATGGCAACATATATTTTAATCTTGTGACCGCCAGACGGTTTTATTTGGCTAAGAAAGACTTCTAATGCTAAAAGAGGTTCGACTTTTTATATCTAACTGCATCATATCGATAGGTCTCTTCACAGGAAAAGAAATGAGTCCGTTGGTGCAAAGATTTGTGTAAAATATTCATAGGTCGCTGCATTACCACTGGGGATAACACTCTTGTAGTATGACATTTACGATTTTATTTCATGAAACACCAGGCAATAAAGCTCAACTATGACTAAGTTACAAGGGACAGAGAGGTTATATTTGCACCATTATGACCCTCATGGTTGGAATAACTCTAGTGATACAACTACCGACAGCAACATTGAGTGCTAGTAAGTACTGTAGTAGGAAATTGAGAGGTATTAAAAAAAAAAATGCTTTTTCCCAGGATGAGATGACGACCATCCAAGGAAAAATTTTATTCAGTCATTAAGACGTTCTTTCTGATATTAAAATCATCTGCGTGTGTGTGTGTGTGTGTGTGTGTGTGTCACACACACACACACACACACACACACACACACACACACACACACACACATACAATCACAAATTATCAACTTAAGGTGAAACTTTCTCGTAAATATAGACAGAGGTAAAAAAAGAAACTCGAAAATTATCCATCCATCTATCTAACGCCCAGTTTATCTACTTGTCTCTTTTATTATTTTTTTAAGCTGACCTTCAGTCTCCATACCCCACTTCCTGGCCCATGGCACCGTACATACAAACGCAACAGAGCAAACCAACGTAAGTACCCAGCCATCCATTCATCCACTCACATGTATGTCTATTTGACCTTAATCTCTTCACTCCACCCCTTAGCCAACGAGAGCCGAGTATAGATATGCAGGAGACAAACCACCCCAATCTGTCATTCCCCAAGGCAATTCCAGGGTGACGGAATGGTAACAGAAGTCCCTTGTGCTGCTATGTACTGGAGTGGTGAATAGGGATGGATTCCAGCATCAGCCTGTACTACCATTTTCTTATAGTGGCTGGCATGGGATGGAACAATATCCTTTGAGGAGCTGATATGCTTAGTGATTCCGTGATGATTAGGAATAGTAACCCATTCCAGGATTTATAGCTTCCCTTCCAGAAACTGTATACCCTGTCTTGGGAATGATATATTTCCTTCCAGAACTATCTGATCCCCTCTTTGAACTGATTAAGCCCTGCAACTGATTATGCCCCTTCCAAATCTGATTTGTTTGTTACTCCTGCACTCCTGAAGCAACAGTGGATGTTTCTGACTGTCAGCATTTGTGTGTGTGTGTGTGTGTGTGTGTGTGTGTGTGTGTGTGTGTGTGTGTGTGTGTGTGTAAACAAAGTAGATGTGCAGTTTATTCCTGTGCATTCTGAGGAAATGTAGAAATTGCATACCTAATCCTGCAATACGCATGCCGATGAGAAAGAATTACAAATTAATATTACTGCGCCATAAAAGAAGCTAGGATCCCGATGTTAGCAAATGCGATTGAAATATATTAAAGCGTGTATAAGAATTGTGATATCCCAGGATAAGCTCAGTATCATCATCATCAACATCATCATCAGTAGTGGTGGCAGTATTAATATTAGGAGTATAGGAGTAGTAGTAGCAGCAGCAGCAGCAGCAGCAGCACCAGCAGCAGCACCAGCAGCAGTAGCAGTAGTAGCAGTAGTAGTAGTAGTCGTATTTGTTGTTGTAGTTGTAGTTAGCGGATGGACTCCTCCAACATAATACTACAGGTGTATATAATATTAAAGCGAAATCTGCACATACTAAAATATTAAAGGGAATCTCCCTTCCTTCCACTATTTTGCATCCTTTACAAGTTTGGAGGAGGCTGCTCTCTTAAAAATGGTGGAAAATATAATATATTGGAAGGCATTATCATGGAATCAGACGAACTGACCTGAGAAATTTGGTTGAGATCCATATGTTTATTTTCCCCTGTGTCTGATGGTTTTTATTTTAGATCTGACCGCCAAATCGCTAGAGATGTACACTCCCCAGATATCGCAACTCGGATGGAAATCCATTGTACAACTTGTACTAAATTTCAATGCCATATCTGCCTTCCTTTCAAAAAAAAAATCATGGTTGGAAACTTGGATACAATGGACGACCTTCGAGTACTCGGACGAATGCTCTTCTCAAGTTTCATTCAGATCCATCAAATAGCCTAGGAAGAGTTAAGGCATACACAGGCATACACACAAACTGGCTGAATTTCGCACAACGGTTCAGAGCGAATTGCCGAAAAGGATACCATCCTTCTTTGAAAGATTCATAATTCAAACAGTTTTTATACGATTATATCCAAATTTGTTGGAGCGGTCGAGGACCAAACAAGGGTTTACCTCCGTATTTTCGAGAAAAACAAGTCAAAGGTCGATACCACAATCCGAGGTCATATATTGACTTTGCAAGGTCAGCTCTAATGGTTATTATCTTCTTCAAACAGTTTTTAAAGGGATGATTGGGAGGAAGGCAAGAACAAAACTGTTTGACTTTGAGAAGTTTTGTCATGGTAACAGGGCAATCAAGGTCAAATATCGACCCTTGCGGCTGTGTACAAGTAAGCAAAAAAAGCAATACAGTTTTCAGCAACTCTGGACCACATATATTATTGAATCTACTGTTCCTGAAAGCAGTAGGGCAAATGTTAAGGTCATATGGCAAGGGCAGCTTAAAAAGTTACACCAGTCTTTGCAGAGAAGTTCATTTTAAGGTAAGGATAAAATTAATGGATTCGATTTTTAGAGGTGAAGGACACTGCAAAAGGTCACAGTTAAATGTAACAGGACAAGGTCAACTGAAAGTTTTGATCTAATCTGAAGCAACCTTTGCAGAAAGATTATGGGTCAAGCAAGAGGTTCGTGGATGGGTTCAGGGTACAGCAAGGATAAGGCAATTTAAAACTGCAAGCAGCCAGTCAAAGATGAACTCTGCATGGTAATTCTAAATGTCTTGGAAACATGGCAACATCAGCTTAAATTGTTTTAGTAGAATCTAAGCCGAACTTCGTGGAACGTTTGAGGGTAAGGCAAGGAAAAAGGGTTTCGATTTTATGAATAATCAATGATTGGTCATTGTCACAGGGTATTTTCATATTTCAGCCAGCGTGTGACCAAGTGACCAAAATAAGTGAATCAGTTCTGAACTATCTGCAACCAAACATGGTGAAAGGTTTGAGAGTCAGTAAAAGGGTCCCCCCCCCTTTTTTTTTCTTGGTAAATAATCAATGACACTTGTTATAGACAAATTAAGTTCTTTATCCAGTTTATGTCAATCTTAGCAGAAGGATTAAGGGTATTCCAAGGATGAACAGACTGTATTATGAGAACAATGAACCAAAAAAATCACAATCACAAGACAAGATAAAAATAAAAGACTTCGACTTAATCTTAACCAGATTTGTTAGCACTGCTGTGGATGAGCCAAGGATGAAGATATCCAGTTGTCAGAACAATAAGCCAGTGTTCAAGCTGACAGGATAAGGTCACCTAGTAAACTTGTGAAGCGTCATACAAGAATGACGTGGTTTGATTTTGAGAACAATTAGCCAGATATCAAGGTCGCAGGGCAAAGTCAATGTACGGTCATTATACCAGTTGTTGGGCAAGGGTGGTGCACTGTCAGAATGCTTTTTCTCTTTTATGTTGTATGACTACAACAAAGTTTGCAGCCCCTTCTATGTTGCATTACTGATTTGTATTACCTGTGTACCAGGCAATAAATGGAATATTTTGCAAATTATAAATGCGTGTGATTAGCAGTATTCTGAATATAATCACATGCTTGAAAATGAGGAAAATATTTCAAGGCTTTCTCAGCATTCAACTGTCCATCTCACCCCTGGAAAAAGAGAAAGAAGAAGAGGAAGAAGGAGGAGGAGGAGGATGACGACGGTGACGAGCAGGAGAAGTAAGACGAGGAGGATGTTAGTGATGATGATGATGATGATGATTAAAAGGAGGAGGAGGAGGAGGAGGAAAGGGAGAAATAGAAGGTGACACAGAAGTAGAACTTAAACAGAAATAGAAAAAAAAGTGGTGACAGGTACAACACACCTCACCCGACAGCAGTTATTTTATTGCTTTTAAATACTTATTCATTACTACAGTACCATTTATTGTCAGTACGCAGTTAAAGTCTAAGGTAACGGCGCAAATGTTTTCAAATTCTGCTTTCTGAAAGTCCGTGATCTTGCTTTTGACCTGTTAAAGTCACTCATGGTCAATGGTCATGGTACCAATTAAAAACCCACATGGGACTTCCTATATGTCGATATTAGTAAATATTACTCTATCTTCAACGAGTTTCGAGTTATGGCCCTCTGAATATCCGTGACTTTGAGTTTGACCTTTCAGTCACTCAAGGTCAAAGGTCTTTGATGCCAGATAAAAGCCCGTATTGCGAGTTCCTATATGTTCTTAATAGTAACAATATCTGCAACCGGCTTCAAGCTATAGTCCTTTGAAAATCTGTGATCTTGATTTTGACCTTTCAGGGTCACTGGATTACGTCCAAAAATTTATTACTTTCTTTTGGGACCAGTGCCCACATATCGTGAAAGTTTCATGTAATTTCATTCAGCCGTTTTTCCATCATGTTGCTAACAAACAAACAAACATATGACCAAAAACAATACCTCGCTAGACGCCGTCCGGGCAAGGTAAAGATAGGAAGGAAAAAGAAACACATTTAGTTACGAGTTCACTCTGAAACTTTCTGTCTTCGAGCCTTAACCTCTGCAAAGTTGTCAATTACATTTTGAATATTATTTTTCTTAGCAAACTCATACTCAGCTTAGAGCAAAGACAGGTTCAACTACCTGGACTGGTTCATTTTTGAGCACAGGTTGTTTTCAATTACCTTCAGTTTAGAAAAACTCGTTTCACCCGAAGCAACAGACACACAGATAGTCCAAGAGAACCTTAGGCGCAATAACAACCTAAGCAGAGTTTCCAGAAAATCCCATTTCACAATAAACTCTAAAAACTGCTAGGTTGTCCCCTTTCTGGCTTCATCGAAGTTGGTTTTGGCAGCTTCCATGTGTCTCCAATGTCGTCTAATTTCTACCTTGATGTCTTCTTCATAGAGCTCGTCGAAGATCTTTCTCAGTTTTGGAACAAACCTATTAAGGTTTTCTTCAATTGCAACAACAAAGAGTTTGGCTAACTAGCAGCCAGTACAGTGAGAATGTTCTCAGTTGCCTTTGTGTAAGTGTATCTAATTCATAATAGAATCTATCTATGCATTCAGATATAGCCCTTTTTACTTCCTCTGGCAGAGTCTGTCCAGCATCTTTTGCCATCTCTCCTGATATCCTTTTTGTGTACCTTATCCTACATCTTCTCTCCATGGGAATGACCATTTCCTCACACTTTGTCGTTGCACACTGGATGGTTCTCTCCACAGTATCATTCTACTGACCTAGAAAAAACAGCTTTAAATCTTGCAGTTTCACAGTGCACTGTTCAAGACTGCTTCCTAGTGTCAATAAATACTTCTGTGAGAGATCAACTTCTTCCAGGACTTCACTTCAAAAATGAAAGGTAACTAAAAAGAAAAATCACATACAACAGACAATAAATTAAGAGGTGATCCACTTGCATCAACATTATCCTTTGGATCACACAATGATTCATGGGAGGAGATCATCTTTTCAAAATTCACTTCAGTGGCTTCACATCATGACGAGCAGTCCATCTAATTTGGTAAAGTTCTTTTACTGTTTTCTCCATATTCTCCAACAACACCTCCCATCGATTAGACGGAATATAAGTAATAAATTCTTTCAAAGGTTCCAAAGAAAGTCACATTTAAAACTGTGCTCCAAAGTGAGTGCACCCCACAGAGATTTAGGGAATGATTTGCACAAGGCACAAATGAAGCTTTTGGATTTCCTCTTTGATCTTTGTCTGAACGCCATCAAGAAATCCAGCCATATCGGCAGTATTATCACAGCCTTGACTCCGACACATGCTTATGCCTAGTCCGTCTCTCTTCAAATAATTCAGGATAACTTCAGTAAGCTCAGTACCAGTGTTTCCAGCAACAGAGAAAAAGTCCCCAAATGACTCTCTTTACTCAACTTTGTCACCTTCATTGTGGAAAAATCTTATCACTTGGGACATCTGATCAGTATGGGAAAGGAGTGCTATCAAAATGAATCCCCAAATACTTTGCTTTCTTGATATCAGCACGATTTTTCCCTCAACATGATTCCCTAGAAGACAGAACAACTCATTCTGAATCCTAGGATATAAATACTAGGCCAATTTCCTCCCAGATGGAATAGCATGTTCACCTTTCATGACATATTTTTTCAAAACAGCATCACAATTTTATCCCAGCTCCATCAGTTCCAGGAAACTACCCCTGTTTCCTGATTAAATGTCTTCCTTGTGAAAACGAAAAGGAAGGTTCTGTTTAGCAAGGAACAGAGTAATGTCAAGATGATATACAATTTCCCCCACTTCTTTTCCTCTTTGTCCATTGCTGTTTGATGAATTTGGGGAACAGTTTTTTTGTTTTACAAGTATCATCCCTATTGCCAAGATCTTCCATTCCTCCAGGCAAGAGAGGCGTTCCTTGGAAGACTTATGGTCAGATATCTTTGTCATCTTAAGCAAACGACCCGCAGCAAAACCAATCTTTTTTTTTTTTTTTAATGGAGAGTAAACCATCCAGGACCCTAAAACTTTCTCATCATTGTGCAGAGCCTTATATAACCATGCCGTCGTCAGCTGACGAGCTTCCCTGTTTAATTTATCACCTTGTCTCTGAACTGCACTATATGGTCCATCCTTATTTTGGAAAACTTCACATTATCTCTTCATTATATCTACTTTTAAGTCATCTGGAACAGAATTGACCAACAGGATATTTCGGAGTATACTAACAGTTCTTCAGTGTCTTCTTTATCAGACTCATATTCTTCCTCTTGATGTCTACTCCTGCTCGTATCTACTTCCTCTTCATCAGTTCCTCTGCTGTCAGAATCTGAAGGGGACTTATCATCCTCGATTTCTTTATTTCTTTCAGTTAAATATCCTGTTAAAGATGTGTCATTCAGATGCCGCTCTGATTTACTGGGCTCTTCCCTTGTAGCTCTTGATGTTGAATGTGTCATATACTTCAACACTGAGCCAGACATTGCTTTAGCTGATTACTCCATTGCTGTCTTTGTTTTTCTTTGCCGAAAGGCACTGGGGCAATTTCGCTTCATAATGCTGGTCTACTGTAGTCCTCGCCATTCCTCCTGAAAAAATAATATATAAATCTATATACATATTGTTTATTCTTGAACTGAAACCTTCCGAGGAAGAAGAAATAGTGAGGTCTTTATAGAGGCTTGATGATGCCACATCCCAAAGTGTGAGTTGCTCAAATGTGTGCAATATATTGAATGCTTGTTGAATGTAAATTTACTGTAGTAATGACTAATAGCTGTCATCATTCAAGCCCCAATATTCCTGGTACCACCTTGTAAGTGAGGCCAAAAAGTTTCCATCAGATCTTGTATTATAATATTCACCTATTGAATAGTCAATCTAACGACTTTCAGATTAAAAAGGGGTGCCAACCTTGGTCATAAACTCCACACACAGGTCGTCTACTCAGCTCTATCTCTTGTCACTTCTCTTCCTTACAGTACCTTTCTCATGACTCATTTACCTTATCTACTGTATCCAGAATCTTTTCGCCTACCTCGCTTCTCTTCACCTTTAAACTCGCTAAGGTATACCATTTTCACCACAGTATTCACATCCCTTCTCTCCACTATCGATTTCCCCCCCTGGAGAGATTGAGGCCCTAAAATATCCATAGCATTGATAAGTAAGGGAGTCTCCAGGAGCCTATGCGTTTACTGTCAGTTTCCATCCTTGCTTAAATCATATATAACAAAATAGTTTTGATGCCAGAGTAGAATGTCAGCAAAATCAAATTTAAAGCACCTTTCACCAGCCCGTATGTCTAACTCGGTAACAAGCAAGGGCGACTGAGCAATTGTCTTTTCCAAAACTCACACCAGTACTGAAACCAGAAGTCGATATCTGTAGGCTTACCTGTAAGCAAGTCCAGTAATGCTGGGGAGAATTTACAGGGCATTAACCAGCACACACTGACTAGCCATCAACAAGCCTCGACAGGTTCACTTTCTTATGTTTACAATCGTGTAATCAGCATCTGGACTCTGGACACAGACACGCACGGAAACGACAGACACAACTTCATCATAATATTTATACTGTATAAAGGTTTTGCAAGGTATATGATTAAAGAACACGCTTGAAATGTATAATTAAATTTATATTTCCAAGGATCCATCCACCGTACGGAAAAAGAATAAAAAATGTATGCAATAAACACATGTAATGATGTAACTTACAAAATCTGAAAATCAGAAATGGTCCTTAAAATCTGTAGACGTACCCATAAATATGTAGGCCAAAACTTTTGGCTACAGTAACTTCGTGAGTCATCCCTCAGATAGGCACAGTCATACTAGCTTTTTTGTTTTTTTTGTTTCGGGGGGGGGGGAGCAACAGTTTTACGGTAAAGGCACAGTCACACCAGCTTTTTTTTTTTTTTTTTGGGGGGGGGGGTGGCAACAGTTTTACGGTAGTTTCAGAATTCAGGTTTAATGAAAGTTAAGTAGCATAGAATCATATACTTTCGGTATAGTTTCTGATAGCTTTACTAAAATCTTTGCAACAGTGAAATTAAGAAGCTACCATTCAGCTAAATGGCACCTCCTCCCCCTCCATGGCTGTCACCGGGGACGGACAGCTCACTCTGACCCACCCCCTTTGGTATGCCTGTCCACAAGGCTCAGTCCTACTCCGAAGCAGCTGGGACTTGAAAGCAATGACTCTGCCTGTGGGAGACATAAGTCTTGTTTCTGCATATCTTCTTTTGCCAGGCGTGTCCCAAGTCCAACTTAAGACTGAGTCAAGCCCCGAGTTCGGCTGAAGCCTCCCTCTTGCATCCAGGCCTTAAACTGAATAAATCAAAGTGTCACAGGAATACTACAGATAAAATGGTGTCCTCCAGGGAATATAGTTAACAACATGCATTTTGTAAATGATGTTTTGTTACACGTAATTCTCTAATATCTCTTGTCTTTTCAGTAACTCCTACACCACTATGATATGTATAAAAACTGCTCATGTTAGCAAGAGAAGAATTAATTAAAGTGAAGGATGGGTCTTCAGCAGTGCATGGTTAGTGAAGAATACTTGTAACCTCTAATGTTGATAAAAATTTATAAATTTAATAAACTCATCCGACGGCAGGAAGAATAAGCACAGACGGTGTCGCTGAAGCCTGTGAGTTGCATATAGAAGACACTGTTTATGAGTGATACACAGCAACAAAATGATAATGAAGTGGGACTTCAAAGCTATACACACACACACACACACACACACACACCACACACACACACACACACACACACACACACACACACACACACACACACACACACACACACACACACACACACACACGAGCTTAAACATCGTACAAATTAAGATAAGTTGATACAAGTGCAACTCGTATTTAATTTGCATATCCTTACAGCCTCCCTGGCAGAGTTACTGTTTTCTGAGGCGGGCGGGGTGGACTAGTTAACAAGAGAGAGAGAGAGAGAGAGAGAGAGAGAGAGAATGTGTTTGTCTCTTGTCTGTCTGTCCTCTATGGAAATCAGCTGGGATGCATGTAGAACTCTTAACAGATCTGAAAAGTGTAACGTCTTACAACGAATTTTAACATTTTAAACATGTACACTGCATAAGCTAATGTGGCCCCTCTGATGGCCAAAATTTTAATTAATTAGAAATACTCATGTTAGCATGGTAGAAAGATGGTACCCAATTACCATCTAAGGTTTTATTTCTATAACCATATTATTAGCTACAGCAGGTCGGGATGGGTGGACAGGGTTATATAGCGATCCTATTATCTATATACAAGCCAGATGTTACTTGTTTACAGGAGATGCACTTGCAGGATCATCTTGATTGACCACAGCTCAAACACCACCACTTGTGTAGATGAGATGACGGTCAAAGAGCTGCCATCTACACACACTGTGCACACCCATAAATAGAATTTGGTTCTAAATTCTAATTCGGGAGTTGTCATGTGCATATTAAAACTTTATGCACGTATCTGTCTATTTGCTCTTTCTCTACTGTCCTCCCCTTGGCCTCATTGCTGGTGATTTTTTGAATTCACTTAATCGACCATCTTCCTGGAAATAAGTTAGTTTGTGGCGACTATAATGTCCATCATCACCACTGCGGTAGCTTGTAGGTTGATGGTCATGGGGGAGCAAGTAGATGACTGAGTACAACAGTGCAACCTTTGTCTTCATAACAATAGATGAACGACTTGTGTTGATGACTCAGCTGGTAATTTCTTGGCCGCTGACTTGTCTCTAGTGTTCCCAGGAATACATAAAGATTTCTTGTGGGTTACATATGAAGATTCTTTGGGAAAAGATCATTTATCCATCTGTCTTTACTGTACATGTGGCTATTTTTCTGTCCCTCCACTTCAAAAATTTAACTTTAAGAATGCAGAGTGGGTATCTTTCACATGGATCGCCGATTTAGATATAGAGTGAGACCATAGATGTTAAGTCCAAAATCTGACTAGTGCCATATTGCATTCAGCAGAGGCTGCTATTTCCACGACTTCTCTAATTCATACGAAGGATAGACCTCCGTGGTGGACGCTAGATTGCTGGCAAATGTCAATGAAATGCAAAAGGATATACCGGATTATTGACAGTCAACCTACTGAGAAAAATTTTATTGCTAGATACAGGCACAGACTGTGGAAAGGAAAGTAATTAGAAGGGCTAAATGTGACACCTGGCATTCGTTTGTGTCCATGGTGGATCACAATACCTTGTCCACTATTATTGTATTTAATAATAAATGCCTATATACCCCTGGAACCACTTTGCAGATAGTAACATCTATGACGATCCCGTGATTTTATCTAACAACCTCACTAGAAGTATCTCTCACGTAAGTGGCTCAGCCAGTTACAATAAGAGTTGCCATGACCATAAACACACAGCTGAGCTATGAGAATTAGACTCTGCCACAGAAGAAGTTGATTCCCCAAACAATCAACAGTTTGCGATGAATGAACTTCTCCTTGCCCTAAAATCCTGTAATGACACCAGTCCTGGACCAGATACTACCACGTGCAGTATGACTCATCATCTTAATCAGGGCAACCTGACTAAACTGATTGCATTGCATAGTTACAGATGATTTGATGATTTCTTACAAACAAACTAGACATTATAAACTACACATTATGTAAATGTTAGTGTATGTATAATAATGTATAAAGTATAATCCTATATAACCATGTTTAGCCACTAGACCTACATGATAAAAAGCATGCTTCGTCCAGTACATTTCTGCTGAGTAGGTCATCTGATTTCAAGGTGATGGAGTGCGATGGCTTTCCAAGTTAGTTCAGATTTAGATCTCATGAAGGGTTCATCTGTAATAATATGGTCCACAGTATGGCAGCCAAAAAAGACTAGTGGACATTTGGGATCAACCTTGACACTTAAGCTTGTAACATAGTGAAGGTAGCAGTGGGATGGAAACCATTATTCACCGTCTCCTACAAATATTCTCCGTAAAACCCATTTTTCTGCCAGTGAAGCACGCCCTGTCCTGTATGAGTTACCTTGGTCTTCTCTACACTCTGTCCAACAGTTAAGCAGCTCTGCCCTACTGGTGCCCTGCATCTCTTGCAGTGCATGTACTGGGCTCCCTAGGTGTGTGACCTGCCTCATCCTACTGTATCCAGAGGCTTCAGCTGCTTACTGTTCCAGTTCCTGTCGCCTCCTGCCCCTTCGCCATGTGGATCTGGTGTGTGTGTCCTGTGCCTTCGTGGTGAGATAAATTGTCATTGCCCTTTGGTCCTGTCCTGCCCTATGTGGGAAAATCACGCTGCCTCCACCCAGCACCCACACATACCGCCACACGCCACAGTACAGCCAGCTGTACTCATAACGTATCTTGAATTTAAGCCGCCCACCAAAAACGCCTGGCCACATCTATCCCTTAACATCATAGCTACGTCACGACTAATGGGTGTGTATCTTTCCACATCGTGTCATGTCATGGACTTTGTCATCCAGTTTCTCCAATCAACTACTCAGTTCTACTCAGCGGGAGGAGCTTCACATCTCACTCTGCCCTCAACAGTCCTAGTGTGCAAATCACCTGACAGTGTTAGTGCTTGGACTTCAGATTTTTACTGTTGCCTTATCACTTTCTCTGATGATTGTCCGTCACTTTCTCTAAAGATTGTGATTAGTACTATTAACATTATTACCCGTCCCTACAGGACAGTATTGTGATAGAAAAATGCACTCAGTTCACTGTCCACACGCATTGGAGCCTTAGCATCCTCATACATAATCTTCACGGCATTCAACAACTTCCATTTACTCCATATTTTCTTAACACTTTCCACAATCCTTGTCTATCCACCCTGTCATAGGCTTTCTCCATTTCCATGAAGGCCGCATACAATTTCTTTTCCTTCTCTAGAAACTATTCCACTAAAAACCTAAGTATGACTGTCTGATCTACACAATCTCTTCACTTCCAAAATTCTCCCTGTTCTTCTTCAACTAACTCCTCTGTTATATCCCTAACTCTGTTAATTAGTATCCTACCATATACTTTTCCTATTGCACTAAGAAGACAAATCCCTAATGATTACCACACACTTCTTTTTCCCTTTTTCCTTTGCTCAAGGGAATAACTGTACCAGAATTTCAGTCCCCAGGACTCTACCTTCCTCCCAGGCACGTCTCCCACATCCATTCTACTACTATCTCTCCCCCATGCGTCAGCATTTCACCATACACTCCATCAATTCCTGGGGCTTTCCCCACTTTGACTTTCTTCATTGCTTCCACAACTTCCATCTTACTGAATTCCTCCTCTCATCTCACATCCTTCCTTCTCCCAGCCATTCCCCAGCCACTTTTATTTGAATTACTTTCATTCTCTATGTATAACAATTCCTTAAAGTGTTCTTTCCATCTGCTCAGTTTTTCTCCCTTCTCTACTAGTAATATACCATTTTTGTCTTTCACTCCCCGACTAACTTCTATAACACACTGTCTAACTCGCTTTACCTCTTTCCAGAACATTTTCTTATATTCTCTCCACATTACACTCAAGTTCCTTCCAAATTCCTTATTCACCCCCTTCTTACTCTCTCTTACTAATCTTTTCACCTCTTCCTTCCTCTCTACATATAACTCTTCTCTCTCTCAACTTCCTCCACGCCCCTGTTTCTCATCCACTCACTATATGCTTTATTCTTCTGTGCATTCCACCATGCTGTTCCTTTCAGCCCTCTTTCATCTTCTTTTCACCCCACACACCAACTCATATGTTGCACAGATTTCTTCAGTGAATATCTTGCACATATCTTCCACGTCCCCCATCTGCTCCCAGTCATATTTACCCAATCGTTCCTCCACCTCCCTCTTATATTCTACCTTTTTCCCATCCTCTTGTAACCTTTCCATCTTCCTTGTAAGAACTACTTCCTCTTGTCCTTCCCTTCGTCTATTCCCCCACTTCATTTCGACCTTGATTCTCACCACCACCAAGTGGTGGTCAGAAAGTCCACTCCCCCAACCTCTATATGCTCTTGCATCCATTACACACCTTCTCATTCTATCATCCACACACACATAATCAATTATTGCTTTCCGTTCATTAGTTCACCACCCACCCTTCTTATCACTCGCCACGTATACCTGTGGATCATTTTGTGCCTGAAGAAGGTATTGGCTATCATCAACCCCCCCCCCCCAGCACAAATGACCGATAGTAGACTACCATTCTCTTCCATTTCTGCAGGCATACCCCACTCACTCTGCCATATGCTTTGTACAATTACATGAAGGTCACACGTAATTTCTTTCCCTTCTCTAGAAACTTTTCCACTATAGACCTAAGGATGATTATCTGATCTACACGCAACCACTCCCCTTCCTAAAACCTCCCTGTTCTTCTCCAACTAATTCCTTCCTTATTCCTCTGACTCTGTCAATAAGTATCCTATCACATACGTTGCCTATGACACTAAGAAGATAAATGCCCCTATGTTTATCACACTCTTCATTTTCCACTTTTCCTCTATACAGGGGAATAATCATACCTAACATTCATCCTCTAGGACTCTACCTTCCTCCCAGGCCCATCTGCACAACTTCTACTATCTCTCCCCCATGCTTCGTCATTTCACCATACATTCCTTCAAGACCTGGGGCTCTCCCCATTTTGACTTTCTTCATTGTTTCCACTACTTTCATCCTACTGATCTCTTCCTCCCTTCTCACCACCCCACTTCTCCCAGCCATTCCCTGGCCACTTATATTACTTTCAGTCTCTGTGTTTAACAATTCTCTGATTTGTTCTCTCCATCTGCTCACTTTTTTCCCTTCTCTACCATCGATTACCATTATTATCTTTCAATCCCATACTAACTTCTTTATCACCCTATCTTACTCTCTTTACCACATTCCAGAACATTTTCTTACATTCCCCCCATTTTACATTCAAATTCATTCTAATTTTTTTTTTTAGCTCTCTTCTTATTCTGTCTTACTAATTTTTTCACCTCTCTCTTCCTCCTTACATAAAACTCTCCCAACCTTCTCTCAAATTCCTTCATGTCTCTGCTTTCCATCCACCCACAGTATGCTTTCCTCTTTTGCGCCACAGCTTGCCTCACCTCTTCATTCCACCATGCTGTTCCTTGCACCCCTTTTCTTTCGTCTCTTCACCTCACACACCACATCACATGCTGCACAGATTTATTCTGTAAAAATCTTGCACAGACCTTTCAACTCCTCATCTGCTCCAAATCATATTTATCCAATTGCCCCACCACCTCTACCTTATGTTCTGCATTTTTCCCATCCTCTTGCAACCTTTCTACCTTTCTTGTATGGACTATTCTCTCTTGTCCTTCCCTCCTATTCTTCAATTGCACTTGAACAAAGTCCGCTCGCCCAGCTTCTGTATGCTTTTGCATGCATAACATACCTTCTCATTCTGTCATCCACACACACATTGTCAACCATTGCTCTCTGTTCATTCAGTTCACCACCCACTCTTCTCATCACTCGCCATGTATACCTGTGGATCATAATTGTGACTAAAGAAGATATTGCCTATCACCAAACTCCAGGCTATCACCAACCCCCTTCCCGCACAAATGTCCACTTGAGTACTGCCATTTTCATCCACTTCTGCAGGCACACCCTACTCACCAATTACTCCATCCACTTTCACATTCCCTACTTTTCCACTCACTTCTCCAGTCAAAACTCTTTCTCATTCCTCTCAAACTTTTCCATTCACGCTTCCACATTTGCCCAGAACTCTTCTTTCACTCTGCTTGCACGATCTTGCGTTGGCGCCCACACACACACACAATCGCCCATGTTTGGATCTCCATTTTCAATGTTACCCCCACAATCCTTGAACCAACTGATCCATACTCTCTTATATTCTCTTCCATCTCCCTCACACAACAATACATCAATACATACACCCTGTTTTGCCCTCTCGAATAACCTACTCTCGCGCATATACCACATCCATTCTCCCACTCTCTCTCATTCTCACCTCCCCATTTAGTGTCAGTTAAACCACGTATGTCCACTTTTGCACCCTCAAGCACCTCCTTCACCTGGTCATTCGCACCCCTTACATTCCAGGTTGCAATCCATACTATGTCCTTTGTTCGATCCTTGGCCGTCACTTGTTGGTCTGTCCTGGTCCGAGGCTTCTTGTTTGTATTTATATTATATACATATTTTTTTTTTCCCAAGAAGGAGCACTAACCCTCCGCTAACCCACTTGCTGGCACATAGGGAAAAAAAGGCGTAGACTACCAGTGCATATTTAATGAAAGCAACAACTCGACGAGGAATCATGCATGGAACTTTGACTTGAAGTGTTGCTGCAATGACTCAGTTTCTTCACATACAAGATCTGCAGTATCTAGAATTAACTACCGGCAAAGGTAGCTGAAACGTCTACGATGCATCAGTTCATAGATTAGATAGGCAAAGTTTTTTAAGGTTTGACTAAATGTTACCTCCATTCCCGCAAAATTTCCTTAGCCAGAATTTTCTCTCCATCTAAAGTGCAATTCCATTACTATGCCTGGTATACAGGTGGAAAGGTGCGTGGGGAAAGCCTTACTTTGGCAACTATTTTTTAAACAGCAGAATAACAATTTGTACCTGGCTACTTCATTCATGGTAGCGCATTGATATGGGTTTTGAGGCCTGTAGAAATGCTGCTCCTCCACGTAACTCTCTCTCTCTCTCTCTCTCTCTCTCTCTCTCTCTCTCTCTCTCAACTATATCGGTTCTTATCCCTCACCTACATTTATCTCACCTATATCCGTGCCCTACATCCGTTCTTATCCCTTTTTTATCTCCTTCCTCTTTTTCTCTCATTAGTTCTCTTTTATCCCACCCTTCTTCCTGCTTTCTGTCGTTCGTCCTTCTCTCCTGTCGCTACCTTTTCATTTTCAGCCCACTGTCCTCTTGTCTTTTCCCTTCTCTTTCTCCTCGCATTCTTTCCTTTCATTCATTTTATCCTCTTTCTTTCATGTTTTCTCCCCTGCTCCATTCCTTCCACCCTCCGTCCAATTCCCTACCTTCCCTTTCTGCCACATATTCCCCAACAGTTTCCATTTCAGACTTCGTTTCCCATTTCCCTTGGCATAAGCCCTGCACCCCTCTCCCTTCCTACTTCCTCTTTCTTTATCCCTCCCGTCCCTCCTCCACCCTTTCCTTTCCTTCCTTACCCCTTCTACTTCCACCCACTTTCCCACCTTTTCACTACACTAACCATAATCTAATTTCCACCTCTCATTTCCTTACACATCCTCCTACCGTACCCTCTCCCCTAACATTTGCTTCCTCCTTTCTCTGTACCCCTCTCTCCACCGTCTCTCCCCTCTTCCCTTCCTTTCTTTTACCTTTTCCCCTTTAAAAAGTTCATTCCTCCTCTAATCCCCCGCCACCCTTCCCCATTTCTGTTCCACTCCTCTCGCTCCTCCTTCCCCCCTCTTCCCTCTCTCTTAACCATCCTTTCTCCTGACTTCCATTATCCCCTTCACTCATCTATATCGCTTCTTTCTTCCCTCCTCACCTCTTCGCTCTGCCTTCTCATCTACACTACTTCTACTCCAATTTCCATGTCTCATTTCCTTGCTCGTTCTCTCAGCCCCCCCCACCCCCTCAACCTTGCTTCCTGCTATTGCTTACTTCTAAACGTCCGATCCTCACATCTTTCTTTCGTACCGTCTCCTCTACCGCCCCATTCCTTCCTCTCTTATCTCCTCACCAGTCACATAATTGAATAAATTAATCAAAATGGGACGCCGAATGAGGAAGTGAGGGTCGTGGAGAGCTGGGGGAGAGGGAAAGAGAAGAGGAAATTCAGCGTAACTTGCAAATTGGAAGGATGTAATTCCCCCATTAATTGTTTTACTAATATATCGCTCCTTGGTTTGGTCTACCGTCAAAACGAGTAAAATTTCCTGGTTGGCAAGAATAATGTGAATAAGAAAGGAAATGAAAAAGGAGTGTAAATATGTGAACAGGAAGATACTCATTCTTGGCATACTGAGTCGAAGTCACACATCACCGGTAAGCGTACAGTAACGTTCCCCAGTTCGAATCGAAGAGATCACTTGATAATTTTTCTGCCATGAGAATGGTGAAAGGGACGTAGGATGGTCTCACAGGCCTTGTATTATCTGGATTAAAATAGTGAAGCTTCAGACCCTCCTGATCCTCGTGCTCACCTACCCCGGGTCTGTGCCCTCCCCCCATCCTACTTTTTTCTTTATCTTCGACGCTAATTGGAATGTTTCCTCATCTTGGTAATGCAGTCCCGCGAAGCAACATAAAACAGAGGAGGAAGAAGAGAAAAATTTACTGTTAACTCGCAAACTGCAAGATGTTCTACTCTTGCTATATTAATTTTCCCACTGAATTATTTCGGAGGGCTCTCTTTCTTAGCTATATTTATCTCAGTTATATCCATTATTGGACGGTTGCATAATTAAAATGGAAATGAAGGGTTGAAGCATCAACTTACAAATCAGATTCTCCTTCCGCCTAAATTAACTAAGCCTAGTGCATTTTCTTTAACCTTTTCATTAACTGCTGATGTCTTTGAATTTTGATATGAAATTTAAAGTGAAAGAGGAAATAAGAGAGTAATAAATTCAGCCACTGTACTCGTCTTTAACGTTTCAGTAAAAGGGGTGTGCATTTAATCTTAGTAATATCGTTTGGTGGTAGGGTAATAAAGGATGTGAGAGGAAATTCAGAGTACACCTGGAAACTACCCGTCCCAGTTTTCCGGACACCTTTCTCTAAACCTGACACTGATGGGTAGACCTAGAAGATTAAAACTGCCTTACCGTAGCTTCAACATATTTAAAATGGGAAATAAATAGAATTTTCTACCAACGTGCTTACAAAACATTCCAGCAACTGAGGGATATCCTGAGCTGAGGAAACTTGTATGACGGTAATATGAAGAGAGAGAGAGAGAGAGAGAGAGAGAGAGAGAGAGAGAGAGAGAGAGAGAGAGAGATGATATTCGAGTTAAGTTGCAAAAGACGTTTTTCCTGCCGAGCAAATTTAGTCAATACACTTTCTCTATCGTTTTCACTAGTTAGGGGGACATTTCCTATCTCTAGTTGTACCAAGAACTAGAGGGGCACTCAATGGGGCGCATCACTCCTATAAGGGCAACGTAGTTTCCAAACCACTCTTCATAATGGGTTATGGTTTCTCATCACTGAACAGGGTCTGGCAAAAAGTGTTTTCCCGGATGCAGAATCTGTAATACGATCCGGATCCATCCCAAAATTGATCGCTTATTCCCTGGGACATGGGCTAGCTGC
>NC_137020.1:2344808-2517308 GCF_032717465.1 Coenobita brevimanus
ATTTTGACTAAAATCTGGTAGAAATGTTTTGAGTTATTTGTTCACACACACACACACACACACACACACACACACACACACACACACACACACACACACACACACACACACACACACACACACACACACACACACACACACACACACACACACATAAATAAAAACGTGGCTCTAGCTTCTGGTACGCGAGTGCAGTAGTAGTAGTAGTAGTAGTAGTAATAGTAGTAGTAATAATAATCATCATCATCATCATCATCATCATCATCATCATCATAAAAGAGGTGTTAGTAGTAGTAGTAGTAAATAAAGTGTATGAGGTGGTGTGTGCATGGTTTCCTCACCCCTAAGACGCATCCACTATATCCCTTTATCCTAGACGATCTTAACTCCAACTTAACCAAATAAATCGGTTCTCTCACTTGTTTCAGATTCCTCCAAAATGCGGCACAAATGAGGTGGGCTGGGTTGTAGATTCCCACAGTGGAATATATGCCTGGCTTGCACCTTTGCCGCACACATACTTACCAACCGTCTCTGTTAAAGTGTTGACATAACCAACCAAATATTGACGTATCTTAAGGAAACAAGCCGAGGCGGGATATGGCAAATAAAACGAAGGTGCGGAGCGTTGTGCTGGGTTAAGTAGTGAGCAGTGAGGAATGGTGCGGTGGTGGTAGGAATGGTGTGGTTATTTGACGGGTACTATTGTGGTGTAAGGAGTGATGTGGAGGTATATGGAGTTGTATGGTGACGTTAAAGGTGATGTTGTGGTGTTAGAATTGGTGTGGTGTGATGGTGTGAAGAGTGGTGTTGTGGCACAAGAATTGATGTGTTAGGGTGCGGCCACACTTGCTCGAAACATATGATCGACGAGATGAAATGAAGCACCGGGTTAAAGCTGCTGCAGTATTCGAGTCTGAACGTTGGATGGACCCCTGAGCCTCGCTTCTTAGTGGCGATCACATGTTCAGGGGAAAGTGTGTCCGGGCATTTAGGGTTGATGTGTTATGGTGTCAGGGTTGGTGTGATATGATGGCGCGAGGAATGATGTGATGTGGGGAGTTCTATGATGTGGTGGAGTGAGGTGATATGGTGTCGTGGAGTGTGGGGTGATACAGTGTGCTAGAGTGAGAGGTCGTATTGTGTGGCGGAGTGAGGGGAAGTATGGTGTGGCGGAGTGAGGGGTGGTATGGTTAGGTGGAATAAGGGGTGGTATGGGGTTGTGGTTTGAGGAGTGTTGTAATGGAGTAAGAGGTGGTGTGGTAGTGTAAGAGGTGGTGTTGTGTAGTGTTATGATGGATGGAGTAGTGGCGAAAGAAGTGATGAGGTGGTGTGATGGGCGGTGCAGTGTAGTATTCTGAGGAATGCTGTAGTGGGTTGAGGAGTGTTGTGATGGTGTGACGGCTGATGTGGTGGTTTGAAAGGCTGTGTGATGTGAGGGATGGTGTGGTTATGCTGTGTGATGGGTGGTGTGGTGAGGTAATAAGTGGTGATGTGATTGTGTAATATGGTGTCTAGTCGAGCATAATCTGCTGTGGCAGTGTAAGGTCTATTGTCGAGGAGTGGGAGAGGTGTGGTGGTGTGAGAGGCAGTGTGGTGGTGTGATGGGTGGTGTGTTGGTTGATGTGTAGTCTGAGGGGCGACGTAGAGGTGGCAGGAATGGGCAGTGTGTTATAATAATTACACTACAATCAATGATCCGTCTTCTTAAAAATAGCATCATTTCCTGCACCGACTTGTTTTCCTTTACTGAAATATGACGAGAAAAGCAGGGATACA
Organism: Coenobita brevimanus; assembly: GCF_032717465.1. Lineage (NCBI taxonomy): Eukaryota > Metazoa > Arthropoda > Malacostraca > Decapoda > Coenobitidae > Coenobita > Coenobita brevimanus. The sequence continues at coordinate 2,346,588 of NC_137020.1, forward strand.
ATCCATTAGATAAAAGATATTGCCGCCCTTGCCCAGAAACTTGAAGCTCAACCTGTTTTGTTGATGAAACATGTCTGCCAGGTAGGTGGGATGTGGCTCTCACAACACCTTCCTGAAGTGAATTTCTAGGTCATCCTTCTTTGTCATTTCCAAAAACAGCTTTAGTTCTCCTCGAATTTGGAGGACACGATTCACAACATTACCCTTGGAAAGCCATCGCACTTTAGAGTAAGAGAAGTGGATTCATGCTCAGCTTCCATGTCTCAGCAAAGTTGCTTGAAAAGGTAAGAGTTTAACCCTTAAATGGCCGCCGCCATCGAACGAAGTTTTACCATTGTGTGGCCAATGGCGTCGATGTAGTGTGATCTGTAAACAACTGAATAATTCTGGGAAGGGATCGAAGTGTCAAAGGGGGAAATGGAAAAAAGAATTAAGTGCAAATAAATCGTCGGTTGTCACAAAGGAATCGACTTATGAAATCAAGTAGTAAGTTTATACTTTATGTGGCTTACTTTGCCGATTCTCTAAAGACGAAAATTTCATAAACTTTCTTAACAGTACACAAAGAAGGCTAATCACTCACGAAAGCTGAATTGTTGATACTGTTGGCATCTGAGAGAGTGTCCTTACCCCTGACAATCGATAACTAATCCTAATAATAATAAACAGATTCTTGCTGGTGCGAACTCCTGGCTAGCACAGTGGATTTAAGAATTACAGTAAGATTTAAAAACTGGCTTAACTACCAGTCGTGATTAATGTAAGAAGTTTGTGCAGACTCGGAGCAGCAAACTAAAGTAAGCACAACTTGGAGAAACCAAACAAGATTATTACATTTTAATCGAGCTCAAAAAGAACTGTAAATTTATTACAACAAATAAATTTACAATACAAGGGAACTTAAGGAAATTCAGAATATCAAAGCAAAGTAAATGCACTCACTCACACACTCAAACAACTGCAGTACCTAATATAATAATCTTAAGCTTAGAAAGCGAGGAACAAAAATACTGGTCAGTGTAGAAAATGGAGTCATGGCTGAGAAATAGAATGGGAGGCTCTGCTTGCTCGAGGTGCTGCAGTTCACACTGCTGACGTCCACTGCTGCTGATTACAAACTTGGTGGGGAGATGTGGGAATCATAAAACTGCTGGAGACTAACCGCTGAGACGGGGACCTGCTCCTCCGCACTGCTCACAATATCTTCCTCCTGTGACAGCTCAACGTCCACTGACTAATGTTCTCACACCGCGCACAGGGGCATTAGAAATGGGCATGGCTTAACTTGACGGTTAGAGAGGCAAGGTGGGGGAACGATATTTGCAAAAAAAAAAAGCAAAAATATAGCTTAGTGAAGCATTAATGTCGTGCATAAGAACAGTCACTTATGATACATTACGAATGTTATGAAAAACTCTGTTTCAAATCTGAGTGCAAGCACAAGTGGTTGACCGACTGAGTGAAGTTCTATGGGGTTTCAATATTGTTCAAGAGTTCCCATAATAATAATACAATGTCACGAATTGCCATAATAATACGATCTCGTAAATTCGTAACATTACTCCCCATCATATGAAATTTTTCAGAGAAATATTTATACATCCTAACCAAGTCACACAAGATTCACACTGTAGTGTGTGTCTTAGCCTGCTAGAGAAGAAGAGCACTGTTGTCAATGAGCGTAAAACCCTCGTATTTACATTAAAAGAAGGAAGCTTGAGGGATAAAACTCTGATGATGGTGAAAAATCCTGTACTTGGGTCAAACTGAAAGAAAGTTAGCTACATTTACATTAACAACTAATTGTAATGTAGCATACTGTATGTGATACGGTGGAGGTGTGACAGTTGCAGTGTAATTGTATTTATGTGTAAAATGATATAATAAAATTCAATAGTAAATGGAGACGATGAGGGTGGAGAAGAGGCGGCAGTGTGCGGCAGAGACGATCAGCTGACCCATACGATGAAACTGCTACACCAGTTGCTGTACCTGCACAGCAAAACCGCTCCACCTGCCAACTGTACCTGTGAAATCAATCAGGGTGGAGCATTGATAGTGTCAATGTGACAAACAATTTGTATTAGACTGCAGTTACCCTTGGCCTAGTAGTCAATGCATACACAATGAAAAGTACGCTTCAGCTGAACATTCAAATGACAGCTAAAGCTTCATACATTCGAGGTCGCCATTATTTTCTAACTGGGTAGGTTATTAACCCGGAAACGTGCTAGTCCTTGGATTGCATAAATTGTTGAGGACGCCTGTAGTGTACTGGTTAAACCCAAGTCTCTATTAACCGGAGAACAAGGTGTTCCCTGGTTAATGCATAGGCACAATGGGAACATAAGGGGGAGATCCAAAGCCTCGCCTTGTGTTTTTGAGGAAGCAGCAGTCAATCAGGCACCAGCTCCTTCTCTCATCTGCGAGAATATGCTTCACTTCAGCTGATCCACCCCTTGCAGCATCAACCCAGGGACGTTAAAAAGATCCCAATAGGTGCTAGTTAATCAACAGGGCCCACAGTGACCCAGAGCCTGTCACAGGTTGAAGGTAAAAGTAGTGACCGTTAACTCAGGGCCCTGTGCATATGCTCCTAGTCCAAATAATGTCTGGCAGTATTTGTTTCTATGCGCTCAGACATCCTAAAACATATTTACCCTTATAATTCTGTGCATACGCCTAATATTGGTAAGTTGAGAATCCCTACTCAAACTTTGGCAGGTCACATTTTAACACCCAGCAAGGGTGTGAACACTCATGCGCATAGCATGTATTCTCCGAAAACCCTCAGAAAGGCCCAAAGTTCGAGATGCACCACAAGATAATTCAGACACAGCCCCGGATTGCCTCTGTGGGGGTCTCAAACTTCCCCCTTAACTTACGGTACATATGTATGTATATGTCCTGGACATAATGTGTCCTGTGGGACCAACGCGTGAGACGTCAGGCCTGCACTTACATTGCCACTGCCCTCTCTCTCAAATGACCCAGAGATTATGGGCGTGGATTCAAATGGAGCAGGAAGAACGCCTCCCTGGTTGGTGGTATGTCGACACACATTGCAGGAACGCACAAGCCCTTCTATATCCTGTTCCATTCGTGGCCAGAAAAAGTCAGCACGGATACGGCCTTGGGTTTTCCTTTTGCCATGTGACCTCCTGACACTGAACAATGACCCCATGCTAACACTGCTTGGTGATACTTTGTGGGAACGACAAACTGCAGTCAAACCTTGCCCTGGGGTGTTTGTGAGTCACGGTACAGCAATCCTTGTCTGTGAAGAAACCTGGCTTGACCTCCCCATAAACATTTAATCACATTACCCTTTAGTTTCTTCTGCAAGTATCGGGTCAGATTGTTATTCTAGGACAACATCTTGACTACAAATCAGATATTGCAGTGTTGCAATGGTCATTGGGGTGACACAGTTTGGAGCCTTGGCCATGTCTCGTGTTACTGCAGCCGAAGTCTGATTAACGACATCTACGGTGCAACCATACTTTGCATCTGGTATAAAGGTTCTGGCATGACAACTGCAACTGTTGAACCAATGTAAAAGGGAGATGCAACCTGGATACGTTCCTCAGGAAACAATCTCACTGATCCATCAATAAGCTGAGTTTGGATCTGTCTACCTGTGTACTCCTCAGGCCGAACTAGACTGTCTGACAGAGCAACCTTAGGAACCATTGTCTCTCAGGACATTTACAGAAACACCTTCCACAAGCCCTGGCCGAACAAGGAAGCCACTGTTACCTGTGGGAGGGCCTTCGAGGAAGCAGCCAGCCATTGATAAGGCTGCATAGTACACACTCTGCGAATGTGATGCCCTGAGGACTAGATGCCTGAGGGGTCACACTCACTATCTGGGGAGTTGGAGTGTTGACCACTTGTGGAGGAGGGCTCACTGTCTGAGGAGGACTAGTTACTTGTGAGGAAGGACCTGTGCTGCTTGGGACGACACCACCATGCACTTCTCGGGGAATGAAGACTGCATTTGCCTCCTGCCTCCGTTACACTGGGGCTTGTGCTGACAAAGATTGTTGATTGCGTGGCTGATACTGCTGCTGGTTAGAGTACTTGTTGTACCTCTTCCAATCTGATTGCTGAACATTCCGCCCTTGATTCTTTTTCAGTGTTTTGTCCGGACCATCGCCATTATTCTGAGAATGGCCTTGATGCTGGAATTCACTCTGAGATGGCTTCCCAGACTTAATAGTATCTTTCCTGTTCCAGGACTGTTGCTGATGAGTTTGGTACCTGTACGCAGTGAAGAATGTGTCACCCTTTTCCACCATTTGGCTGGCATCCTTTACCTGACAAATCTTTAACTAAGCCGTAAGCTAAGCAGGCCACAACTTTTCTACCTGTGTATGCAGCATAAGGTCAATTATCCCCTCTCACGTGCGAGGGGTCTCGTCTTTCTCTATCCACTTGTCTAAGTAAGCAGTGAGATGGTCGAGGAACTGGAGAGCAGTCTGCTTTTCGTGGAGACTGACTCCTGGCATCATCGACCATGAGACTGGATGCTTTGATGAGTGTGGCCTTCATCATCTCATAGGTGAGATTGTCTCTGCGAATTCTGTAGAGAATATCAAGGGCAGGGCCCTCAAACAAGCTAAGAAATTGGAGCAGCTTAGCTGCCTCATCCGGAGGTACAGCTGCGCCATGTCCTCGAAATGAGCTATGAACGGCTCAATTCGCTCGTCTTCCTTGTATGAAGGAAGCTTGAGGCACGGGGTTGCCAGAACATGTGCTGGGAGAGCACTCGTGGAGCTCGGGTTCGCTGCACCTGATGTGCCCAAAGCCAAGGAGTCTCACTTGAGCTTCGACACCTCAAGCTCATGTTTCTCACGTGCCTTGCGCTCGGCACGCTCGTGTTCATGTTCTCTCTCACATTCCTCGCACTGTTCTCGCTCATGTTCACGTTGAATTTTACACTCTTCATGGGCATCATTCTCACGTTGCTGTTCATAGGTGTACAGTGAGAGCACATAGTCTTTAATTTCCTCGGGACTGGTAAGCCCCATCTCTTTGGCTTCCTGTATATACAAACTAGTAGCCATGATGCTAACTCAAACTGAGACTGAGTGATCTAAAGATTGAAGTACTGGCTGCTGTTTCACAGATGAATGCTAATAACAGAAAATTAAGAAAATAGGCACAGGCTGGTGGTGACCAATTTTATGTAGTTAAACTGGTAAGGAAAGAGAGAGAAAAAAAATGCAGCTGGCTGGGAAAACTTTTTCATAAAATTAATAAGGCAGACTCAATAACCACCAGTAAGCTAGTGCCCGTAAACTTTAATGATTATAACTAATAACTAGCTATGAGTGAGTTTATCATTTTGTTAATAACTTTAATGCCAGGAGTTAATATCCTGAAGAGGTCACCAGAAGTTAAGATGGGAAGTGAAAATAAGAATAAACTGCAAATAAATCGTCGGTTGTCACAAAGGAATCGACTTGTGAAATCAAGTAGTAAGATTTTACTTTATGCTGGCTTACTTCGCCGATTCGCTGAAGACGAGAATTTCATAAACTTTCTCAAAAGTACACAGAGGAGGCTAATCACTCACGAAAGATGATTTGTTGATACTGTTGGCCTCTGAGAAAGTGCCCCCACCCCTGACAACTGATAACTAATACTAATAATAATGAACAGATTCTTGCTGGTGCGAACTCCTGGCTAGCACAATGGATTTAAGAATTGCAGTAAGATTAAAAAACTGGCTTAACTACCAGTCGTGATCATTGGCGTACCCAGAAAGTCGAAAAGAGGGGGGGGGGGCCGCGTTTTTTTTGTCTTTTAACTGGGCAGCCCTTGCTTTGGCAAGCACAGCGAGCTCGTACAGCTGGGGGGTTTGGGGGGCGCTGCAAGCCCCTCCCCAAGAAAATTTGCATTTTGGCCAATTTTATGATCATGTTGAAGGCATATGGTATATATATATATATATATAGATAGATAGATAGATAGATAGATGGATATAGATAGATAGATAGATAGATAGATTTTTTTTTTATGCGAGGAAGAAGGAACCAAAGGCCATGAGCCCGCAGTACAGTTCCCTCCAAGAGAAAAACAAAATACAATAGAGAGCCAAATTCAAGATCCGATCATTTTGAGATGCCTGGACACACTGCATTTGAAAGACTGGAGATCATAGGCGGCAGGAAATACAGACAGAGGGAGACAGTTCCAGAGTTGACCTGTTGCATAAATGAAAGACTGGGAGTAACGGTTAACTCTTGCATTAGAGAGTTGGACAGAAAAGGGATGAGAGTTTGCTGCCAGACGGGTGCTACGTGCCCGTCGTAGAGGTGGAGGAATGCAAGCAGACAGTTCAGAGGAGCAGTGACCATTAAAGTAGCGATAGAAAAGACATAAAGATGCAACAGTGCGGGGAAGAGACAGAGGTTGCAGAGAGTCAGTAAGACGAGGAGAGTTAATGAGACGAAAAGCCTTTGACTCCACCCTATTGAGAAGAGCTGTATGTGGGGAGCCTCCCCACATATGAGAGTTGTACTCCACACAGGGGCGGATAAAACCCCTGTATAGAGTCAACAATTGTGCAGGGGTAAAGAAAGAGAGGAGTCGGCTTAGCACACCCAATCTCTTGGAAGCAGTTTTTACAATAGATGTAATATGAACTTTCCAAGATAAGTCCCGAGTAAATGAAACTCCAAGCATGTTCAAGGATGATGCAAGATTAAGCTGAGTATTATTAAACATTAGTGTGTATACCTGTGGAAGATTTTGTCGGGTTGATAGGTGCAAGAACTGAGTCTTAGATGCATTAAAAACAACCATATTATTTTTGCCCCAGTCAGAGATATGAGCCAAGTCAGACATTAGGTGTGCCATAGCCTCATCCCTTGTTTGTTGAAGTAACTGTTGAGATAGGCGTTGCGGGAACTGAATGGAAAGGTGAAGGGTGGAGTCATTAGCGTATGAGTAGATAGGGTTAGATGTACAGCTTAGGAGATCATTGATGAATAAAAGGAAGAGAGTTGGTGATAGGACAGAGCCCTGAGGAACACCACTGTTGACAGATCTAGAAGAAGAACGATGGCCGTCTACAACAGCGGCTATAGAACGACCAGAAAGGAAGCTAACGATGAGGGCACAGATAGAAGGATAGAAACCGTAGGAGGGCAGTTTGGAAATTAAAGATTTATGCCAGACTCGATCGAAAGCTTTTGAGATGTCAATTACAATGCAAACCTTTCGCCAAAGTCCCGAAAGGAGGATGATCAGGAGTCTGAAAGGTAGGTTAGAAGATCGCCAGTGAAGCGTCCCTGACGGAACCCGTACTGACGATCAGAAAGAAGGTTGTGTTAGGAAAGATGCTTTAAAATTTTTCTATTGAGAATTGACTCCAAAACTTTAGAAATACAGGACGTTAAAGCAATTGGACGATAGTTGGAGGGTTGGGAGTGGTCACCCTTCTTTGGGACTGGCTGAATGAGAGCAAACTTCCAGCAAGAAGGAAAGGTACAAGTTGACAGACAAAGGAGAAAGAGTTTGCCTAGGCATGGTGTAAGCACAGTGGCACAGTTCTTGAGAACAACAGGAGGGACCCCATCAGGCCCATATGCCTTGTTAGTACTGAGGCCAGTGATGGCAGAGAATACATCAGCTGAAGAAATTTTAATGTCAGCAATGAGGAAGTCAGAGGGGGGGAAGTGATGGAGGAACAGCACCGGAATCGTCTAAGGTGGAATTGGAGGAGAAAGTCTGAGCGAAGAGATCTGCTTTATCAGTAGAAGAAATAGCTACAGAACCATCAGAGTAGAAAAGGGGAGGGAAGGATGATGAGGTAAAGTTGTTAGAAAGGTTTTTGGCAAGGTGCCAGAAGGAGCGGGAAGAATTCGAGTTGGAGAGTTGAGAGCATTTAGTACAGATGAAATTATTTTTAGCAGAGCGAAGAACAGACTTAGCACGATTCCCGGCAGAAACGTAAAGATGATGTGATTCAGGGGTGGGTTGGCTCCGGTACCTTTTGTAGGCCCTCTCCTTGTTGCGGACAGCATTAGAACAAGCGTGATTAAACCAAGGCTTTCTTGCGTTAGTCATAGGATATGAGAAAGGAATGTATGCTTCCATGACCGAGAGAATAACCTCCGTAATGTGCAAGGCACACTCAGATGGCTCACGGCCATGGAAGCAATAATCATTCCAGGGAAAATCAAAGAAGTACTGCCTGAGGGCCTCCCAGTCCGCGGCTCCAAAATGACACAGACGACGTTTCCCTGGTCGTGATTAATGTAAGAAGTTTGTGCAGACTCTGAGTAGCAAACAAGAGTAAGCACACTGTGCAGAAATCAGACAAGATTATTACATTTTAATCAAGCTCATAAAGAAGAAATGTAAATTTATTACAACAAATAAATTTCCATTATAAGGGAACTTAAGTAAATTCAAAATATCAAAGTAAATACACTCATGCAGTCAAACAACTACAGTACCTAATAATCTTAAGCCTAGAAAACGAACGAAAATACTGGTCGGTGCAGAAAATGGAGTCTTGGCTGCGAAATAGAAGGGGCGGCACTGCTTGCTCGAGGCACTGCAGTTCACACTGCTGATGTCCACTGCTGCCGATCACCAACTTCGTGGGGAGATGCGGGAATCGTTGAACTGCCAGAAACTGTAGCCGCTGAGATGGAGCGTTGCTTCTCTGCACTGCTCATGGCATCTTCCTCCCGTGACAGCTCATCATCAACTGACTAATGTTCTCACGCCGGGCACAGGGGCGTTAGAAAAGGGCGTGGCTTAACGGCTAGAGAGGCAATGTGGGGGAACCATAATTACACAAAAAATTTCACTCAGTGAAGCACTATTGTCGTGGGTAAGAACAGTCACTTATGATACATAACGAATGTTATGAAAAACTCTGTTTCAAATCTGAGTGCAAATGGAAGTGGTTAACTGACTTAGCGAAGTTCTATCCTATTTTAGCATTGTTCAAGAGTTCCCATAATAATAACAGTGTCACCAGACACGGGGTCTGTTACTGGATTTCTGTTACTATTACTATTACTATTAATTTCAATTGCTCTCTATTTTATTACTATTATAAGTACTTTAGTGGTCATCTATTACTATTACTATTACTTGCTTATCTATTAGTATTACTATTACTATTAATATATCATTTACAATAACGGTATTAATTTAAATTGAAAATGGTTTTTATTTTCATTATCGATGGGAGGTTGTTCCACGGAATGCACATGTACACACAACAAAAAAACTATCGTTACACCTTCTGCGCGATATAAAATGACACACGAATGAAGGGTTTTGATAACAGCCTCCTCCATTGGTATCCCTGCGTGTGTTTGTTGCATATTTGTTGTAAGCTATATCCATTGCTACTCCCATGCATATTTCTACCTCGTCCTATTTGGCAACTCACCCACTGTCAGGCTTACCAACCCTAGCGAGACAGCCAGGTTGTTCAGTATGAAACACATCGGACCCCCCTGTAACGATAGTTTTTTTGCTGTGTGTACGTCTAGATCATCTGATGGCCAGTTGGCCACCCTCCATTCTGCACCGTCTTCTGTGGTGTACCTGCAGCTTGGACAGCAGCCAGCATGCAACCACGGTGAGAAGGTTGTTTTTATATATAATGGTAAACGGTATTAGAGAAGTGTCTGTAATGGGAGGTAATATACAGTTATCTGTTACTTTGCCTTCTATTACTATTACAATTACTCTTACAGCAAGGAACTTGTGATCTTTTTTTTTTCTTTTTTGCGAGGAAGAAGGAACCAAAGGCTACGAGCCTGCAAAACAGATCCTTCCAAGAAAAACAAAAAACAATACAAAAGAGAGCCAAAATTCAAGATCTGTTCATTTCGAGATGCCTGGACACACTGCATTTGAAAGACTGGAGATCATAGGAAGTAGGAAATACAGACGGAGGGAGACAGTTCCAGAGTTGACTTGTTGCATAAATGAAGGATTGGGAGTAATGGTTAACTCTTGCATTAGAAAGTTCGTCATAGAGTTGGAGGGATGCAAACACACAGTTCAGAGGAGCAATGACCATGGAAGCAGCGATAGAAAAGAAATAAAGAGGCAACAGTGTGGCGAAGAGTCAGAGGTTGAAGGGAGCCAATAAGAGGAGCAGAGTTGATGAGACGAAATGCCTTTGACTCCAACCTATTAAGAAGAGCTGTATGTGGGGAGCGTCCCCACACATGAGAGTTGCACTCAGTACAGGGGCGAAAAAATCCCGTGTATAAAGTCAACAACTGTACTGGGGTAAAGAGGGTACAGAATCAGCAACATACCTAATCTCTTGGAAACAGATTTTACAAGAGATGTAATATGATCTTTCGAAGATTAATCCCGTGTGAATGAAATCCCAAGCATGTTCAACGATGATCCTGGATTCAGCTGGATATTATTTAATTTTAGTGTGTGCTCCTGTGGAAGATTCTGTTGGGTTGATAGGTGTAAAAACTGAGTCTTAGATGCATTAAAAACAAGATTATTTTTACCCCAGTCAGAGATACGAGCCAGGTCAGATATTAGGAGTGCCATAGCCTCATTCCTTCTTTGTTGAAGTAACTGCTGGGATGGACGTTGCAGGAATCGAATGAAAAGGTGAAGGGTGGAATCATCAGCATACGAGTGGATAGGGTTAGATGTACAGCTTAGAAGATCATTGATGAATAAAAGGAAGAGAGTTGGTGATAGGACAGAGCTCTGAGGAACACCACTGTTAATAGATCTAGGAGAAGAACGATGGCCATCTACAACAGCAGCTATAGAATGACCAGAAAGGAAGCTGTAGATGAAAGTACAGATAGAAGGATAGAAACCGTAAGAGGGCAGTTTGGAAATTAAAGATTTGTGACAGACTCGATGGAAAGCCTTTGAGATGTCTAAAGCTTTCGGCAAAGTCCCGAAAGAAGGATGACCAGGAGTCTGAAAGGTAGGTGAAAGATCGCCAGTCGAGCGTCCCTGACGGAACCCATACTGTTGATTAGAAAGAAGGTTGTGAAAGAAAAGATGCATTAATTTTTTTCTGTTAAGAATAGACTCGAGAACTTTTGAGACACAGGAAGTTAAAGCAATTGGACGATAGCTACAGAGTTGTGAATGGTCACCCTTCTTTGGGACTGGCTAAATGAGAGCAAATTTCCAGCAAGAAGGAAATGTGCAAGTTGAAAGACAAAGGGAAAAGAGTTTACCTAGGCAGGGTGTAAGCACAGAAGCACAGTTCTTGAGGACAACGTGAGGGCCTCCATCAGGCCCATATGCCTTGTTAGTACTGAGGCCAGTGATGGCAGAAAATGCATCAGCTGAAGAAATTTTAATGTCAGCCATGAGGAAGTCAGAGGGGGGAAGTGATGGAGGAACAGCACCGGAATCGTTTAAGATGGAATTGGAGGAGAAAGTCTGAGCGAAGAGATCTGCTTTATCAGCAGAAGAAATAGCTACAGAGACATCAGAGTAGAAAAGAGGAGGGAAAGATGAAGTAAAGTTGTTAGAAAGGTTTTTTGGCAAGGTCCCAGAAGGAGCAGGAAGAATTCGAGTTGGAGAGTTGAGAGCATTTAGTGCGGATGAAATTATTTTTAGCAGAGCGAAGAACAGACTTAGCACGATTCCGGGCAGAAACATAACAAAGATGTGATTCAGGGGTGGATTGGCGCTGGTACCTGTAGTAGGCCCTCTCCTTGTTGCGGACAGCGTTAGAACAAGCGCGATTAAACCAAGGCTTTCTTGCATTTGTCAAAGGATATGAGAAAGGAATGTATGCTTCCATGCCCGAGAGAATAACCTCTGTAATGCACAAGGCACACTCAGATTGCTACCGGCCATGGAAGCAATAATCATTCCAGGGAAAATCAAAGAAGTACTGCCTGAGGGCCTCCCAATCTGCAGCTCCAAAGTGCCACAGTCGCCGTTTCTTTGGAGGGTCCACAGGCTCTACCGGAGCAATAGGACAGGTTAAGGTAATAAGGATGTGATCAGAGGATCCCAACGGAGAGAAAAGATTAACAGTGTAAGCGGAAGGATTAGTTGTAAGGAAAAAGTCAAGTGTGTTGGAGCTCTCTCCAAGGCAGTCAGGGATATGGGTAGGGTGCTGTACCAGCTGCTCTAGGTCATTAAGGGTAGAAAAAGTGTAGGCTTGTTCACCAGGTGGATCAGTGAAAGGAGAGGAGAGCCAAAGGTGGTGGTGAACATTGAAATCTCCTAGAATGGAGATTTCAGAGAAAGGAGAAATGGATAGAATGTGTTCCATCGTAGCAGTAAGAGAGTCGAAGAATTTTTGATAGTCAGTAGAATTAGGGGATAAGTAAGCAGCACAGATATATTTAGTCAGAGGATGACAGGAAAGCCAAAGCCAGAGAGTAGAGAATTCGGAAGAATCAAGTTCAGGAACACGAGAGCAAGATAAGTCGTTGCGTACATATACACAACAGCCACCTATGGCTTTGAAATGAGTATAGTGAAAGTAGGAGGATACAGAAAAGGGTTTGCTGTCAGTTGCTCCAGACAGCTGAGTCTCAGTTAAAATGAGAAGGTGAGGTTTAGGAGAGGAGAGGTGATGTTCAACAGAGAAAAAGTTTGAGGAAAGGCCGTGAATGTTGCAGAAATGAAGAAGAAGTAAGTCAGACAGTGGTTCCAGGCAACTCATAGAGTCGTCATCAGGAGAGGGACGGATGGTGGGGGCATTTGTGGTTCCCCCCCCCCCTGGGGACTCCGAGGCAAGGTCTAAATGCGCCATTTTTCTTTTAATTTAGAAAAGGAAGTGTAGTGTGTACTGTGCATGTAGTTTGGTGTAGACAGTTAGATAAACTTGTATTAGAGAGCATGCTGGCCTACTCTCTGTGTTACTGAAACACTGAAAAAGTTCAGTAAAAGGGAATAGTCGGGAAGTATTCCTGAGGGCTAATGAAACGGGAGCTCCAGCTCTCCCTGTCATCAGCTTTCCACCCACCTTGGGAGTACTGCCCTGCTCGACTGTTGCTACAGTCTACTTCTCTATTACTATTGCTATTACTATTACTTTAAAATCCCTGTAGTAGTCTATTACTATTACTATTGCATAATACTATTACCCGATGTCTGAATGTCACGAATTGCCATAATAATACGATCTCGTAAATTCGTGACATGAAGGTCCGAGAGATGTTGACACTGACTTACTTTACCTTCCAAACCACTAAGGTGGTCAGCACATCTCGTGAATCAGTTATGAGTGGACGTCTGTCTTCTCCCCTCAAGTGTTAGTGTAAAAAAGACAAGTATGTCAAGAAAAGAAAGAAAATGTGTTTCCCAGACAGAGACTTTTTATCAATGTTTACTTTTGTCCTGGGAAGGTATGAGAGAGATATAAGCATCCCTTGCTATAGGTCGCCCGCTCTGCCCATTCTACAATCTATAACCTGTAATAGGTAAGTTGTTTTTCTCCTTTACTTATTTGTGACATTATTTCAATGACTGTATTGTTTTCCTCTTATTTTCGTGTATTAGCTGGGAAGATATTCATATTCCATGTTTATTGTATTTAAAATTACAACTTTCAACCTCACCACCACTTACCCCTCCTTCCCCAGCCCACCGTGCTAATATCTAACCACATTGTTTTCTGACCGTTAGGGTTGTCCCGGGACACACACAGTGGTCCCATTATCTTGAAAGATTAAAAACAGCATCCTTCTCCTCTCAATTCACATGCACTCTACAACCCAGAGTAAAAAATAAAAAAAATAATAATTTCCAGTCAGGAATAATCATTATAAACATAAAATAACAGTGAAAACATTCATAATTACAGTATTTCTATTTATTCGTACACATATTATGTACTGAATGTGTTCATTTTACGTATTTCTTGATTTCCACAAGTACTTTAGCAACATGTGAGGTGTTCTTTTGGTGAAAATAAGGATGAAAAACCATCCCATCCCTTCATGCTAATTCCCTCATGTGAGGTGCAGATCTCAGGTCGTATCGAATTTTGGCTGCAACGGTTGAGCCTATACACTCACAGCAGCACCGTTATCTGGTAAGAGACCTTTCTTTAGACACACACTACACCAACCAGACTCCACAACGACATCCGTACTTGCATACACACACTAAACATAAAATATAATGAAAAATTTTAGTAATCATACATTTTTAAATCAAATATCCAATATTATGTACTTATTTTGTTCGTATTTCATATTTCTAGTCATTCCAAACCCTTTCGGAAACCGTTTTTTTTTTCTGCGAAAATATGAATATTTCTTAATGTGGCGCATTTGCCTAGTTTTCACTGGTTTGTCCAGTCATTTTCCGATTTTTTCCGCAATTCATTACGAATCACATGATAGGTTTATGTGCACCAGGTGCACCGGATGATTCTCTTCACTATGGTGGACGGAAAAATATCGATTTTCGAAACTTGAAAAAATGGTCCTGATGCCGGTGTCGTATGCACGGAGTGACTTATGCTGGAAGTCACCGTTCCGCTCACTGCGCATGCGCCGAATGGCCGTTTGGCTGCAATTTTGAAAGTATCTGCATGTTATCCCAAATTTTATGGCATTTATCAACAACATTGTATGCAATACATGTGTCAGGAAGATAGTTGGATGTCTTATCGACCTGTAGGTAACTATAGGTCGATATATGGATATATATACATAAAGATATATATGTATGTTACAGGCAGATTATGAAAGTAGTCATTTCGTGAATTAAGAATAGTTTAATTTAGGTTTATTTAAGTTAGGTTGATCTAGGATAAGGTTAGGTTAGGTTTGGTTAGGTGTGGTTAATTTAAGCTTAACAGAGAAGGGAACTGTAACTTCCAGCATGAAGTCACTCCGTGCATATGACACCGGCCATGGGGGCCCATCAATCTCCAAAGGCACTTCCATGGAGCGATTAATTACCAGTCCCTCCAGGATCTTGCAGAGGACAGCAGAAAGGGTTTTTTAGTGCAAAACGATGAATCACACAGTGAAGAACTTTTCCATCCAGAATTACATCCTTGACAAGCTTCTATAACCCTTATTTCGATCACAGCAACACCAGAGTTCCATCAATACAAACTCAACAAAAAATATCCCAGGCTATTATGTTAGCTGTGAAAAAAAAAAAAAAGGTTAACTTTTTTTCTTATAACAACTAAAGTTGTTGTGGATGTTTTATGCTGGATACAGAACAGATATTTATCCTTGATGAGAGACAAGATTTCACACGTAACAGACGCAAATGCTTGAGCAGAAAAACTCCCATATGTTAACTCATGAAGCTGTATTCCGAACATACCAGTTTCAGACAATTTAATCTCCTGTGTAACCTGTCCTACGATATCACCAGACTATCATGCTTACTCTCCTTTTCACAGTGTCGTCTGACAAAGAAATATGCTGAAGCTTACGATCAAGCTGGGCAGAAAAATGGCAAAGGAAATTCAACACAGAAAAATGCAAAGTACTTCATACTGGAAATAACAACGTATATGCGAATTGCAAAATGAATAATATCCAGTTATCAAATACAGACAATGAATAGGATCTTGTTGTGATAATATCAAATGATCTAAAACCGAGTAAGCAGTGCACCGGGGCGGTTAAAACTGCAAACAAGCTGGTGGGGTTTACTGGAGGAACTTTCGAGCTTATATTGGGAAAAATCATACTTGCCTTGTACAGCTCGCTAATGTGCCCCCATCTCGAGTACTGTGTGCAATTCTGGTCTCCGTACTACTGAAAGGACATAGAAAAATGGGAGAAAATACAACAAAGAATCACAAAAATGATACCACAACTGAGAAACGAACCATATAAGGAACTCCTTGAAGAACTTTAATTATTTAGCCCAACGATATGCAGGTTAAGAGGTGACCTATTGAAGTTTTTAAAACCATGAAGGGATATGACAACTTAGACATGAATAAATATTCTGAAAAAGACTGGTCGACTCAAACCAGGAGTAATTACTACAAAATTATGGGAAAGAGTTTCCATTTCCATGAAGCAAAGTACTTCTTCTTCAGCAGAGTCGTAAATATCTGGAACAGAACCCTCAGACACCGTGAAGAGTATCTTACATAAGACACTTAAAAACAAAATGGACAAGTACTTGCACGAGAATCCTCAGCTTATTCTTTCTCTGTCCGAATAACTTACTTTTATCAGCTACATGTTAGTTCATTCCCATCCTGTCTACAAGACACCCCATACACTTAATGTAGTACCTGTACATAGCATCACGTCACGTCTTTGTATATACTTCAGTTGTTCAATGCAAATAAAGTAATATAGGCACAGACTAGGATGGCAAAGATAGCCCTGAGTTAACGGTCACTACTCTTACTTTCGACCTGTGATGGGCTGTGGATCACTGAGGGTCCCTGTTAGTTAAGTGACCTCCATCGGGATTTTTTTTTTTTTTAATGTACCAGGGGTCACTGCTTCAGGAGGTAGCTTGTGAACTTGTCCCGCATAGGGAAGTTCCTTGTCTCAGTAGAGTGAACGTAGCTGGGTCCTGATTGACTACTACTCACTTTAAAAGCGCCAGGTAGGGCTGCTACACCATCCTTGAACATCCACACTGTCACTGTGCAATTTCGACTCTATGTCTACAGACGCCACGTTAACTCAGTGTACCCGTACATAATGTCATGCCGTCGTTATCTGTAATTGATTAATGTATTTTCTCCTTCAGGTTGTTCAAACTGGTAGTTTATATATAAAGTGTTATAAAATGTAACTTTTCCTTTTCGGTCTTTCATATGAAATTCCCATGTCAGTTTTTCCATGCTCCATGGTGGTTCCTTGCACTTTTTCCTGGAGGGTTTGGAGGCGGGGGTAACCTTTTTGCTTTACTATCCTTATCCTTCAGCATGTAGAGTTAGATCTTGTAGTCATAGTCTACTCTGTAACAAGCAGCCTCGGAAGGACCATAAGGTCTGTTGCTGTTTGCTTTCCTTTGTACTTTTATAGCACTTGGTGTAATTAAAATTTCACCAGTCGTGTGGGCCTTCTCCTTTACTATTTCAGGAGAAGCCTTGTATACTTCTTAAAATATATGCATGTTCTGCTTTTGAAAACCGCCACTCTCATCTAGTTTCTCCTCTCAAAAACTTCTTTTATGGCTCTTGAAGAAATCATAGTCTCTTTTCACATATTATGGTTAGGTTGTCATTGGAAGATGCTTCAGCTTTCTAAGCCTCAAAGAATGGTTTTCCAGCACTCCGAAACAGGTTGCACACTAAGGTTCCTCGATTCCATCAGCGTGAATCGATGGAAGTCGGTAGTTAATGAATTCATCATAGTACTTCCTCTTCTTAGTGGCACTGGCATCAATTACAGGTCTTGGGTTATTAAACAAAAATCAAGCAAACAGGTCAAGACAAGTGAAAAAGGCAAAAAGTTATTAGTATAACAGTGGTAGGCAATCTCCAACCCGCCATACCAGTTTTACAGACCCACTGAGAAAATTTCAATATACTTCCTGATCAGTAATGTTAAGTATTAAAGTCCACGACATGCATATTGCAAGGATTATCTTCATTCGCAATGTATTCTTTAAAAGAAATTAAAATATTTGTCTTAATAGTTTTCATGTTATCAGTAGGCCTATTATCTGCATTCTGTAAATATATAACCATAATTTAGTTTTCTAATGCTGACCCATCAATAATGTAATGACTCAAAAAGTGACTGACTTCCAGAAAAGATTGCCGGCACTGAAAAATTTACACTGCCGGTCCAACCAAGGCCGTCTCGCCAACCCCCCTACACCCAGCCTCCCGTTTCCACTCACCTCCCACTCTCCCTCCCTCCTACCCTGCCTCGCGCTGGAGTTTTTTTCTTTTCCGACCATTTTTTCACCCCGAAATATCTCGATTAGCAGACTTGTTATTATACCGTTAGAAAGCTGAGACTTTGTAGAATAAGATGAAAGAAAAAAAGAAATTGATACTGCACAAAATAAAAATCAATAGTTATGACGAATATAAGTTGAAAGAGCGCATAATAATGTTTACATCAAATCCGTGGGATGGAGTTTTTACTATTCAGATTTTTTTTCACCCCGAAATATTTGGATTGGCAGATAAGTTTTTTTACCAGTAGAATGCGGAGACGTTTTAGAATTAAATCAAAGAAAAAAGAAAGCGATACTGCATAAAGTAAAATCGTTATGATAAGTTTAAATTAAAAGAGCATTGAAGAATGTTTATACTACTTCTTTTTCTAAGCTTTTTTGGGGTCACGTTTTCGAATTTTTCACATGAATGAAAATAATATAATTGAACTGGAAATTCAATAAGGCTAATATCACACAAATTTTCAGGACACTAGACGCAGTTCCTGATATGGTGATTATTTCTTTGGAGGCAGATCCACGTCCAAGGACTGCAAAAGTGTTACGAGCAAAAACGAGAAATGACTAACATAATTATATCATCATCATCATCATCATCATCATCATCAGAAACTACAAGTCTACTGCTGAACAAAGACCCTTCCCAAACCTTCTCCACGAATTCGTTGGCTAAGCCAATCTCTGCGACGTTTACCCTGAAAAACTTCTCTGTCTCATCTCTCTACCTCCTGTCTGGCTTTTTTCTGCTACGTTTTCAACTCATGGTGTCCAGTCAGTCAGTCTCTTGCTCCATCGGTTATCCCTAATTCTTGTTACATGGCCTGCACACCTCCATTTCTCTTACTTTATAACTTCTCTATTGTCTTTGACTTGAGTCTGCTCTCTCACCCAAGTTGATTTTTTCCTGTCTCTTAAAAATATTCCCAATATTGACCTTTCCATTGCTCCCTGACAACGTATTAGTTTATTTTCCATCGATTTAGTTAGTTTCCAAGTCTCACAACCGTACGTCATAGATGGGATTATACATTTGTTATATACTTTTTGTTTCATGCATATGGGAAAGATACTTGTCATAATGTCTCTAAGTTTAATGAAGACTCTCCATCAAATTGTAATGCGTTTTTTTTATTTCGCAATAGTGGTCTTTCATCAATATTTTCCCCAAGTAATTGTACTCCTTGACTTCTTCAAGAATTTCTTTGCATATTCTGCCGACGCTCTTTGGTGTACGTGGATTAAACATTAGTTTTACACAGGTTCATCTTTAGCCCTACTTTGAGACTTTCTCTGTTCAGATCATTTAACATTTCTTGCTGTGCCTCTGCTGTTTCTGAGATTAGGGCAATGTCTTCTGAATCTTACATAGTTTAGCTTTTCATCATCTATGTTTACTCCTTTGTTTTCCTAGCCTAGCTTTCTTAAATTACTGTCTAGGCAAGCTGTAAATACTTTATGTGAAATTGAATCTCCCTGACGCACGCCCTTCTCAATCTTAATTTTTTTCCGAGTCTGTATGTAATTTAACTGTGGCAGTTCCCTCTTCATATATGTTTTCGAGCAGTTTTACAATGTTCTCATTTGGTCCTTGTTCTAGCAATGAATTTATAATTGCTATGTGCTCCACTGAGCCAAAAACCTTTTCATAATCAACGAAACCTCACCACAGTGGTTTATTATATTCTGTAGTTTTCTCAATCAGTTGATTCATTGTGTATAGATGATCAGTAGTTGAATACCCTCTTCGGAATCCTGCCTATTCACGAGGTTGATTTTCATCCTTTTTTTTTTTATTCTGCTCCTAAGGACTTAAGTGAAGAGTTTGTAAATGACTGATAATACGCTAATCATATGGGTCGATGGTTAGTATGATCTTCTGATTTGCTCTTTTGGTAAAGTAAATAATTATTGCAATACACTATGTTTTGGGAACTTTCTTCTTTTTTATACAGTGAGTAAATAAGTAGGCGAGCCTGTTTTGTACGTCTACGCCTGCATGCAACAGTAAATCTGCCACTATTCCATCTTAAATAACCATCTTCTCTTTACATTTAATGACTTCACTGTTCTTTTCTTTCAGTGATATAAGTTGTTGATTTCCTAGTGCCATTTTACTTCGGACCTATTTCAGACTTTTTCCTTTTTTGATGACTGCTTTGATCTGATCCATGAAACTCTTTATTTTTCATTTCTTTGTCTCCTGTTGATAAGCTTATACAATTCCGATTTGTTCTATTTTATCTTTCTTTGTTTTTACTTTTTCTTTTTCTTCATGACCTCCGGTGTCTGTGCCGAATACTTCTTAGCTTTAAGTTGTATTAGGTTTCCGTACTACCTCCGCTGATTCTCTCAACACTTCTGTTAGTCGGTTGTTCATCTCATCAATGTCACATTCAGCATTACTTAGGGCCTGAAATCAAATTCTTTTTTCCAAATGAAGGCTGCTTTGTTTTCGTTAACTTTTACTGGGCATATCAATTTTAGTTTTAATCATCTTCATTCACTTCTGAAACTGAATCTGGCTGTGCAACCCACCGTGTTATGGTCACTTACAGTATTTACTTTGTTGTTATCTGTGACATTTGGGATCGTGTTATTCTTATCTGCCATAATCAAGTCGATTTCATTCTTTGTATCTCCATTTGGGCTTTTCCATGTTCATTTTCTCCCTCTTCTTGTGTGAAAGAATGTGTTCAGTATTCACATGTTATACATTTCAGCAAAATTTTCCACCGTATCTCCTTTTTCATTCCTTTCTCCAACTCCAGATTTTCCCCTTATATGCTTCTCTATGTTTTGACTTCCCAAGTTTTGCACTGAAAGTCTCCCATCAGCATAGTATACGTTGCCTTTTCTTTTTCAATAATCTGGGAGATGTCATAGTAGAATGTTTCTATATCTTCATCTGAGCTTTGAGAAGTAGGTGCACAGACTTGTACTACTTTCAGAGTGTATCTTTTGCACAGTCTGTTTACAGTCCATGCTGCTCTGTCAGATACACTGCTGAATTTAACAATGTTTTCTGCAAGATTTCTGTTAATTATTAATCCTGCATCACCAAGTCTTTCATTTTGCCTTCCTCTGTAGTAAAATCGGTGGTTGCTTTCTTCGAGCTGAATTACATTTTCTTCTTTTCTGTGTAGCCTATCTCATTCATACCTATAATATCATAATTAATGTTTTCCAATTCAGTCATTAAGTTATCAAGTTTGTAATCTTCTGTGAGGCTTCTTACATTGTATATAAAGACCTTCAAGGATTTCAGTTTGTTAAATATTCCAGTTTCTAATTTGCCAACACAGTGCCTACTCACTTTCGGTGGCACACTGAACGTAAGCGAAGGAGGCAGTGCGGTTGGACCTTTAGAGGACAATGATCCATACACACACACACACACACACACACAGATATATATATATATATATATATATATCTATATATATATATATATATATAGATATATATATATATAAAGATTAATTTGAATTAAGAATGATGTACCTGAAACACTACATCAGAGAAGGAAGGTTGCTGCTTCCCTGAGAGCACTGATGCGAAAGTGGCAAGTGGGCATGTAAGGGAAAACGGAAAGTCACTGCATGGCAGTATTTTCATTCCCAGTCTAACTTAAGAAAGTAATGCCTGAACCTTGTTGGACGAACCCAAGAGAGGAGTGAGAGCAGTGAATATAAATTATCAGAGAAGGGTTGGTGGAGTCACATGGAGATACAGACAAACAAATCTGGAAGCAAAGGAGCGTCACGGGATTGATGTAGACATGCTCGAAAACTTCAGAAGAAATACCTTGAGGCGAATTGGAGATGTGGAGTGCATGAAGAATCCGTGACTGACAAGAAGAGTGTAAGTGAGTGAGGTGGATGGACGAGAGGGTAGGGGAGGCCGATGATGCGAGGGGTAAGGGAGGTCGAGGATGAGAGGGGGGGAGGCCGAGGATAAGAGGGGGTGAGGAGGCCGAGGATACGAGGGGTAGGGGAAACCAAGCTTGACATGAATGGACAGTGTAGAAACATTCGAGAGGAGGTTGTGAGTTGGAGAGAAGGCCGACATGAAGTCAGTTAGTGTGATGCCATCCCGTTCAGGCTTCTCAAGATAAGTAGATAGACAGAAAGACATAGATAAAATGACATTGTTTGGTTTCGGGGTTGAGAATCTTCATCCTGGGATTTTAATACATGAACTGCTCGTTGTAGGGTTATGTATTTGTCCGAAAGCATAGAAGTATGCTTCTCAGAAATATAGGTTAATACATGTACAGTAAATTCAAGATACAAACACAGCATTTTCAACAAAGTAATACACTTCTCAGAAATAAAGGTAAATACATGTAAATTCAAGATATAATCTCAACCTTTTAAACAAAGCAATAATAATAATAACCAGATATTTTGCAATTCATGCTGTGGTCTTTAGTGGTGTTGTTGGTGGTGGTGACTGTGGCAGGCGAGATACTGTGCTGACTACCGCCGGCGACCGCCAACGGGGCATTCCACTTGGGGTTTGCAATAAACATGTGCAGCCCAACGTCATCGGTAGTTTCTCGTGCCCCCACGAGAAGCCGACTCAATTGTGCTTATGAACCGGCAACCTCAACAGTTACAAGTGAATATGCAGTTCACAGAACACTCTCCCCACCTACACAGTAGGTCTTTTCCTGTGCTAAACGAATTCGGTGAAGAGCGTCCCTTCGTTCTTCAGGACTGAGCTATTTAGTCTTGCTT
Organism: Coenobita brevimanus; assembly: GCF_032717465.1. NCBI lineage: Eukaryota > Metazoa > Arthropoda > Malacostraca > Decapoda > Coenobitidae > Coenobita > Coenobita brevimanus. Next base: position 2,369,186 of record NC_137020.1, read on the forward strand.
TCTGCAGATTGGTAACAAGCATTGTGAGTGAAGTGCCTTATCCATGTTGTACAGCTGACTGCCTGTTTGAGGTTGGAACACTCCGTTGGAGCAAATCGGCCAGCAACACTATCGTGAGGGTCTTCTGTTGTAACGGAAATTACCCATTCGAAGGCAATGGTGTTGGTGCCTTTCATCTCCAACTTTGCTGCAGCACTAAGCTCAAAGTCTCAGATGGCGTCTTCATCCGGTGATCCAGCAGTAGACAAACTTGACGGGAATTCGGGTCCTCTTCACCAGTTTTGACTGGTAATCAGCTTACTGAGAGAGATGCCTCTTGTCCCTGGATCTGCAGAGTCAGCGAGGCCATTGAGTGGAGCCATTGCTCCACGCTTAACAACTAGCAGATAGTTGAGACTGTTCCTCACGAACCGCTTAAGGGTTATTTAAGTCTTTATCCAGTGAAGGTACATCCGTGGAGTCAGTTCAGTATAGAATCTTTGGGTGATGTAAATTTAGCCCATGGAAGAAAATATGCATTATTTTTACTCTGATCAAAGCTGCCATAAGATCAAGTCGAGGGATGCTCAATGTCTGGGAGAGTGGTGCTAGTCTCCCTTTTGCTAACAGCAAGCGTGACTCACCAACTTGGACAGCATAGATATCAATACAATACGCCTTCTGAGATGCACTGCAAAACACACAGAACACAGTATCTGGGGCCACCAATGCATCAGCACTGCAGGGAAGTGACACTCATGTAATGTCAAAGACATCTGCCTATCATCTTATTTCTGCTTGGACAGTTTGAGAAAATTCTGCCACCCATGACAGCTTAGCAGGATCCTTCCAGGTGTCTTGGAAGAATATTTTACTGCAGATCAACCATGAAGTCAGCACGCCAAGGGGGTTGAGGGGCTTCGATAACAGAGAGAAAAGTCCACTCCGTGTCAGACAGTGACTTGCTTTGATATGACTACAGTCAGACAATACATCATAGTATTCCATCCCATCCCAAGGACCTTTGAATTCTCGGAAGATGCTCTTGTCCTACGCATCCTGTGGAGCTCCATGCTAGCAGCAGCAAAAATGCTTCTTATTGCTTCAGTTCTGGTATTTGCTTCATCTGCTGATGAAAAGTTAAGACATAGGTCATCCATGTAGATCCCACGCTCGATCAGATGGCAAAGATCTGGTTCTATGCTGGTGTGTTAATGGAGATGGGTGGTGATGGTTTGGAGCAGCATGAAAGGAGAAGAGGAGAGACCAATTGGACACACTGGAACCTGAGAACTCTGTCCACAGAAACTAGATGTTCTGGCAATCTTCTTCTCAGATGAGTATCTGATGAAACGCTGCCTTTAAGTCACCCTCACAACCTACAAGATCAGCACAGAAGTCCACGATGACCAACAGAAGGCAGGACATAAGGTCGATACCAAGGTCAAGGTAGGAGTTCAGACTTCTCCATGTACCTTCCTTGGCTGAGCTGTCAAACACCACTCTTAACTTCCCGTTTCGATATATGCCTCAGTAGGGCAGGACGAATGTACAGTAGTCTGGGTGACTGGGTGAATATTCAGTAGTGGAGTTTTGGTAAAGACTAGCATGGTCATCATACTCTTGAAAGTCCTTTACATCTAGATGACTCATTAACCGGTCAGTCCTCACCCTCGTAGATTTCAATTTGGATGCTGGTCAATCTTCAGAGTTCCAAACAAGTTTCATTTTGTAACACTTATCTTCATTCCACTTTCAGTTCTGGGTAGTTCCTTATGGGTGTGAGTTCTTGGTCAGAGATTCCAAGAGAGCCTAGATCCCAGACAGCCTGAACTCTATTTCGGTAATAGGAGTGGTGACACGATAGTGCATCTCTGGAACCTCCATAGATGACGTATCCAAAAATTGTCTTGACACCTCAAAGCCTCTTTGAGATAGGAATCTGGTTCCAGGTGATTATGTCATACATCTGATCTGCCCCGATCAGTATGTCTGCGGGTCCTTCACTGAAGTCATTGGCTAGCTGAATCCCTTCGAGAGCAGTACAAGGAGCGGGCTTTCTTGGTGGTAAGGGAGCAAAGAGGTGTTTCGTCTTCCACAAGCAGAAGTCTGATGAAGGATCACCGTTCCGACCCCACAGAGTGACCCTCACTTGGTCATACTCTGGAACCTCCACTTTCTCCGGAAAGCTGACACAAGTGAATGTCTCAGAGTCTAACACTGGAAGTCTCAAGTCATCGGCAGCTGAAGAACGTATGTATGATGAGTCTGATCCACCATCAATGAAGAGGCAGACTAAAGGGGTGTACTGACCATTCACTGCAACCACCATTGCTGTAGGGCTGTAGCAACATCCCGGGTGGTGACCCTGTACCAATGAAGCTCTTGGTCATTAGGGTGTGGTTGTCCATGCTGAGACTACTTCTCAAATCCCTGATGAGTAGAGTGTTTATCTGAAGTGCTTTAGTTTCTCCTAGCATTTGCAGTCCACTTTTTCTCCAGTCATTTGGTGTTGAGACAAGGAAGCAGACTGTCAGTTAACTATGATGGCTGGTATGGAGTAGCAAAGGGTGAGAGCTGAGATCATCAGCCGTGATGATGGTGTAATGAATGATAAGGTCAGTTACAAGACAGACATGTGTTACTGGAGCAAGAATGTAGTTATACGGTCCTAAGCACTGGACACATACACCTGCCTTCTTCACCACGCCCAGTGATCATCCACAGACTCCTTCTCATAATGGTTGCACTTTGATAGCGTGTGCTGGATGTGGTTACAAGATTTGGAGATGCAATCTTCTCTCCTGGGCGATTCTGTCCAGTGTCGTTGAAGGTTGAGCACACTGTAGACACCACTGATCTGGTGTAGATTCTTCACGGATGGACACCTCCTGTTGCAAGAACTTGAGAAAGGCTGTAAGATCTGAATCAGAAACGGTGTTGATCTTCTTATACCTAGCCCATTGATGTCTTCAGGTGTCATGGATCCTGCTCAACACAGGTAGGAAAAGCTGACCGTAGTTCTCCTCAAGGGCTTTGAGCACTCCAAGAGTCCTGACACTGGCAGTGAGGTCGTCCACAAAACAATGCAGAAACTTAAAGTTCTCACCATCAATGGTACGAAGGATGTACAGGAGACTGGCCATTAGGGATTTTTTCCATAGGTCTTCTCTCCCAAACCTCTCCTGAAGGATGTTGACAGCGATGGCGTAGTTATTACTGGTTACAACCATGCCATGGATGGATCTAGCTACTTCTCCATCGAGGTGTACTTTAAGATGGACTAGTTTCTCGACTGGGGAGTACTGCTTGTTGTCATGAACGGCTAAAATAAAAAAGTTCCTAGAACTGGCCAGACAAAGATGTCACCCTTAAAGGTAGGAAGGTGGAAGTCGTGCTTGATTTTTTTAGTGGTGTTGGGTAACTGTGTGATGAGACCAGGACTAGGTTGACTCGTGGTGGCTTTATCCAAACGAGCCAGCAGGCGTTTGGACTTGAAAATGATTTCATCTAAATTTTAAAGGTGGTGCAGTTCATCAGGGATGTTGTGTTGATCCAACTCACCCTGAAGACTCTGCATGAAGGTGAAGTGATTCTCCCCTAGGTTAATAATGTAAATCAGGTCATCGGAATCTGCTTTTTCCCCCTAGTTCTCAATCGCCTTCAGGTCGTTCACTAGTTTGATGGCCCTTGTCCACGCAGCAGTTCTTTGAATTTTCAAAGCTTTGGGAATATGCTGCCCATGGTGATGCACTGTAGTAACAGAGCAAATGGACACTGCACACTGTACACCACACACCATACATTGGGTTGACTGGCCATTTATGGTGAATGGCTAGGTGGTGTTCCACTATTTAGGATCTGTAGATTTCAGGTTCACAGCTGTAGGATCCCGTCCGAAGGAATATGTTTGGTCTCAGGGCTGAGAATCATCATCCTGGGATATTAATGTATGATCTTCCGGTTGTAGGGTTATGTATTTGTCTGAAAGCACAGAAATATGCTTCTCACACTAAAGTTAAATACATGTAAATGCAAGATACAACCCCAACATTTTAAACAAAATTCATTTCTCAGAAATAAAGGTAAATACATGTAATTTCAAGATACAAGTCCAGCATTTTTAACAACGCAATACATTTCTCAAAAATTAAGGTAAATACATGAAAATTCAAGATACAATCTCAACATCTTGTAAAAAGCAATAAATAACAATAACTAGATATTTACAACTTGTGCTGTGGTCCTTAATGGTGGTGCTGGTGGTGGTGACTGTGGCAGGCGAGATACTGGCTACCACCAGCGACCGCCAACTGGGCATTCAAGCCTGGTTTTACAATGAGCATGCTCAGCCCAACGTCATCGGTAGTGTCCCGCTCCCCCACCAGAAGGCGGCTCAGTTGTGTTTATGACCCGACAATTTCAAGCAGTTACATGTGAACTGGAAGTTCGCATAACAGACTTATAGTTTTTAAATTCATTTTTGCCTCATACTGGCAATTATCATGGTCTCTGATTGATTAATAAATTATACTATTATTAAAAACCTTTCACTATTACACACAATAGTACTAAGGTGATATACGCAACTTATGTTGTAAAGCCGATTAAATCCACAAAACCACAGTGCCAAGGATCTGCATCTTGTCCTTTCTATATCCAACAGAACCAGCAACCTTAGGAGCGAGAGACTGCGATTGACAAAACCAGTTGGAAAAACATTGGCAACTGTTACAATTCACCCAACACCTCAGCATCGATCTAGAATTGATCGTGGAATAACTTCTATTGTACTTTGCCGGTTGTCCTGCTTTACATTAACCAGCCTTTCCCTGCCAAGCCCTGTCATGCACTGCTTTGTCGTGCTTCGCCCTGTCTTACTATTCCCTTTCTTACTTTCCCCTATGAAGCCATGCCCTGACCTGCTTTGCCATGCCATACTTTAACCTGTCCTTCTGTGCTCGGCTTTGCTCTATCTTGCCCTGCCTTGTCTTGCCCTAATCTGGCTCACTTTGCCGTATCCTGAGCCAGTTACACTCCACCCAACTCCACTTCATCCGACGCCACTCCATTTCACTCTATTCCACTTCACATCACCCAGTGCCAACCTATTTCACCCTCCTCCACCCTCCTCCACTAGTCAACGGTCCACTCCATCAGCACTCCACATTGTCTAAGTTTACTGCACCTGCTCTTTTCATCCCTTCTTTTCGTGCACTTTTCCTTCAGCGAGTTCGCCTGTTGCTTCTTAGGTTTACTGACAAGATTAACCGTGTTGGAAACTTCGTCTCAGAAGCCCACGTACAGCCAACCCTCCTTTAACCCAACAATACTGAAATGAATTATGTTTTATTCTTGCTGCCGACAAGCAGTTTCATTCAACACAGGAAACACTTCTCGTTCTGCCCCTGATAATGAAGCCTGTATCTAATCCCTCCAGTTCGACAAGTCTCCTTTGAGATTAATACCATCGTATATCAGCATCATTATTGCAGTAAAACGCATCATCACCGTGAAGTGGTCAACAACGATTTCTCGCCCGGCAGACATACAGTTTAGCTGCCTACAAGAATAAATGGGTCTTTTTAATGTTTTCGCTAAGAAAATTCATGACAAAAGCTCTGTATATCAGTGGCGTAAGTTGACCCTTTGCCTGTGATAACGTAAGAATTATGTTCTTGCTCTCCCCAAGCTATTTTACATACTTTTGGATATGAGATCGAGCATGCTCTTTACTAGAGGGTATCTTCAACCAAATATATCATTTACTACCTACAGTAGTAAACAACAGCTATAAAAGTAATGTTTGCCGGCAAATTCATGTTATTTCCTTAAGTACTCATACAATACAGTATCCCCCTTTTGGAAAAGCACAAGACTCAACCTCTTTCGGTCATGCATATGAGGCTAGATGATATGTCCTACACGAACTCGCCCCGTTCTATCACCTAGGTCCAAGCTGAAAGGAACGCATCTTGTTGGGATTACTGATTTAGTGTCTTATGGCTCACATCATCTTTTGGTAGTTCCCCGAGCGATGCTTTAGTTCTTTTCGGCTGTAAGATAATTTTTTAATAAATAAATGCATAAAATTCGAGAAAGATATCCTGAGATATCAAACCCAGGTATATCATTGTATGTTTCTGGGCAGTTAGCCGAGGAATAAAGTTGTGAAAGCATGGCAACTAGATCTAGTAAGAAAGGCAACACACACACACACACACACACACACACACACACCGCTCGCTGGTGCAGTGGTAACGTTCTCACTTGCCATCTGGTAGACGGGAGTTCGCGCCTCGCTCAGGTTGCGAAAAGTTTCACTGACGAAGTGGGTGGTTACTGTCCCCCTTGAGCAAGGGGACGGGTGTGTGGGTGTGTGAAGGTCACAGCCTTGCCCTTAGATCGGACTATATGAGCTCTCAGCTCCCTTCCGGGAGGGTAAAAGCTGACGATCACGACCATCAAGTGATCCTGATCGACCCGGTGAATTACACACACACACACACACAAAATCCCTTTGGTAATTATTTAAAAAAAAAAAAGTACTGATAGGGTAAACAATACTTTTTCACCACACCAATCAACAGTTCAGTAGCTCAGAACAGAGTCCTCTGGAAGCCTCTTAAAGTTTTCGTAAGAAAATTCATGGCATAATCAGTCTTTTGTTTAAGTGTTGTAAGTTTAACTGCGTTGGGGTAGCATCTGCTTCCTTCTCACGGGACTGCCGGCAACCACCAGGCGGGGAAGTCCTGCAAACATTCAATTTTGCCTTGTGTCCAAACAACGATACTTGTCAGCCAGCAGCCATATTTCTACTGATTTTTTTTTCTCTCTAACTAATATGGCTTCCGAAGTACAGCCCAACATCTTTCAAGATTAGTGGTGTGTTAGTGTGTGTAAGAAAGGATGTGGGTATAAGTGTGGAATATGATTACTGAGGACTAAGGGATATGAGTGAGGGCGGTAATGAGCTCGTACATGTTTGATGAAGAAAGGTTTTGAATGTGGGAGCTAGAAAGGGTGTGAGGATGGGAAGGTAGGACTGTGGGAGTTGTAGAGTGTGAGAGGTGGGCAGGGTGAGAGTGAGAGTGTTGAAGTTGGAGAGGGGAAGAGTGCGAGTGTGGGAGGTGGGAAAAAGCGTCAATCGTAGTTCATCAAGTAACTGTCAGGTGCTCGGTAAGGCCAGGAGAAGAGGAAAAACCTTGTCAAAATCTTGTAAAGGGCATCGACGCGGATACACAGGCGAGGACACACACACACACACACACACACACACACACAAGAAGCTGACATATGTGTGCAACAATCACTTTTGTTGATCTCCCCGGAAATAGTATTAAACAATATGAAGGTGTGGGAAAAGTATAAAGGAGAGGCAAACATGGCCCGAGTAAAATGTAGGGCCTCTATGAGGGCAGGTAATTAGACCAATAAGAATAATGTACTTTGTATATGAATAATAATAGGTCTGTGCTAGGGCTGCATTTTTTCTTGCAAAAACAATGAACAAAGGTTTGAAACTGCAAATTGTTGTTCCTTGCAAAGAAAGTTGAACAAGAAGTATCAAATATCCGTTTTTTTTTAATGTCTCGACAGAATGCACTTAAAAAGAATTGGACGGAGGAGACGATATAACGACAATATAAGGAAGAAAGTTCTAAAGATGACTAGTTACACATAATGATGGAGAACTAAGCGAATGCGCTATAAGGCGCTTGGACACATAGGTGATGACTATGTGTAGAAAAACAGGTGCTGGGACCAGTCACACCAACGATCAAACGAATGCTTAGTGTAAGTGTTAATAAACCTATCATGAAATAACACTGCGGCATAAAAAGAGGGGGGGGGGGAGACCGAAGGGAATTGCTTAGACAATTCAGTTGCTGAGATTAGCAGAATTTGACTTTAATCTTTTCTTTAAATGTTGTATGTGATAAACCCACAGAGGAGAGCTTATTGTATAATAGATTGTAATAGAGCCCTGTAAGAAGCTAAAATCGTCAGATGGTAGGGATAAATAAAAGAAGTAATAAACAAATAAATAAATAAATGCATAACTACATAAATATAAAATTTGTCGTACTTAAACTGGTAAAAGCAACATTGTCACAGTTTCACTGTAAGGTAATCTTTGAATGAAGAATAATTGTCTGACAGTAAAAATAATGTCACTGAAGAAAAGCAATCATCTAAATGCTGGGATTAACCGCTTACCGTACTGTTTCCTCCCTTCAGTTTCACCTTCTGTCTTCACATCCTTTCCTCATTACATATTCCCTTTCTTTTTCCATTTCTCCATTTCACTTTCCCCGATCCTCCTTTAATATCTTATTTCATCCATTTCCCCATGTATGCCTCACAAAATTCCCCCATCTCTTTCCACAGGAGAGAATTTCTTTACTTTCCTTCAGTCAGGTGACATACCGATATTTGAGAATTGTTGCACTTTCCAGACAATCATGTTCACCTCAAGGAATGAAGTCTAGCGACGAAAAGTTGCTGAGTGTTGTGTCTGTTTAGCCCCTCTGCTTGAAGTAATCATTGTTAAGCAGCAAAAAAATTATATGGAAATAAGATGATCAAAACTTCATTTACTAAAGAAGTAAACTCAGCAACTCAGACACTACTGTTCGACTACTTGGTGGCATGTTGCGAGGAAGGGGCTATGTTACACTGTATCTTACCACTCCACTTCGAAAAGTCTCCCTTACGTTAATATCGTGTATCTGTCTAGAGAGGGCAAGAATAAGATAAGAAAGACGTCATCGGAGGAAAGAGGTTAATTTCAATGGTATATCTCATAAGTTTATTTCTCTTATTCTTACCCCATATGCTTCCACTACCCATACCTAATCATTTTCATCACATTCTATTTTTCTACTGCCTTTGTCTTCTGTTTCATTTTAATTCCTTTTTAATCCTCTCGTCCTCCTCCCTGTACCTTACCTCTTCTTCTCCATAATACATTGTTTCTTCCTTCTTCCCATTCATTTTATTTTTTAAAATAATATATTCTTCTATTTCATTTTATCTATTCGCTAGTCTTTCATCACCCGTTTAATTATATATCATCCCTTGCTTTCATTTTAACATTCCTATCTCCAGTATTCTTATTCTTTTTGTATTACATTTGTTGAAACAGAAACCAAGAATAAAAACGTACAGTCATCAGTGTATGTGCCGTTATCGATACATTCAGCGGAATTTGTCGTGAGTGATTGTTTCACCGTATGTTGCGGTGTCTCTGGCGATGCTGTGTATTGCTTCAAGGCGATGGCCGAGCCGGTAGAGAGGTAGACTGCTGTCCCAGTGGTTGGGAGAGGGGATCAGTTCAATGGATTCTAATTTCATAAAGCAGACCTTACTGATCACCGAAAGACCGCCAACATGTAAAAATATCTCCGCTGATACCAGTACACCAGTCCTGAATTCAACAACCCAAGCATGTATCAATTTTTTTTATGGAAGGTGTTAACGCCAAATTAGTGAAATGTGGGGATGTATGGTGTATGTACGAGGACTGTTGGACTTCAGGGAACGGGCTATTAAGCCTAAGTCCAGAATCTGATACAAAAAAAATATGGAAGCCTGATTCACGAAGAGATGCGGCCGCAACTTGAACCTCAAAGCTTGTTATGGGTTATACAGCTATCATCCCTCATTATATTGCCACTGTATCATCCAAGCAACAGTTACCTACACCTCCCCTCGGTGTTACTCTAGGTATTCATTTTATCTACACACCATCAGAGAGGGGAAGGTCACCTGAGTCGAGTGGCGCCAGTTCCCTGCGCCATGGAGCTAACAAGCCATCAGTTTCATTGTTACCAACACTAACCGCTCGGCTACCACGGCGGAAGTGGTGTGGTCAAGTGTATGGCAATGCTTAATTATTTAATATATTGGACTACTGTTGTAATGAAGGGAGATGCCAAAATATTTAATTATAGGGATACATTGTTACAGTAGGAACAATTAAACAGTGTAAAAAGAAAAAAACTAGCCCAAATGTCCTAGAGGCCAGGTAGCCATGTAGGCACTAACACAGGAAACAACATGAACAACAACAACAACAACGATAATAATAATAATAATAATGATGATGATAATAATAATAATCATAATAATAACAATAATAATAATAATAATAATAATAATAATAATAATAAAAATTATTATTATTTTTAGTAGTAGTAGTAGTAGTAGTAATAGTAGTAGTAGTAGTATAGTATTTGCAGTAGTAGTAGTAGTAGTTGTAGTAGTATCATGTTACAACCACGGTGCAAAACGAACTGAAGGAATGAATGAAAGATGTGATAAAAGATCCTTGAAACATCCTCTCCTCGGTATTTTTGCGTGTCTAAGGAATGGTTTCACCAACTGGAACCAAATGACTGGGACAGTGAAATGAAACAAATAGAGATAATGCTGCCGCAGTAATGGATGGGACCCTTTGCATTATTTTCCCTTGTCAAACACTTAATTAGATCAGTACTATATCACCTCCATTGTGTCATATTTTATACTGAAATAATGCTATGACCTCTCACATAATGATGATTTTTAGTCTAGACAATACTAAATAAGCGTGAGATCTTTGTACACTGATTTCAAATCTTAGAATGGTTCTGTAAGAGTCGACTACGTGCCTGGGGGTAACACTTCACCTCCAATTGGTTAACTAACAGCTTGGTACTAATGAAAGAGGTAAATTTACTTCTAGACTCACGGAATTATAACCTTAGTAATAAGACCGACAATGTGTAAACTACGATATCATAATAATCGCATGTCTCGAATTAAGCATCAAAGACTTCCAGTATAAATTAAACTTTAAATCTATAGCTGTCGGAGAGCACACACCTCCTACAACACGGACGAAATTTATGATTTACTGTTCAAATTTCTTTTTACTACCAGACGAATAATTTCATGGTCTCACATAGCCATTTAATTCTACTGTCTTAGTATTCCTTATTATGCAATCTAAGAGAGCGAATACCTCTGCCAGCGTCAAAATAATTTATTGATTATTCTCTCATATAGATCCAGATCAATCTCAAACTTTAATAAACTCTTCCTTGACCTACTACCAACCTATCCACCATATTTAACTGAAATCCGGTAACTATGTTTTTCGATATTTTGAACACAGATAAATAGACGTGGGTGAATGCATGACCCCAGTTCAACTTCGCTGGCAGAGGTAAAGACTGCCAGTGAATCGTTATTGCAATGCATAGCATACAAATACCAAATTCGATGTTGCTGTAAAACAAAACTTCCTCGACATATCCATTTGTTTTACACTGCATACTTTCACAGTAGACCTATTTGTCATCTTGCACAGCCACTCTTACCAGCCCTCCTAATACAGCTGAACTGTTCAGTATGAAACTCACCACGCGCGTGCGCGTGCGCGTGTGTGTGTGTGTGTGTGTGTGTGTGTGTGTGTGTGTGTGTGTGTGTGTGTGTGTGTGTGTGTACGGTGCCCCAGGTGCGGGAGGGCCGGTGTATGCCCTCGTAAATGGGTTACGGTGCATTTCCTTGAAGCATAATGTATATAAAGAGCCGTTGGAGCATGCCTATAACCCCATGTCAGTTGCTGCCTCTGTACCATCTCTGGTCCTACCCCTCTCTTCCTCGCGGCTTCTCTCTCTCCACCCTTTATATTGTGTAGTACACTAACAAAATTAATGAATTAACAGCTATGTCATGACGTATTTTATAATGTATGCCACCAAGAGTTGGAATTCACCATTAGGTTGTGTCTTAAGAAGGAGTTACTGAACGCTCTATTTACATCATTTATGTTACAGACGTAAATATCCTGCCATTATTCCTCATCTACCTGAGTCAGTTCTCTGCAGGAATAAGGCGTCGCCCATCTGCCGTCATTCTCAAACGCTGACTATTATCGTGTTCCACGCACTCTCAGCAAATATGCGAATTTTATCTTTCTCGTTCTCTTTCTGCCTCTACCTTTCGTGTCATGTCAGGGATGCCACATCGTTACCCCTGCTGTCCATCTGATGCATATTCTACGATAATTTATGTACTGAAACAGCAGCAACGGTGACAAAGAAACTGTGTAGTCTGAATGAACGATTAAAACTACCAATTAATGAACATTCGCTGCTGTGAAGGCACCTGATTATAGTAGATAACTTTGTTCATCTAAAAATATGTCTACAATTAAAGGGTTAGAAACTATCTCCAGTGTCAGTTTCAGTACACTGAACTCAGTAGGCAATTCCTTCAGATAACTACCAGACGATTATTCCAAATAAAAGAAATGATACCATTTTGAGGTTAATTACTGTAACTCTCAATAATCCCCTAAACCTACAAACACTTTTTGCATGTTCTTTATGCTATTTCCATATAATTTTCCTCAGTTTAGAGACTTTTTGAAGTAAGATTGTTAGGTATAGCCTTGATTGACCTCTGTATTATATGCGCACAATGTTCAGCAGAGCATACTCGCATTGTAGCAGCAAAAGTAAGATATGAATGACGTCTTCTGTCTGAGAGAGGCTAATTTCTGTTACGGTACTTCAATAACACAGTTTTATATAAACAGTCCGTAGTACAGAGTTTGAATTTTGTACCTGTGTTTTACACGCATGCAAATGGTATTGGATGGGAGGCGACCATCATCCATTCACTTGACCTGGCGTTGCATACGTCTTCCACTGCCTTTATCATTCTTTTCCTTCCATCCTCCTCTTTTCCCCAACCTTCCTGCCTTTCATTATGACTTTTCTTTTCTCTTCAGGTGACTCTGCACTAAGTGACAAGCATAATTATTTCCTATAACCCAAGAAACCTTTTATAACACTGAATGGTAACCATGTAGATAAATACTGTGCAGCCAGTCATGGTACCCATGTTAACTGGGTGGAGATGCAGATGTGTCAGCCATCTAGAAACCAAACCTTTAATGTTTTCTCCACACGTCACTGCGATGAGGAGCTGTTTGCCGAAGAGTACATCGGTACCTGCACGGGAAGGCTTTGTTGGAGGGATTGCTTGCCTGCCGTTGATGGGTCTCATCGACTAGGCAGACCGGAATTACTAAACAACACTCATATATACAGGGTGTTTCAAAAACAATGTTCGTAAATTGCAGAATGAATAGTTTACTCTATGACATTTTTGGAAATTTGTCATATTTACCGTGATATTACACATTTTATGTTTAATTGGAAGCTCTTGGGGATGAAAACGATCAGTAGCTTACCATCACTCAATACCTTTATTTTTTCATACATTTGTGCACACCGATGTATTGTACACTACAGAATTACAATAGGTGCTCGAAATTTCTACCCCCCTCGTTAATACAGGCTTGGGCTCGGCGCAGAAGTGACTGGCGTACACGTTCAAATACCCGTGGTGTGTTCCTTACCTCTCTGCACGCCTCTTGAACTCTTTGCCACAGTTCTTGACGGGTGTTGACTGGTGTAGCATACACCCTGCTTTCCAGGTGTCCCCAAAGATAAAAGTCAAGTGGAGTTAGGTCGGGTGATCTAGGTGGCCAGGCAATGGGACCTCCGTGGCCAATCCACTTGTCAGGGTACATAGCATTAAGGAAATCCCTCGTACCTCGTGCAAAGAGAGGTGGAGCCCCATCATGCTGGAACCACATTCGCGTACGTGTTCTGAGGGGCACATCTTCAAGTAGTATGGGAAGGTCATCCTGTAAGTTTTTGTGGTAGCAAAAATGGTCCGATTACACCTTCATCAAGAATACCGGCCCACACGTTGATCACAAAACGTTCTTGATGTCCCCTTGTTGTTGTTACATGTGGGTTTTCTGCCGCCCATGTGTGTGTATTATGTTGGTTTAGCATGCCACCTCTTGTGAACACAGCCTCATCACTCCACAAAACATGTGCAAGAAAACCGTTGGTCTCACTCGCATGAGTAAGAAGCCACCTACAGAAATCCACTTGCTGGGGATAACCACGTTCGGTCAGAGCATGGATGGGCTGGTGATGATACGGGTACAGGCCTTGTTTGTTTACAATCCTCCATACACATGCATGAGCCACACCGAATCGTGCACCAAGTCTACGCGTACTTGTAGATAGTTCATCTCCGATGGCGTTAAGAATATCCTCTTCTACATCGAGTAGGTGCTTAGCATGAGGCCTTCCTCTGTGTACTGCTCGTGGATTCAGTGTGCCATATTCCCTTAGTCGTCGTTCTACACGGAGGAAATAGGCCGAGATGGTTGCCCCCGGTTAGGATATCGCTCATCATACATCCTTACTGCTTCGGCTACATTTCCTCCTGCTGCACCCAACGTAAGTAACATGTCTGTGTACTCTGCAGAAGTGTATGGCTTCACGTCTGGTGCTGACTTAAGACTACCGATACATCCTTCTTTCTCTAACCTTTTCACAGTCCCTTCAAATCACGAAGCTTCGTTCAAACTCATGAGGCAAACATGATTTGCTGCTTCAGGTTCACATTTATGTAGGTTTCTTTAATAATGTACACCCTATAAAAAAAGAATCGGGACCCTTACTGCACGATACAATATGCCACACCGCACGAAGGAATTTGAAGCCCCAACTGAGTTCTGGTACGTATCAATGGTCATTGCGAGACGCATCAGCTCGTAGGGTCCCGATTCTTTTTTTATAGGGTGTACATTACATCGGTGTACACAAGATTATGAAAAAATAAAGGTATTGAGGTGATGGTAAGTTACTGATCGTTTTCATCCCCTAGAGTTTCCTATTAAACATAAAATGTGTAATATCACAGTAACTATGACAAATTCCCAAAAATGTCACATAGTAAAGTATATTTATATATTCCTGCTCTGTTCATTCTGACATTTATGAACACTATTTTTGAAACAGCGCATATATATATATATATATATATATATATATATATATATATATATATATATATATATATATATATATATATATATATATATATACCGGTACATGTATACTGTATATTGTACAGACGAAAGTGTCCAGTCATTGTGTATGAAAATAATGTTTAAAAAATGGGAACACAGATCTGGTCTTCAGACACAATATACAAATCCTGACAGTCATAATGGAAATGATGTGTGGGTGTGTACCGTATCTAAACACTGAACCTTGCTACATCTGTGCAACAATTTTTGGGCTTGCCTCAGTCATTTTCACTTCATGTTTATATATGAAGGAGTAGTTGAATAATGTGTAAATTTGTGCCTGGTGCAGTACATTTTACCGTCTACGGTAGTATATCTCTATTTTCCTCCGCCACGGGTGTTTTACCCTGCGTCTGCTTGTCTGCTTGTCTGTCTGTCTGTTAGCCGGATTACTCAAAAAGTTATGAACGGATTATGATTAAATTTTGTTGAAGGGTGAGCCATCGGCCAATAAAGAAATGTTTGAATTTTGGGGCAGGAGCCGGATCCAGACCCGGGGTATCCTGCACAGTATCTCCAAAAGCTCTCTATGAATTTCAATGAAATTTTGCGGAAAGGTGGACCATGGACCGAAAAAGAATTGATTAAATTTGGGCGCGGATCTGTACCCGGATCCTACATCCATGGATCCATATCCGGAACATACATCCACGGATCCATATCCGGAGCCTACATCCACGGATCCGGATCCGGATCCTTTTAAATGGCAACAGCACTGGAGGAGATATGCGCTTTCTCAACGCTTTCTGGTTCTCTGTTTTTCCTTGTTTTCAGGTCCCTGCAGACCCCCATACTTAGATGAGAAAAGGGGGTCTAGATGGTGCTGATGATGCCATGCGGTTCATCTTATTCACATCTTCAAGGAAAAAAAAAATTAAAAAGGTGCCTCGTAGTTACTTTGGGAGAGATGTCGGTCATTACCAGAGGTGGTGGTCAATTGGTTAGAAAAGTGATTCCCAGCTCCAGGATGAGCCAAAATCACATTTTGACTATACAGTACTGATCTACAAGATCTACCACTTTTCATTAAATCCCTCATGCTCGTATCATCATTCCAGCACAGTAAAAAAAAAATAATAATATATACTGTACCACTATTCAGTGAGGGTGTATGGTATTAGCACGGAAGTGGTGGCATGTGAAGGTGTATGACATCTGGGGGAACTGGAAACGAACTCTCAGAAATATGTCCAGAGCTGGGCCAAGGAAAAAAAATAATGTTCCAATCAGAAGGACAGTCATACCATTCGCATAACTTCAGTTATTCTGAGGTGATCAGAGGTGTAACGAATATATTATTCCATCCAGCGGAGGCTGGCCATCTACCTATAAATGTACTGGACTAGAGTAGTCTTGCCTCCTGCCTCAATGCGTTGAAGGCGAGCAATGTGAGACTGGTTGCTAACGTGTTACTGAAATGCTGTATTTCTGTTATTTCTGACAAACTGGAATGATGTGGTGGTTTTAACGCCTACGTAATGATATCTTATACATAATTTTTGTCATAGGCATATATCTGTCTATCTATCCATATATATATATATATATATATATATATATATATATATATATATATATATATATATATATATATATATATATATATATATATATATATTTTATTATAGGTCCAGTCAGGGAAAGTTCCGCATTACCCACCTCTCGAAGCACTGGTGTGAGACAAGTGAATGTGAAGAGGCAACCAGACCTAATGTGTCTGGTAACTGTGAGTGTGGAGGGGGAGGCGGGGGATTGCCGGCAGAGGACTGTTTGGTGATTGGTTGAGAATCACTTGTAAGTCTGCAATGTATGGCTTGGACCGTGTGTTTGAGTTAATTTAGTAAGGATAGATGACAATATGATGGTAGCATTTTATGAAAAAAAAAAAGCAGATGTCTGTAGAGTTAATATTGTCAGGAAAGTTATGGAAGCTTGCTGGATTCAGACAGAGGTTTGAATGCTTTCATTCACTCTTGACTTTAATATGAGACGTTTCCCCAGATATTCGTAACGATATAACATATATTTATATTTAGTGTTGACTCGAAAACAAAGCCACTATATATAGATAGATAGATAGATAGATAAATAAATAAATAGATAGATAGATAGATAGAATTATTTATCCTCTGCCATCACAGTATAAATATTCGGCGGCAAACATTTTCAGTGTTATTCTGGTAATTATTCATCTCGAACTTATAAGTTCGAGGCTAGGGCAGTGTGTAATAATAATAATGATAATAATAATAATAATATTAATAATATAATCTGTATGAGCGATTAACAGACTTTTCGTTTTCCTTTGGACAGTATGACATGGGAAGTCCTAATTATAAGATCAGTCTCCGTAACTATCATTCCTATCAATCATTTGAAAACGAAGGCAAAGAAGCATACGTTTGACAGTAAACATGAATCATATAATACTCAGATAACTGTGTGAAACCATACAAACAACATATGGTTTTTGCACTTTGAGAATACGTCGGTCGCATTATCATTGGCTATTGATACTGTGACTTGAGCAACTCTGCAAACCTTCCCACCTCCGGCCATCCTTCCTCCCACTCACAGTTACCAGACATGTGGAGTCTGCCTACTCTTCGTGAATATTCGTCGACAACCAATGCTCCAAACAGTGAGTAATGCGGAACTTTCCCTGACTGTACAATCGAGGCCAATATATTGACTGACTATCATCCTTGATTCTACTACTGCAATGTCAATGACATTTCCGCCAAAATAAAGGATATCCAAGAGCTTCAGAACCTCATCCATCGCCTCTTCGATGCCTCCAGTCTAAATTTCGCTTTCAAAGAGCCTACCTAAGGTCAGCTCCCGTTCCTCGATGTCGAAGTGACCACCCGCGACTCTGGATTCACAGTTGTAGTCTACTTAATTTCATCCAATAAAGGACTATGTCTCAACGGCAAAAGTGAATGCCCTCAGCGATATTTATGCTCCACAATCAGTGCCTACGTCCGCCGTGCCCTCACTAACTGTTTCTCATGGAGCAGTGTTTATTCTAAGTTGGAAAGACACGCAAGTTCTCGTCAACATTGGACATCGAAATAGCGACATAGAAGACATAGTGAAGAAGGCAGTTAAAATATGGTATTCAAGCTACAGCGCCCCTCCTCTTAGTACCGAGAAAATCACTTTGTACTGCCGAAATCTCATGTCTGCGGAGTAAAGTGTGGGAAGAGAATAATGAAAAATATTTATAATGCGCTGAGTCTAAAAAATGTATCGCACTAAGTACTTACTACAAGACCTGCAAAACGTCCCATCTACTACTGAAGAACTGCCCTGCCGTAAAAAGTGCCTCGACGCAAGAAGACCAGGTCATCTACAGACATAGTTGCACAAGTGAGGACTGTGGGCCCAATGCCTATGGAAGAATTCACAAGTTTCTTAATAATTTCATAAAGTACGGCATAAGTAGAAGTCTAGTAGTAGTAGTAGTAGTAGTAGTAGGAGGAGGAGGAGGAGGAGGAGGAGGAGCAGCAGCAGCAGCAGCAGCAGCAGCAACAGTAGCAGCAACAGAAGCAGCAGCAGCAGCAGCAGCAACAGTAGCAGCAGCAGCAGCAGCAGCAGCAGCAGTAGTAGTAGTAGTAGCAGTAGTAGAAGATTATCGATGTTTTACCTGTTATTGATATTTTTTCTTCAGTTTCACCTAAAGGCAACCCCAATGGATTAAAGGCTGAACTTGCCCCTCTCTTACAGTCTACTGTACTTTCTTCCTTTCGAGGACTGCTGACTGACAAGCACAATGCCGAGGATGGACGATAATCTGTTATCACGGACACTAATTTGAATATTACGACCATCAGATAAGTTCATTCATGGTTAGGCTGCTGTGTCATATATTGGTGGCTGTAATTAATCGTTGTCGTGTGAGATTTGTTATTTCATAATGTTGATGAGAAGAATATAATACTTGGCACGTTTTGCCTGTCTGGCAGTCAGAGATCATACAAAAAGCTTGCAATAACGCCACTTTACAGAGTGCGACTCTGCCACTTCGTCACCACAAATGAAGGAATGTTATCTCTGTAGGCTATGTTACGGTACTTTATGTTCTGTTGTGCTGTTAGCCTATTTAATCAGTAAGGGAATCAAGATCCTGATGTCATCGACTATAATTACCTAAATCAATGTAAGCACTCATTACTAAAAGAAAATGAAAGGAAAGTCGTAAGGCTCCATAAGGGAAAATACAGTTATATCTACAATGAATTTTAGTTGCTACAAAGGAGTAACACATACCATTCTTCTATATGTGCAACTCAAGTAGGTTATGTACAGATATAACTATTAATACTCGAAGGTCTCCAGGATTCCCATCTCCAGTGGCTGTGACCTGCAGAATACATGCTTATTGTCAGTTTTGACCAATCACACTGGTACTCAAGGTTGTGTAATATCTGCCTAACCCGAGTGGGGTCGGATGATCTTGCCAGTAAATATATTATAGTCCATGATAGGACGCCACGCAGGTGGCAAGACAGGCGTTTTAGAGCTGCTGAAGAATAGCGGCAATAGCGGCGGAAACTGGAGGCATTTGTCTTCAGTATGTCATGGCAGTTTTCTCTTCTTGCTATTCCTCACGCTGCTCTCTCTCTCTCTCTCTCTCTCTCTCTCTCTCTCTCTATCATCTAAAACCTCGGGACGCATCAGTGTCAGTCAAGGAGAAATTATTCCTATTAGTTGGTAAGAATACACTTTAATGACTCCATGAGTGGGAAAGCAGCATAGTGGAAAGAGAGAGAGAGAGAGAGAGAGAGAGAGAGAGAGAGAGAGAGCAGATGGAAAAATGGGAAGATATAACCCAGGCAGAGGATGGGGAAACGTGAAGGAAGCGAGAAGAGGAGAGAGAACGAAGAAAAAAAGAAGAGATGGAGGTATGCTAAAAAGGAGGAAAAGGAGAAAAGGAGGAAGGAGACAGGTAGAGGAGAGATGGGACAGAAATAAATGAGGATTAGCAATGAATCAAGAGGAAAAAAAAGAAGAAAATCAAACGAGAGGAAGACAAAAGAAGAAAGGAGAAGGAGAAAACAGGAAAATACGAGGAAACGGAGGAAAGAATGGGCAAGGAATGTCGGAGACCATGAAATAAGGAAAAGAAACTAAAGTTAAACGACAGAGAAGACAGGCAAAGGATGGAGAGTAAAAAGGAATATTGGTGAGAAATTACGAGGTACGGATGCAGGGAAAAAAAAAAAAATATTGCCTCAGCTTGGGCGCACGGGAATAATTCATTTCTGGATGATAATTTACGATGGGGAGAATGGGAAAACGGCAGCACCCCCACCCCCTCCCACCAAGTTATTTGATACCATTCCGCACTCTGCCCAGTGCGATGCGTCACCCAGAAATTTTTCATTTTTTGTCTGCCCACACTAAGCCAGTTTTTATCTGTTCCTTTTATCCACGTATTAGGAAAAGAAGAAAACTAGGGAGAAGCAAATCTCATAAGAACAGTAGAAGTATGAAATAAAGAAAGAAGTGTGGAATCAAAATATGGTAAACTGTGAAAAAACGAAGAGGACGAAAAAAAAAAAAATAGAGGCTTAAGAGTTACAGATATTGCTATATAGGGAAGAGGAGAGGAGAGTTGGAGATGGAGAAGGGAATGCAAAAAGAAGTACAGGAAAAAGCAAGGGTGGAATAGGAATACGAAAAAGTGGAAGAATAAAGAAAATAAAGACACCTAAAAGCATAGCACTATTCAGTAACTAGGATATAATAAGGTAACAGAGAAATAAATAAAGAAGTAAAAGAAAAACAGGAAGGAGGAATATCAAAGTAACATAGCAGTGACCTGCCCCACACTCCCTCCGTAATCATTTACTTGTTTCACACATACCTTTAATGAGCACGATACATGACTGCTATTTATTGACATAGAGAACAATAACAGCAGGGAATGCAGAGAAGGGTCCATAGAGAATCTGTAACATTAAAATTAGGACAATGTGACAATGTGTATCCCTTTTTGCCCTAATTTCCTCCCATACTACAAGAAAAACTGTTCCACACACTGAAGTTCCAAAACACAAATACGTTTTCTATTTTACTTTTACTAACTTTGTACAAGAGTTACATAACTTTAGCAACACTAATGGAAACAAGTCACTCAGTGCATGGAGATTTAACTCCTTACATATACTGTAATTAAAAACACTTTCACTGTTCTACGATGACAGATTTATGAGTATCGCATGTTTACTTGAATTCTTACATATTATAGAATAACACTACAATGATCACCACAACCAGGGACTAGCATTAATTATGGTTGGATATCGGACAGAAGTTAACTGGCGTTGTTAAGTGACGTTTATGACATGTGAAATTCCCTTGTCTTGCACACTCACATCTTAGCTACTTCCACTCACCAAATTCTTTTTGCTGTCAATGGTTTTGAGACTGTCTGTCCCTTGCAGCGGCAAATCATATATCCCGAGACACTCCCAAGTCGATCCCGTCTGCCAGCCACCTAAATCTGTTTTCTGCTGTTCACCCTTATGGCTCTGCTTATATCTGGTTCCTGGAGCACTGTCTTGTCCCTCACTCGAAGC
Organism: Coenobita brevimanus; assembly: GCF_032717465.1. NCBI lineage: Eukaryota > Metazoa > Arthropoda > Malacostraca > Decapoda > Coenobitidae > Coenobita > Coenobita brevimanus. The sequence goes on from NC_137020.1 coordinate 2,390,705, forward strand.
TCCATATTTGAATCACTTAAGTGGTACCTTTCTTGACATCCCTCACAAAAATTAATAATTTATATGAGCTGTACACTCTCTCATAACTCCTGCGTGTTCACTTTACGCCCCACAAAGGATCTTTGGTAATCCACAAGAGTCAGGCCTACGTTTAAAATGGCTTAAAATGGCTTAATGGTCTCAAGAACCTTTGCATATTTCACAGTCCTCTCCTATGTTCACTCCTAATTTCTTCCATCATCTGCGATTTCCCTTGTTTCCCGCTGTCTCTAAATCTTCATTGCAGCTTCTCATGCCTCCTGTGCTTCTGTTCTAATCTCATGATGCCTACTTTTAACATCTTTATATGTCACCTTTAGCAATTTGCGACACTCTCGGTGTATACCAGTTTTTTCCTCTTCTTCATTTTCTTCTCCCCCACCTCCTTCTTTTGTTCCTTTGTTGCCGGCTCGCCCTACATCGAGGTTAATGGGTGTGTCAGGTAGGCTCAGAGGTCGAGAGGAAGACCGCCTTAATTGTTTATTAGTTTTAAAAATTCTTGCCCCGCACGTGTTGGCTTCGGCAATGTCGGGATCATTAAATTTATCCAGTTATTGGCTGTCGCGACAGAAGTGCGGTGACGAGAAATGGTGAATAAAACAGCAGAGAAGAAGAAAGGGAGGAAATTAGATTACTCATGAGACACGAATATTGAGGAGGAGGGGGGATGGTGGACAACTGATGGAGAGAGAGAGAGAGAGAGAGAGAGAGAGATTGAATAGGAAAACTAGTGCCAGGCAGCAAAGGCCATATGGCACTAAAGAAGAAATCATTGATATCGGTCAGGTAAAGCAATCATATGGAGGAAAGCATACGGATACGTGACAAACAGGATATGAGAGCGGTAACCGAAACGTGGGTGGATTCACCTAGAAAATCAGCAAGTGAATGTGGATGGCGTAAGTTAACAAGGAAAGGGAAAGCACGGTGACGCTCAGCAGAGTATCGAGGGCAGTCCAGTAGGAGATGCTCTACAGTAAGTAGAACCTGGCAGTAGGAGCAAAGAGGAGGTACTCCACCAGCCATCAAATAGCCATGCGTAAGACGGGTATGGCCTAAACGCAAACGTGCTAAAGCTGTCTCCCACCGTCTGTTAGAATAGGAGGAAAATGACCAAGGCGAAACAGTGGGCTTAATGGAACGCAGCTTATTATTAGTAACATGGGACCACTCCAATTGCCGTTGACGCTTAAGCGACAAACAGAGAGATGGAAAAAAGTCACCTACTGGGAGACAGCTGGAGCATAATGTGTTAGACGCTGCTGACCTGGCCAAAAAATCCACCAGCTCATTTCCTGCAATACCAACATGGCTCGGAACCCAACAAAAGGTGAGTACTTTCTTCCTGGTAGCAATCCTGTACAACCACTCCTGAATTTTAAGAACAAGTTGGTTGGCTGCGGAGATGGTCTGGAGGCTAAAAAGGGCACTAAGGGAGTCTGTGAATATAACAAAAGATGAGATCTGTGAAGAAAAAATATATCGAACAGCAATCAAAAGAGCAAATAATTCTACACTGAAAATACTAGCAACATCAGGGAGACGGGATTGATATGAACTATTGGGAAACAAAACTGCAAAACTTGTGCCACCAGAGGATTTCCAGCCGTCTGTATAAATGGGTGTGGCTGACAAATGACAAGACAAATGGTGATAGAAGAGAGATCGTAGGTGAGACGGGGGGGTAGAGGATTTAGCTGCAGGGAGAACAGAGGAACATAACCTTGGGGGTGAAATAAGCCACGGAGGAAACGAACAAAGGTGATATGGAAAAACGCGAGGAGGAGGAAGAGTTAAAGAGCGGGACAAATCATCTACTCAATGTAAAAAGGAATACCGTTGTAAAGGTGTCCGGGATGGATTGGATGGAACGGATGTAGAAAGAAAACCGGACGAGGAATGTTGATTAAATCTGTAATAATAGCGAAGGGTCAGTTCATCACGACGATGCGATAAGGAGGGCAAACCAGACTCACCATACATGCTCTGAACAGGAGTGGAACGGAATGCCCCTAAAGCAAGACGAATGCCTTCGTGATGGATTGCATCCAACCTGCGAAGAGTGGCAGGGGATGCTTACAACGAAAAGCCTGACGGATAAAAGACTCTAGCTTCACTAAGGGATCTAAAGTACTACGCCCCTTACGAAACCCATATTGAAAATCGGAAAGGAGATTCTTAGATTCTAAATACCACATCAAACGAGCATTGACCATCCGTTCCAGTAACTTACCAAAGCAGCTGACAAGAGCAATAGGTCTGTAATCCTGTGGAGGGTGACCGGTCCTACCAGGTTTTAAAAAGGGAAGCAAATATGCCGTGCGCCAGGCGTCAGGGAACTCACCATCTGTTCAGATCGTATTATAAAGTGACAAGAGAAAGGATAATGATGGTCGGGGTAGGTGTTTTATCATTTGGTAATGTGGATCCCAGACAGAAGCTCGGACATAGAAAATGGGACATTTAATGACTCCGCAGATGATAAAGTAAAACGCACTGGGGTACGTTCAACCTCGTGTTTATAGTGATAGAATTCCCGAGAGAGATGGACTCCCTTGCTGATCTCACTGAAATGGTCTCCCAGTATATTTGCAACCCTAGAAGAATCAGCAACAGACTCACCATCGACATGAAGTACTGGAGCTGGTGGGGGAGAGTATTTGCCTGAAATTTTGTGAATATGATTCCACAGGACAGTAACCGGCGTGGAAGACGTGACATTGGACACATAAGACGACCAACTTGCCTTTCTGGCAGCCTTTATTGTCCTACACAAAATGGCACCAGCCCGTTTAAATGCATGGAAGGCAGATTGGCGGCCTGGAGTATGCATTCTTCGTCAGTACGTTCTCCATCGAGCCCTTTTGATCCGAAGGGCTCTAGTACAATCAGGGGACCACCATGGAACGCATTTGGACGCAAAGGGGCGTGTAGTCTGGGGAATGGATTCCAATGAGGCGGCCAGCACCAAGTCAGTAAAATAGGAAACTATATATATCATTCACGCTTGGGGCGGAAGAGGGGACTAAAAGTGAGTGGAAAAATGAAGAGAACTCATCCCATTTCGCATGATCAAAACGCCAGCACGGGGGACGAAGAACAGGTGAATAGGATGAACTAGTGAGTAAAATGGGAAAGTGATCACTAACCAAACAGGTATCCAGTACACACCAGGTAAAATCTAAAGACAGAGATGGTGAGCAAAGAGAAATATCAAGACAAGAAAATGTATGAGTGTGAGGATCATGATGTGTAAATGAGCCAGAATTAAGAATATGGAGATCGTGATTAGACAAAAAAATCAAGTAGGCAGCCTCTAGTAGAAATGGCATTATCACCCCATAAGGGATGCCTGCAATTGAAGTCGCCCAGTAGCAATATAGGCGGAGGCACAAGTGATAAAAGACGTGAAAGCTCGGAGAAATCTATGGGGAAGGAAGGTGACAAATAGAGTGAAATAATAGTAATCCAGCGATGGCAGAAAACCCTCACTATAGTGCACTTAAGTGACGAAGAAATTGAAGAAGGTTCATGGGGGACTGTACTGTGAATGAGGATCGATGATTCAGAAATCGAAGAAGGCGTACTAATGAAAACATAACCTGGGATGTGAGCAGGAGGGATGGAAAGACGGGTTTCTTGAAGACACACAACCAATGGGCAATACTTGGCAAGGAGGCATCTAAGTTCAAAGCGATTCATATTAAAACTTCGAATGTTCCACTGAAGTATGGAAGCCATAATACGAACAGATAAAATAAAATAAAATCCAATAAAACAAATACAAAACCACTAAAAAATAATGGTAAAACCAAGGACATCAGAAACTAATTATGGAACACAATAACCAGGGAGGGGCAATCACAATTCGCGACAGGATAGTATGGGGGAAGGAACAGAAGTGGGGGACGGCAAAATGACTGGAGGAGCATCATTGGTAACAACAGAAAGGGAGGGAGTTATAGACAGATTAGGGGAGGGAGGAACAGGAGTAGGTGGTAGGGGATCTGGCACTGGATGTACCTCTACACATGTCTGCATGACCCGTGGAGAACACACCGAAACAACTGGTGTTGAGGGGAGACACAAATTTTGAGTAGAACTTCTGACAGATGATATCCCCATACTAGACTTGGTGGGTCGAGAAACACACGCAGGCGGCGAACACTGCCGTTTCAGACTGTTTAGAGAGGGAGGTGTTGTTGTCCGGGATAAACCAGGTCGCAAGCGAAGGGCAAAGGACGAAGATGAGGTAGGGTGAAAATGAGGGATTCGAGTAGTACCAGAACGGTGGTTAGAAGGCTGTTTACTGGAGTATGAAGCAAGGGAAGGGGGGACATGACGGGGAGGGCGGAGAGATTGTTTCGGTGGAACAAACAAGGATCGACTGAACGTGGCAGGCTGGGCGTGAACTCCGTTGGTGGCCATAGGCAATTGGCCATCTGTAGACAAAGTCGGTGAGGTAGAAGGTGGACAATTCTGGACAACGGGCAAAGGGGTCGAGGGGACAGTTGTGGCGACAGAGGAAGTCAATGCTGGTACATGTGAAGCTGTACTAGGAGCAGGGGTCGAGGAGCAGGTAGGGGTCCTGACCGACCAACGGATACGGCCTGCATACGTGGAACAATCATCAAATCCCATACTTCGGACAATCTGGCCGGCCTCCCTAAGTGACATTGGATCACGGGCACGAGTACGAGAAACCTCGCACTCAAATAGGTATGTGGGACAAGAACGTATGTAGGCGGGATGGCCACCTCCACAACTGGGACAACGACATGCAGCAGCAGGGCAGTCTGCTTCAGCATGATCAGGCTGAGCACACCTGGGGGAAACAGCCACGGAGCGACACCACTTACTGGGATGGCCTTAGCGCCAATATGATTGGCACTGTCGAGGAGAATCAATATACTCTCTCACTGATAACTTAATCCCACCAATAATCACATAGTCAGGGAGAGATCGTGAATCAAACGTGACCTGAGCAATATTAACTGGACGTGTACGGTTTCCTCTCGGTGGAATGGTGTAACATAGGACAGACTGAACACCATGCCCCAACTCCTGAAGGGAGGCTTGGATATGTGACGAACAGTCAGAAAATTCCCTGTCACCTAATCGTACATATGGGGGGACAGCGACAGTACCAACAACAGAATTTAGGCGTAAATCCCTGGAAGCCTGAATGGGAGCACCTGTGTTATCTAATAAGGTAGTCATGGCATCAGCCTGGGCTTTATTCTGAACAGTAACTATACGAGACCCATCACGTAGGGAACGAAATGTCACATCCTTCCCAACATGACGGAGTAAAAGTAGATGGAACTCCAAATCATCTGAGGCTAGAGGAGCATGAGGGGGAATGGTGAAATATTTGGTCCAGTTCTGGGGGTTAAATAACGAAGGTGAAAATGAATGGCTGGTTTTAGATAAAATGGAAGGACGAATGCGTGAGGAAAAAACAGTAGCGGTGGACTTTGGGTGGTGGAGATTTGAAACAGAGGAGCTCGGTGTCGAGGCAGAGAAGGGTTCGTAAGGTTGTAGAGTGGCAATGTAGGAAGATTTGGATACAGGGGAAGCAACTGAGACAGTGACGGCGGGTGCAGTATAGTAGTCGGTAGGCATAGTTGATGTAGTTGGTAAGTGTTCATCAAGAGAAGTGTCCATAAGCGGTTCAGAGGTCGTCAACGAATTAGGCATGGGAGGTAGTGGTAAGGGGGCCTCTCCCGAAGCCCCTGCATTCTCTGCTTCTAATGCCAAAATGAGGTCTGACTAAGAGAGGCAGGCAGAAACGTCCACACCTCACCAAGGCTCAGTGTGGACTGAGAGAGAGAGAGAGAGAGAGAGAGAGAGAGAGAGATGGAGGGAGGGAGACTCTGGCTAATTAAACATGACTAAAATCTGGCGGTCCAACTGCCAGGGTCATATGTCGCTGGACAACAAGATAAAAGACTCCGCAAATAAAATGTGCATATTCAAAATAAATTTAATACATATTAGTAGAAATAAAAACACTGTCAATGATAAAGGAATAGTTTTTATAATATCAGTTGCTTATAGAAGTGGAAGGAGGCCTGCCTCCTGCAGAAAACAAAAAACATCAGTAAAATTGCGAGAGGCTCCACCAAGCGTCAAGGACAGACAAAAGGCACCATCTGTCCCCTGATCCTATGGAGTAATCTCCGACGGAGGTCCCCCAGACTTGGACACTCGACCATCAAGTGACGGAAGGTAAAGGAAACAAGGCAATCACCACAGTATGGTCTCACCACTCATTAGGAACCCATGTGTAGGCCGAGAGTGCCCAATGTGAAGCCTGGCAAGACACATTTCCAGTCGTCGAGGCATGGAGGGGACAACCCTTGGCACAGCCACTCTGTGAAAGATTTCTTTTAGTTTATTACGAGCAACACCATCCCAGTGTCTCTGCCAACACTTACGAATCGCATACGTAAGTAAGGTGATACATAGGAAATGGGAAGCGAGTAGTCGGTAGGGGGCCGTCAAGAAGAGAGAGAGAGAGAGAGAGAGAGAGAGAGGGAGAGGGGAAACGAAAGATGAAATAAGGAAAAGAAGGGGGGGGGGCATTACGGAGAGGGAGAAGACGGGAAAGTAAAAGAAAGAAGGTATAGGGGGAAAAGAGGAGGAGAAGGAGGGTATAGGAGGACACAAGGGTACAGAAGAGAAGACAAAGGGAGGAGAGGGGAAAGGAAGACTGAAGGGAGAGGGAAAAGAGGGGAGAGGTACGAGGACAGAGGTAAGTGAAGGAGAGGTGTAGAGAGAATGGTTATAAGGCAGTGATGGAGGAATTTATGTGGTAAAAGGAATTTTTAATGAATTTAGGATATGGGTGGAAATTGTTGAGGCAAAGAAAAAAAATTATAGCGAGTGGGGGTTAGGAAAAATGCAAGAGTGTGGAGTATTGATGATTACCGTAGAGTGGGATACTGGCAAAATAGTAGGCTGGGCAGTAGAAGGTAGTAGAATTATATAAGGAATAAAGGAAAATGTTGGTCTATGGACTGTATAAAACTTGTTGAGGTTAGGTGAGGGTTGAAACTGGTATGGGTCAGACGATTTTATGACATGCGAGAATTGTTTTTGATGAAGTTAACCTCCCAAATCTGATGGCTTGGCTTGTTCTTGTCAGCAGGTTATATTAAGTTTAAAATTAGCTGAAGAAGAATCACAAAGTACTGTAAAAGTTAATGATGCTTTTGTATATCTAACTTTTTCAATTTGAAGATCTGTCTTAGGTAGAATTAAACCGTCTGAAGGTAGCAAGGAAAAAAATGTGGCATCGGCTTGAAATGATGGTGCACGGAATACTGAAACGGCTGGGGAAAACCAAATGCTGAAAAAAAAAAAACAACAACAACGGTGGGTTAGAGTTAGTCAGGTTCATAGACGGCGTGATTTTCCGTTGACGATAGTCTTATAAATGACTGGTCATATAAGGAAAACTGTGGATGATATATTTTCCGATACCGACAGTGTGTGTGTGTGTGTGTGTGTGTGTGTGTGTTTTATCTAGTGATTACTGAGAATTTATGACTTTTGTTTTTATAAGAAACGTTTTACCTCTAATGTTGCTTAGGGTCCCTCTCAGGTGAATAATTCCATCACGAGTTAGCAAAGTTATAATATGTACTGTAGACTCGGTTATCGGAGTCAAAGGGGGTTTGACAATTATTTTCATGTATTCCGCACTGGGTTATTCTCAGCTGCATTTTTAAAGAATATGTCCGGGTTCCACCCTCGCAGTGAAAGGACTGAGAACATGAATGTTGTTAAGAAGGAGAGTGTCTTTTCAATTGAAAGAATCAGCCGGCGTTAACTATACATCCGATAAGAACACTAGAGTGTGACACCACTGGTATGTGGGCTAACTGAGGTGGGTTTAATAATAAATCAGCAGAGGATTTATTAAGCTGAAAAAAATCGCTGGTCGATGGTCAGCATATTATGCTACTGAATGACACAACTCTGCTCGGCTAGCCTAATTCGGTTACTACGATGAGCTTTGCATTCATCCACTGACGACTAATTAGTTTTTAACTCTATAGGAGAAATATATAAAAATCTGAACTACATTCTGCGCCATGGTCAGACTCTCCTAATGAAAAGAATTCACGATCTGCTGCAGAAAAAAAAAAAAGTGAAAAAACTTCGTCACAGCTAATGGAATGGCTTAAGGAAAGGAATTACTTGTTGAGAGAACAACCATTTCACTTTCATGACAATCTAATTTTAACTGATCCACCATAGACGATTTTAATTCACCCTATGCAGGTCCACTAGATGTGAAGCGGTAGCCCATATGGCTTATTCCCAGAAGACCTTAAATCTTCCTACGTATAGCAAAATCATTTGGACATTTCTCACTTAATAGGACGGTGACGTTCTTGTGGTAAAATCGTTAGGAACTGGAATTTCCATCCAGCAGCACGGTTGACCACTTTTCTCTTTCAACCCTGATGTCATTTGTGGTTTTTAAGCAAAACAGAAGGCCCATAATGTTATGAAGTTAGTTTCCATGTACGTTTGTGATGTATGTATATAACTGTGATTGCAAAGTATCTAATGAATGCCAGATCTGGGTCAAACATGGCATATACTTTGGATGTGGGAGTGGATGGAAGTGCACATCGATTAAAGGTCATTGATAAAGGGATATTTCAAATTAACGTTTTGCGTCTCATTGCTCACAACACTCTTAATGCTGTCCTTGCCGCTACTAGACCATTTCTCTTTAGTTTCGGAGACTGTTCTTGTATTAGAATGGTTGATGAAGACCATTCTCGTTTCCTGTGCGAAAGTTACCGTTAGTTGGAAGAGTGACATGCCGAGAGGTAACAGTACTAAAGATAAGGTTGTACGAGTATGTATTATGCATGCAAAGGCAACCTGTGTGTGTGTGTGTGTGTGTGTGTGTAAAACTCACCAGGTCGGCCGGATCAGACCACGTGATGGTCGTGATCGCCAGCTTTTACCCTCCCAGAAGAAAGCTGAAAACTCATATGGTCCGACCTGAGAGCAAGGGCATTACACACACACACACACACACACACACACACACACACACACACAATCTCCATGCTTAAGGGGACAGTAACCACTCGCATCGTCAGCGAAATTTTTCTCAAGGCACGAACCCCAGTCTTAACCGATGCCAGGCGAGTGCGTTACCGCTGAGCCAGTGAGTGGTGTGTGTTCTTAACTGACTGTTCTTATCTAATTGTATCTTTATAGGAATGAGTCAAGCTCGTACTGTCCCGTTTTTTTAACCATTTTCATCATACATTTCTTTGAATTTATGAATAGTTTTAGCACACAGCTTCAGTCGATAGTGCATTACACTGATCAATTGCTTTATTTGCGAAACTGAATTTCTTTACGTCATTATCACCTCTATTTTTGTAATTTTTTTTGCAGTGTCCTCTTGATGTTGCTTCCCCATAGGATATATATTCATCTATGTCTATTTTCTCTTTTACTGTGATGCATTTATGTAGCATAATCATGTCTCCTCGTTTCCTTCTCTTTTGAAATGTTGGTAGATCTAATTTTTCTAGTCTTTCTTCGTAGCTTAGATCCCTTAAGATTGGGGCTCATCTTGTAGCTGCTCTTTGTACCTTTTCAGTCTCATCTATGTGTTTTTGAGATGTGGATTTCAGACAACAGTTGCATATTCCAGAGTTGGTCTAATGAATGATGTGATTAACTTTCTCAGTATGTCTTTATTTATATATGTGAATGCTACTCACATATTACCAAGCAACGTTTACATGCTCCGTACTTTCTCATCAGTGTAATCAGCCAGAGATAGTCTGTTATTGATAATTACTCATAAGTCCTTCTCTTTCTTGATATGTGTAGGGTTTAACTGTAAGCCCAGTCTAGTCTTTTTCCACTTTTACCAAACTTGATTACATGGCATTTCTCCACAATGAATTCAATTTGGCATCTAGTGTTACATTCATGAAGCTTAATTAATTCTTCTTGTACCTCTGAACAAGTGTCTGTGTCTATAATTTTCCTTTGAATTTTTGCATCATCAGCAAACGAGCTGCTTGGAACCACTGTCTGACTCGCTTCTTTTTCGTTTCTGCACCATTCACGGCCTTTCCTCTAACTTCCCCTCTGTTGGGCACGACCTCTCTTCCTTTAAATCTCACCCTCTCTTCTTAACTGAGACTTAGCTGTCTGAGGTAACTGACAGCAAACCCTTTTCAGTATCCTCCTACTTTCTCTATATTCATTTCAAAGCCAAAGGTGGCTGCTGTGTATATTTATGCAACGGCTTCTCTTACTCTCGTGTTCCTGAACTTGATTCTTCTGAACTCTCTACTCTCTGGCTTCGGCTTTCCTGTCATTCTCTGACTAAATATATCTGTATCGTTTAGTTATCCGTTAATTCTACTGACTATGAAATATTCTTCGACTCTCTTACTTCTACGTTGGAACACATCCTATCCGTTTCTCCTTTCACTGAAATCTCCATTCTAGGATATTTTAATGTTCACCACCACCCTTAGCTCTCCTCTCCTTTCACTGATCTTCCTGGTGAACACGCCTACATCTTTTCTATCCTTAATGATCTAGTGTAGCTTGTACAACACCCTATCCGTATCCCTGACAGTCTTGGAGAGAGTTGCAACGTACTTGACCTCTTCCTTACAACTAATCCTTCTGCTTACACTGTTAATCATTCTTCTCTGCTGAGTTTCTCCGATCACATCCTTATTCCCTTAACCTGTCCTATCGCTCCAGTACAGCCTGTGGCCCCTCCAAAGAAACATCAGTTGTGGCACTTTGGAGCCGCCGAGTAGGAGGCCCTCTGGCAGTACTTCTTTGATTTTCCCTGGAATGATTATTGCTTCCATGGCCGGGAGCTGTCTGAGTGTGGCATGTGCATTGCAAAGGTTATTCTCTCCGGCACTGAAGCATACATTCCTTTCTCATATCCTTGACTAATGCAAAAGTATGCTGTTGGCCAAGTCCAAGATTTAGGCCATCTCTTGATAACCTGAAGGTTTCATGCTAACAGCTCGAGCCGTTCATGAGTTATAATGGTGCTAAAAGCGGCCGATAAAAACTAGTTGACCTTTGGCAGCCATTTAGGTGGCCATGACTTTGACCCCGAGTGCCCATTTTCGAACTTGCCGAAGATTTTGGTCATATCTTGATACCCTGAAGGTTTCATGTTGATAGCTCAAGCCGTTCATAAGGTAAAATGGGAACACACACACACACACACACACACACACACACACACACACACACACACACACACACACACACACACACACACACACACACACACACACACACACACAGAGGCAGGCAAAAACATTATTGCTCCACCCTCTAAAGGCGGGTGATAATAAGCCAGAATATAGCTGGAACAACACAGTGATCAGCCATTCCAGTACTGGAGTACAGGAAACATATCTCAATGTGACTCAGTTGACTAGCGCACTTGTAAATTGCTTTTACTGGGGTGTTTCTCTTTCTGTTACAGTGATATTTATTGAAAATAGCGGTTTATTGCACTGATCCAGGGTTTATTACACTAACATAAATGGCCTAGTGCAGAAACTCAACAGAGATTATTATACAAAAGAAAGGACACTATTTTTAGATTAATCTAAAAGAAGCCTGAGAGGAGTACTTCTTCATAATGGCAATAAGTAATCATCAGTACCTGTTGCTTATACTGTTCATTTAAAAGAAACATACCAGAATTTGGCAAACCTTCTTTAGAAAATCACCTACAATGAACACCGCCGGTTCATATTATGTAGGGACCTGAAGTTCTGTGTATCTTACTGGGTCGGCAGTCAGGGTATACAAAATTACCATGTTTTCTCTGTAAATGGGAGAGCATAGCCAAGGATTTACATTGGGTCCAGAAGAACTGGCCAAATAGAAATAATCTACAGCTTTGTGCCAAAAACATCATAAGACCCAGTTTGGTGAATCCAGATAAAGTTCTTCTACCACTGCCTCTTATTAAGCTCAGAATAATGAAGCAGTTTGTCAGAGCCCTATCAAAAGATTAAGCCTTTTCTTGTATTTGTGCCAGAACATCCCTGGTTCGTCTAAAGGTAAATTTTGAAAGAGAGCATACTTACTGGACTTGATATTAAAAAAACGACTTCTGATGAAGAATTTGATGGCGCGATGAACGACGTGAAACGAGAGGTTTGGGCATCATTCAGTGGAGTAATTTACAAGTTTTCAGATAACAGTAAGGATCCAAATTACAATGAAATTGTGAGAAATTTGTTTGTCAAGTTCAAGGAGTATGGTTGCAACAAGAGTCTCAATGTTCACTTTTTGGATTCGCATTTGTAATTTTCCCCCTAATAACTTGGAGTAAGGAGAAAGAACAGGGTGAGAGATTCCATCAGTATATATAGGACACAGCAAGTAGGTACCAGGGACGTTGGGATGTAAGTTTGATGGCGAACTACTGCTGGATAATTCATAAGGAGCACCAGAACAAGTGTACAAACGACTGGCCACCAAACGAAGTTTGGGGACAATATTAAGAAAAAAAAAAAAAGAAAGAAAGAAAGAAAAAGTTGCAAAGGCTAGAGAAGTTATATGTGAGTCATGGAATATATAATGTCGTTTCCATAATGTACATGTTTAAAAAATTACATTGACTTTAAATTTCAAATAATTAGAATAATGTATAGGTCGACTGAAATTTATAATTTGTTATATTTTAATAAAATTTCTTTAAAAATTTGCAATAAACTGTGTTTTGATGGAAACTTTCTAAATTGTCTTCGTAAGTTTAATAAATAATACTCAGAATAAAAAAACATTTTAATTATGCAAAGCTGTGTTGTCACTGTCACCATAATCATCATTGACTTATACCTATAAACTAAGTGCCCGGTAGGATTTAGCAGTAGGAAAAGGGAAGGCACAAGCATGCAAAAAATGTGCGAACGCTCAGCAGAGCTGCCAGCAGAAATGGGCATGACTAACATTATTTTATAATGACCGTGTATGGTGCTCCTTTTCTTAATACTGTATTATCACCAGGAGTAGATTAGAAAGGAGAGAGAGAGAGAGAGAGAGAGAGAGAGTGTTAACTCTTAGAAGTTATGCTGCTCTACGACCATGAGCATGAAACGATTCTTTTTCCTGAATGACATCGCTTGGAGTTACTGACGTTAATAATGTGACTGACCAAAACAAGATAAACATAAAAAATATCTAAATACTTAGTAGTCATGATAGCAGCAGCATTTGTATGGTACCGTTTATACCATCATCATGATGAACATCATCGTGATCATCAATAAAAACAGCAACAACGTAGTAGTATTAATATAAATAATGATCGACATCATACCAAGAACAATAACAATGTTAAAAACAGAAATAATTTTCGTAACTATAGTCATAATTATCCTCATCATACAGAGATAATTTCTCTCTTATAAAAATTTGATGGGTAGTATTAATTCACTCATCGCTAAAGCTCACTTAATTTGTTGCCTGCTTGATAAATCTTTTACTTTAGCGAAGTACAAACTTTCTCTACAGTATACCATTATTTTTTTAGCCTTCTGTTCCAGATTTTTTTTAAATGCAAAAAAGAAGGAACCAAAGGCCAGGGGCCCGCAAACCGTTCCTTCCCACAAAAAACAAAAACAAACAAAAGAGAGCCAAATTCAAGATCCGGTCATTTCGAGATGCCTGGACACACTGCGTTTGAAAGACTGGAGATCATAGGAAGTAGGAAATACGGATAAAGCAAGACAGTTCCAGAGCTGACCTGTTGCATAAATGAAGGCTTGAAAGTAACTGTTAACTCTTGCATTAGAGAGTTGGACAAAAAAGGGATGAGAGTTTGTTGCTAGACGGGTGCTACGCACCAGTCTTAGAGGTGGAGGGACGCAAGCAGACAGTTCAGAGAAGCAATGTCCATTGAAGTAGCGATAGAAAAGAGATAAACATGCAACAGTGCGGCAGAGATACAGAGGTTGAACGGAGCCAGCAAGAGGAGGAGAGTTGATGAGACAGAAAGCCTTTGACTCCACCCTATTAAGAAGAGCTGTATGTGGGGAACCTCCCCTCACGTAAGAGTTGTACTCTAAACAGGAGCGAATAAAACCTGTGTATAAAGTCAACAACTGTGCAGGGGTAAAGAAGGAACGAAGTTGGCTTAGCACACCCAATCTCTTGGAAGCAGATTTTACAAGAGATGCAATATGATTCTTCCAAGATAAGTTCCGAGTGAATGAAACCCCTAGCATGTTCAAAGATGATACAGGATTGAGCTGGGTATTATTAAACCTTAGAGGGTACTCCTGAGGAAGATTGTGTCGGGTTAATAGGCGTAAAATCAGAGTCTTTGATGCATTAAACACAAGATTATTTTTACCCCAGTCAGAGATACGAGCCAAGTCAGACATTAGGTGTGCCATAGCCTCATCCCTTGTTTGTCGAAGTAACTGCTGAAATGGACGTTGCCTTTTTTTTCCCTGCTGGAAGTGAGGGCAGGATCCTGAGAATATTAATACCATCACCATTAACCTTTCCTTTATCGATATTACTCGAGTAAACAAATGTCAAAGTATTATAATCAGCTGAGGGGGAATCATGCTGACTTGAACATGTTCTAGATGCACGGCACTTCTTATTGGAATACAGGGTTTGATCCATACCAGTAACAGTCGACACATTTCTCTTTAGATCACGCAGTGCACACACACAAGTCAACACATAAATATAAATGAAACCTACAATCGGAAAAGAAGTAAATGCAGAAAAAAAGTAACAAAATATGTTAAACTGTGATATAGGCTACATTATTCTTCCGACCACAAAAAAAAAAAAAAAAAAATATTCAGCCAAGAGACCTCTGGCAGTGAAAATTAAGCATACACAAGCAATCACATACTCGTATATAGTGTATATATGAGCATGCAGACACGCACAGTATGTGAGGTACATATACACATACTTTCACATGCACACTGAAAATTACAGGTGTATAAACTCTCTGAAACTCTAGGTACCTCCTTAGTGTAGTATGGCACACACACACACACACACACACACACACACACACACACACACACACACACACACCAGTAGAAGGTGATGTGTGTCAGCTGGGTCACTTATGCACTGTACCTCCCCCCATCTCTCTCTCTCTCTCTCTCTCTCTCTCTCTCTCTCTCTCTGTTATTATTATTACTGTTATTATTATTATTGTTTATTTATTATTATTATTATTATTATTATTATTATTATTTCTATTACTGCAACTACTACTACTACTGCTACTAATACAACTACTACTACTACTACACTACTCCTACTCCTACTGCTACTCCTACTACTACTACTATTACTGCTACTATTATTTTTATCATTATTATTATTATTATTATTATTATTATTATTATTATTATTATTATTATTATTATTATTACTGACTCACTGTGTAGAGTATTTCTAAGGTCAAAAGTGTGAGCTTAAGGAGACGTATGGAGCCTTTCAACTCACCACGACTTCACTCGTCACTCTCGGTTCTTTAATTATCGCACAATACACAACTAATGCCAGACTACTGTTTCATTGTTTGGGAAAACCTGCTTGATAGTTGGCTATTATATTAGAAATAATTTAGTTTAAGAATAATTCTTCAAAGAATCTCATACTCAGATAATGTTTGATATTGATTCAAGTTGTTAAAATGTGTGTGGAAGGAGGAGTCTCAGTAGATTTGTTTCCACTACTACTACTACTACTAAAAATAATAATAATAATAATAATAATAATAATAATAATGATAATAATATAATTTATATCAAAAATGAAAATAATTTAATAATAATAATAATAATAATAATAATAATAAGAAGAAGAAGAAGAAGAAGAACAATTCCCAGAAACATAATCCAAGCCCGTGTCTCTACTTTCCTGGACACAACCATGTTTACACACAAGACACACAAGTCGAGATTTCACAACATGATTTTTGATGCAGGAGATCGGGTAGGCTACTCTTGAGACAAATGTTGGAGTGTCGCAGGCGGGAAGGCTCCAAGCCTCTCGACTCTATCTCATTGCCAGTCTGCTGCACCACAAGTTAACTATCATGGAAGTTTTTTAACATCAGTGACGTATGCTGATGGTCACGGCAGGCACGGTGCTAAAATATTTATTGATATTTACACTTACGCGTGCGCCAGCTCTTACGTTTCTCTGTTTTATGCTTACCTAGTATATTTACTCGCCAGGGGTCGGAGACATCTTGCTTTTTCGCATCTCTCAGCAGATATCATCAGTATACATGATAGTATAAATGTTCACCAAAACATTAACATAATTTACCATATTTACTTCACATATTTTCATTTTCCCAGACATTCGCTAGTTACGAGCGAGCGAGTGATGTTTACCCTCAGTTAAATTTGAAAATGAGCGGCCTTACCCGACCCGGCCCTGCCCAGCCCGACCGTCACGCTGACCAGAAGCCAGTAACTTTACTCCTATGTGAAGTAGAATTGAAATTCTTTCTGCATGTGATATTCATTCAATTAGTTTTAATATAAAATAAAAACTCACCCATAAAGGCATAGAAACCCCTTGGAACCTCATGTTTTCCACGGGAGTGTCAGTTCTTATCGGTGAACGCTTCCTTTGCGAAATCAGATTGAAAAAGATTTTCCGTCGAAAAAAAAAAAAGGTGTTGTGGCATCAAGTTCAACAGTTAAATATCGGAGATTCAGCCTACAATTTTACATCAACTTTTTTGCTATGTTTTGCTGGCGGAATCACCAAGGGAATACACCCCATTTCTGGCACTAATCGTCTCGTCAGTGGCCAAGTCTTTATCGTTTCAATTTCGTCGACACAGCTGGTTGGCAACGGGGAGTTTATAATTTAGCACTGTACGTGTGATGAATGCCACAGCGCCTTGCTTTACACCAGCACTCGTGTACCGTTAGAACCGAGTTTGTGTGTGTGTGTGTGTGTGTGTTTCTGTGTCTGTGTGGTTGTATGTAAGAGAATATATTTCCATCCAGTATATTTTTTAATGTTCAGCTAACATCATGACGAAATAATGAATCTGAGGGAGATTGTAATAACATGGCGCTTGCTAGCTCGTCATGAGCTCATAAGGCGCACTTTACTGATATGTCTTGTCTAAACTGGGAACTGTCTATAAGGATATTCCTTCACTTAAAATGGACAAGGAAAACTCAACAGAATCATTTTGCGGCAGTTGAAACTAATTCAAACATTAGAGCCATGGCTGAGCCATAGAGTGTTCCCATCGCGACGATAAGTACCACAAAAATATTAGACAAAATTTTACATTGCCAGGAATAAAAATACAGCAGTGAATAAATTCATGTTCATCTCAAAAGAGATAATCATCCCTTTTTCCATTAACGTCAAAATGACGGCTGAGGAGTCACACTATCGTGAACATGAAATAGGACACACACACACACACACACACACACACACACACACACACACACACACACACTGCAGACGAAAAGGATGTATTTCCAAACAGTTTCGGCGACAACTGTCGCCCTCTTCAGTGGATCTACAGACCAAGAGTGGTACATACTATTACTGAGAAGCTGCTTATATGCAGGGTAACCACACTTTTTTTTTTTTTTCCAACCGCACCGGATGTGACCTCACCTGACACTCCCTATTCACCCTCCACGTCCTGAGCGAGGGATTACAGGGATGGCAAGGACCTGGCCACTGATTCTCTCATTAATGGATGTAATTTATACATTCCTTCACAGTGGTTGTTATATTTATCAATACACACAGCTTTTACTATCCCACGCTTCTTAAAATTACTACGTTTACAGAAAATTTTACTAGAATTCCAGTCGATTCTAAGGTTGTTTTCTGAAGAGTGAACATACACTGCGCTACTTATGTTTCCTGTCTTACAAGCATACTTGTGTTCCTTATTGCGGGTGTCCAAGTCCCTTCCAGTTTCACTAATATAAACTAAATCACAACCTCTACATGGAATTTTGTTCACGCCTACGATTTCGCTGCTACTGAGTTGATTCTCTACTAACACTGATCTTAAAGTTGAAGTATGTCTAAGTGCAATGTTCACATCCAAATCATGACTTACAGATTTCACCAGGCTATGATCTGACACTTATGGTACTGTGATGTAGGGCTTACATTGTTGTGATATTGGTCTATGTACAAAAAGGGCTTTTCGGGCTTCAAAATATGCGTGCCTTATAAACCAAAGGGGATAATTAAGATCAAATAATATTTTCATTACCTTAGCGTTTTTCGTAACCAGATGTTGGGGACTACTAATTCTGAATGCCCTAAGAAAAGCAAAAGAAATAACTGAAATTTTAGTGGAGCTGTGGTGATATGAATAAGAGTGTATATACAATTTGCACTGAGTTGGTGTCCTTTATACCGAAAAAATTGAGTGTCCTCTGTTCATCCCTGTTCAAAAATTCATTTAGAAATGGAAGGAACCATCATTTTCCCATTCAGCTTTAAATTTAATTGAGGGAACCAATGCAATTGATTTTGTGAGAAAATCTTCAAAGGTAGTGTATATGCCTGGCCAAAAGGAAAACACATCATCAGTCCATATATACCAATTAGATTTTCTGGGGATATGATGGTAAAAAGGTTGGATTCGAAATATTCCATGTAAGATTGCTAAGGCTGGGAAAGAGGAACGAGCCCATCCCAATACCAAACTTTTGCATGAAAAAATGAAAGCCAAAAGAAAATGCATTACATTACACACATAGCCTAATAAGCTGGTGAAAGAAATCATGTGACATACCAAGATCAACGTTACAAATAGGTAATTTTTCTTCCAAGAAACAGATTTACATCTTCAACAGGGACTTTAGTAAAAAAGCGAATCTACATCAAAACTAACCAACCTGCCACTGGAGAAACTGAGGGACTTCATCGTATGAATTAAATCTTTTTTTTTTTTTATCCATCGTCAAGCTGTTTAATGATAACGACAGAGGCTGGAGGGAGTACGGTGGCGGAGAGGAGGTAGGGTAGGATAAGTGAATGGCGAGGGATCAAGAGGATGCGAGGAGGGCGGGAAAGTCAGATAGGGAAGAAGGACAGGTGGACGGAAGAAGGAGGAATAGGATGTTAGAAGAAGAGTGGAAGTAGGGATAGAAACGGAGGGAGCGAGGAGAGAAAGGGATAATGGAGGATGGGGAGATTATAGATGGTCGCTAATAATGTTTTAGTGGGAAAATATTTTGGTACTGGTATTCATCGGAGCCGTATTAAACATTAATTTTAATGACGCCATAAATTTCAGTTCCGGTAATGGTCCAGACTAATAGCAAAGACTCTACTTTTCAATATTAAAGCTAAATATAGGCAGGAATGCCTGGAAACTGATTATTCAGACGATGAATGTTCATGACGCCGTAAAAATGTTGTACGAAATTGTAAATAAAAATGTAAAAGTGTGTTTACCGATTCGTAATAGACAGCCTGAAAAAGTTCTAAGGCAAGTTTGTGGGACCGACATTTAATACTGTCTCTCAGTAAAAGTATAATAATAATAATAATAATAATAACAATAATAAATGTAGAGACATTTCGACAGATGTACAGTCACGCGTACTAATTTCTGCTCAGGGGTTACCCCTTCCTTCCCCCCTCTACCCTGGACAGAGGGAAGGGGGGAATCGCGAACAAGTCTACCCCGCCTTCTGCCCCCAACTCCCCCACCCTCCACCTCCAGCTGCCAGTTACTGATTAGACGCAAATTTTCTCATGTCCTGTAAACATGACTAAACTGTCGTCGCACACGCTTTCAACGGCCAAGATTTGGACTATATTTTTAGAATAAATTATTACCGTATTGAACTGTCCCAGTCAAACTCCTCATTCAGGAGTTTGACTGGGACAGGGATGGTTTGGAGCCAGCAGATCCAGTTGTTAGAATGACTATAGTCGCCACGCTGTCAGTGCAAAATTTAAGTCGTGTGTGTGTGTGTGTGTGTGTGTGTGTGTGTGTGTGTGCAGTTTATAAGCCCAGCTACCCAGCTATGTGAAGTGGAATGGTCACTCTAATAAAAATTACGAATATTGGTCTGGTGTTCTCTATTTGAACCTGGCACATAATGAGAAATACAATTATATATATATATATATATATATATATATATATATATATATATATATATATATATATAAAATAGCTTTCCATACATCTGACCTAAGTGTGTGTGATAAATGTTGCCTGTACACGATATACGAAGGAGCGGTGACGGTATAACTGACTGCTGATCAGGCCTAAGGTGAGGGGAGGGGAGGGGTGAGAGGCGGGGAAGACTTAAGACAAAGAACGAGAGAGAAGGGGGAGAGGGGGAGAGAAGCAAAGAGAAAGTTATATAAATTTAAAAAGAGAGTGGGAAAAGTAAATTCAGAGAGAGAGAGAGAGAGAGAGAGAGAGAGAGAGAGCTGGGGGAAGTGAAAAGGTAATTACTGGAACCCAGAATTGTGCAGCGGACGACACTGGATTACAATGATGGTGAATATTTTCAATATGAGAATGCAGTTCAATACGATAATAATTTATTATAAAAATATAGTCCAAATCTTGGCCGTTGAAAGCGTGTGCGACGACAGTTTAGTCATGTTTACAGGACATGAGAAAATTTGTAATCATTAACTGGCAGCTGGAGGTGGAGGGTAGGGGAGTTGGGGGCAGAAGGCGGGGTAGACTTGTTCGCGATTCCCCCCTTCCCTCTGTCCAGGGTAGAGGGGGGAAGGAAGAGGTAACCCCTGACTGAGCATAGATTAGTACGCGTGACTGTACATGAGTGGTGTAAAGAAACACGAGTCTGAGACAGTTAATTCCTGACTAGTTTCGCATAGACGCTTCGCCAAAGGAATGAACGCTTCCCGTTTGTTTGTGAGATATTCGTCCCAGTTTCCTGGGACACGGGCAAACAGAGAGCCCGTCAGAGGTGCGCACTACTTGCGCGAACTTGCTTTATCGAGGTGGAGGGCAATTCCTTACCGTAGTAAGTAATATATTTAATGGAGCATTGGCAACAATGCCAGCAGCGTCCCTAAAGACATCACCAGTACGGGCTAGGGCCGAGTCGAGCTCAGACCTGAGCCTGGTGGTGGCTGGGCAGTCCAGAAGATAATACAAAAAGGGCTCCTCACAGCTGGCCAAGCAATGTTCACACGGGTCTGGCTCCATACCCCTAATTTGCTTGTAGCAAAGAAACCCAAGACGCAATCTTCGAAGTCGGACTACAATAAAGTTAGGTAGTCCTGGGGGGAGCGACAGAAGGGAATACAACGTGGCAGTAGCATACCATTTTGCAGAGCAAGAGCCCTCCGTGACCCAGAGTTGATGGTCCTCTTGGGATAGTCTTCCTATGGTGGCAGTAAGAGTGCGGATGAGGTGCGAAGGACTAGGGCGTAATGGGAATGTGATGTCTGGGAGATCGCAAGCTGAGCGCGCTGCGTCATCAGCACGCTCGTTGCCACTAATTCCCACATGTCCCGGGAGCCAGTGAAGGTTAATCGTTGCGCCCCTATGGACAAGGAGTGATGCAAATGTATGAATCGCTGTTAGGAGAAAGACGTTGTCATGCAGCGAGAAGGATCGTAATCTCTGAATGGAGGAAAGAGAGTCTGTGTGGATTATGACTCGACTGCGACGATGGTGGTGAGCATGGCGCAATGCACCCAGGATGGCCGCAAGTTCCGCCTGGAAAGCGGAGATACCTGAAGAGAGTCGCCAAGCTTCCACTATTTGCCCAGAGACAAAGGCCGCTCCAGCTGCGCCATTAGGGGAAACAGAGCCATCAGTGTAGTAGATGGCTGAGTCTGGTGAGGCCAGAGCTGCCACCCTACTGAGACCCTCCTGGCGAAGGAGTGCTGGAATCAAGGAGCGGGGTTTAGCCTCCGATGGACCAATAATATTAAAAAGAGGAGGATCCCATGGCGGTGGATCAACGTATCCAGGAAAGGGAGAGTCGGGATCTTGACAGAGGCTCGCAGCAGCTCCCAATCCATGGATGGCAGCGGCTGTGGTGCGGGCCCAGTCACGCTGAGGGGCCGGCTCGGGTGGGCGGCAGAGAAGGCGTTTTAGGAGGGCAGAGACAGGCAGGTGAGGCAGGCACTGGATCAGCTTCAGGGTGACAATTGCTGCTCGTAACACAATGCGATGGGCCAGAGATGGCAGCCCACCCTCCATACGCAGATTGACCAGTCGGGTCCAGCGTGGAGCACCCAGCATAATGCGGAGGGCATCATTCTGGATGACCTCCAGAGATCTAGCGACTGGCGGAGCAAGGCCCGTCAAGCAGATGGCGCTGTAGTCTACTAAGGATCGGATGGCGTGAATATAAAAGGTCCGGAGGACAGAAAATGATGCCCCCAAACTCCGCCTGGAGAGGTATCTGAGAGCAGCCATTCGGGTGGAAGCACGCTCCCTCAGATACCGTACATGGCAAGCAAAGGTGAGGCCCCCATCTAGCCAAACCCCCAGATACTTGTGGACGGTGACCATGGAGAGCTGATGACCTCCAAGCAGCAGTGGAAAGTCGGGGGGGCGGAGGCCAAAAGGCAGACACTTCGTCTTAGCAAAGTTGATTTTAAGGCCTAGCTCGTTGCACTTTGCGTGCAACCGAGCAAGGGCCAAGTCCGCCTGTTTAAAACAGTCTCTCCGTGTAAACACGAGGGCCAGATCGTCAGCGTAACAGAGTAGAGTTATGCCAGGCCCATATTCGACAAAAAGGAGCTCCTCCATCAGGACATTGAACAGTATAGGGCTCAAAACGCTTCCCTGGGGGGTGCCATTGGTATGCGGGTGAAAAGGGGAGAGGTGCCCCTGAAAGCGGACCCCCGCAGTGCGGTCACTAAAAAAATCCCGGACCCAGGATATGAGCCTGCCCCCTACTCCCCTGGCCGCAAGAGCTGCCAAGATAACGGTGGGGTTCGCCAGTTCGAATGCCTTCTCGAGGTCGAGGAAGATGGCCATCCCCCGTCCGCCCCTCAGCTCCCCAAGGAATGATGCAAGGCAGTGGGTGGCACTCCTGCCGGGGTGATATGCATAAATCCTTGGGTGCAGCGGTCCCAGCCGCCAAGCAAGACGAGCCCGTACAACCCTCTCAGCTGTCTTTGCAAAGCAACTGAGCAGGGAGATGGGGCGCATGGCAGTGGGATCGCGAGGTTTCGGAATCGGGTGGATGACCGCCATCTTCCACGACCTCGGTAGACGCCCCTCAGACCACGAGAGGTTGAGCAAATCAAGCAGACGCTCTCTACCGCAATCACCAGCATGACTTAAAATGGAGTACGTGACCCCATCGAGCCCCGGTGCAGTGTCCTCCCGGCGCCTCAGCGCTTTTTGAAGCTCTCCGCTGGTGATGGGACAGTCCAGCGGGGTCAGGTGTATTGCACGCCGTCTGAATGGCCGCAATGCGAGAGGCGGACAGCTGCACTTGTAAGGCTCGGACAGACTGCGGGAGATTGGAAGAGGCTGAGCGGTCAGCAAAATGCTGGGCAAGACGGCTGGCCTCAGCGGCAGGGTCAGGGTGGGAGGGCGGACGAGGAGGACGTGGATCGGAGATGGACCTGATTCTCCCCCACATCTCACGGAGTGTGGAGTGAGAATCTAGGGTGCGACACCATCCGATCCATGCCTCCTCTTTAAGGCGACGCTTTTCGGCAACCACATGCCGAGTCACAGCAACCAGGTACCGGCGGTGCGGAGATGTTCGGCGCCGCCGGTACTGCCTGCGTGCTGCATTTAGCCTATGGTTCAATTCCCTGACCCTGTCGCAGTAAAACCAGCCGTCCCGGTAGCATCCCGCCGAGTGCCGCTGCAATGGAATGGCAAGAGAGGCAGCGTGCGAAAAGATATTTGCTGCTTGATTTGCCCGGCTCTCGAGGTCTGAGGAGGGAGAGGATGTCGCAAAGGCCGCCGTGAGAGCACGGTCAAAGGCCGCCCAATCCGCCTTGCGTAGATCCCATCGTGGTGTGGGAGGCGGGGGAGGGGGGAGGGGGGCGAGAGGCAAGCCAACAAGAGTAGCGAAGTGGTCACTCGCAAGGTGTGGGTGGAGTGACCATGACGCCAGGCCTGACAGAGGGGTTGAGACAAAGGAGAGGTCGAGGCGACCTCCTCCAATATGAGTGGGCTCTGTCGTGTTGTTTAGGAGGGAGACACCACCCATCTCCTCCAGAAGTAAAGAAATATGCCGTCCTGCTTCATTGGACTGAAGAGGCGATGATAGAAGGGCGTGGTGGGCATTGAAGTCGCCCCCAATGTACACGGCCCCCCTGGCAGCTTGGGAGAAAAGTTCCCCCAACTCCAGGGTGCTCCTCTGGCTTCGGTATACGTTGTATACCGTCAGGGGCGACGTCGCCAGATGGAGAACCACGCCCTGAACCTCCACATCAGGTCCACAGAAAGGAGGGGACTCACAATCCGTGCACGCGATGTGGTCCTGGACCAGAATGGCACATCCCCGTGTAACGCCACGAATATACGGGAGGAGATGGGTGGTGTATCCCGAGAGATGGAAAGTGGAATTGCCTGGGAGCAGGGTCTCCTGCAGGAGAATGACATGAGGGCGGTCCCGTGCGGCCGCCTCCTGCAAAAGGGGGAGCTTGCTCCGTGCTCCCAAGCAATTCCACTGGAGGAGCCTGAGAGAGCGGTCTACTGGCCGTCCGGCGACAGTTGCGGACGGTCGTTCCCCTGCAGCAGTGGTGAGGCCCTGTCCATCACTTTGGACCCTGATGGTGGTAGGGTTTGCCCCAAACGATGTCGATGACGAGGCAGCTGTGCGGCCGAAGGCAGAGCATTGGGAGGTCGTGACCTGACTCTCTTGGGCGGGCGAGCAGACCTGTGCGGTGTGGGACGGGGTCGCCCTGCCGAACGAGCTGGGCGGCGAGGGGACAGAGGAGCACCTAGGCTC
Organism: Coenobita brevimanus; assembly: GCF_032717465.1. NCBI lineage: Eukaryota > Metazoa > Arthropoda > Malacostraca > Decapoda > Coenobitidae > Coenobita > Coenobita brevimanus. The sequence goes on from NC_137020.1 coordinate 2,415,727, forward strand.
GCCATCTTCCTTTCGATCGCCTGGTCCACTAGGCGATTGGCAGCTTCGGCAAGGGGCTCTGTTGGGAGAGGGATGTCGAGGGTTAAGGCGACTGTTTTGGCGAGGGTCAGCGCCAGCTCCGTGGCAAAGGTCCTGAGCTCCTCCGTTGTGAATGAGATCACCGGAGGAGCAGGAGCGGTTGGTGGACTGGGTGTGGAGCCAGGCACTGGTGGTGGAACAGGCAGTGGCTGGCTGGTCTCTACAGGTGGAAGTGCTGGCGAGACAGGCGGCTGCTGGCGGTGGACCTCGGCTGTGGTCTGGACCACAGTCAGAGCTGAGGGCAATGGAGGGAACTCCTGGTCGCTGAGAGGTGGTGGGCGCTGGATGAGAGGGCGGCGCTGTTGGCCCCAGATGAAAGTGCCAGGGGGAGCTGGAGTAGCGCTGGCGGCCTGGTTCTCCTGCACAAACGCTACCTGCCTCTCCCGACCCTGGTTCACTCGGTGAACCCTCGCGGGGCAGCTGGGGTGCCAGGCGTGGTGTCGCCTGGAGCAGTTGGGGCACTTGGCCGCAACTGGTTGTTTCTCCTTGTACCGCTGGAGGCACTCGGCCGTGTCGTGGCCGCCACTGCACATGCCGCAGATGACGGGGCGGTTGCAGTTGGCACGGTGGTGCCCGTAGCGCTGGCAGCGGTAGCAACGGAGAGGCTCCGGGGTGAAGGGGCGAAGGTGATACGTTCCCCAGTTCCCTAGGTCGATGGAAGGGATCAGAGGACCCCGCAGGGTGACAACTACCTGAGGAGTCTCTTCCCGGGTCCGCGTTTTCTGGCAGCGGGTCGCCTCTTCGACCTGAGGGTGGTGAAGGAGGATCTCCAAAGGCATTCTCAAGGGATAACCCATGACAACCGCCTTCGTCGACTGTTGGCCGGGCGTCAGCTCGACTAGTTTCACAGGGCAGGCCTCGTCCTGCATAGCTGATCTCAAGAGGTCGTAGGCTCCCTCGTCCTTCGGCACCAACACCGAGCTGCCATCTCGACCTATCAGGTTGGAGCAGCGTAGCCCTGGCAGGTGACGCTCTAGTGCAGCCACGGCATCGTAGCTCGTCGCATGCCCGTCCTGTACCGGCACACGGAAAGCTGGAAATGCAGAGCGGGGAGGCGGACGCACAGCTACTGACACGGAGGGACGAGCAGCAGTGGGATCCCTGAGGGGAGGCCCAGTGCGTACTGCCGGAGAAGGGCCGTTTCCCTGGCGAGCACGCCTCGATCCCTTGCGTATCACGGGGGTGAAACCCTCATCTTCCTGCAGAGCGGGATCAGCAGAGGGGGGGAGCTGAGTCACAGCAGGAGCCTCCGAAGTGCCCTTGGTGGAAGAGAGAGATGGTGGAGCGGGTGCAACCTCCTCCATAGCCTCATGTCGGCGGGCCGCCTTGGCAGAGCGGGTAGAGTCACCACGCAAGCGAGGTGCCACTCTCGTGGATGTTGGTGTGGAGGGGTTTGCACACGCGGCCTCGTGAGCTGACGAGAGAGAGCTCGAGTCAGAGCAGTGACGCTCCCTCTTTGTGCCTGTGGCAGGGCACGGGATGGAGGGCCTCGACTGAGGAAGCGGGAGGCGGGAATGCCCCTGGGGCCTAGGGATGCTGGATCCCTTCATGCTCACCGGAGCAGGCCAAAAAACTCAGTCAAAAACACACACACACACACACACCTCACACACACAACCACTCAAAAAAGCACAAGCAAACAAAAAACAGCAAAAGTGGCCAGGTCCCTACAGTGACGGGCAACCTATGCTCCCCGCCCTCTAAAGGGCGATGGGAGGCCCCGCCACTGCCCCTTTCGGGTCTTCCCTAGTCTAACAGAGCCGCCCTCACCGCCTCCTATAACCAGGCCCTAAAGGCCCCCTTTCATGGAAGTGCCCTAACGGCACCCCTTCAGGGTTCGGCGTCGTACTACGGTGAGGGACACTAACGGCAGGCCAAAAAAAAAAAAAAAAAAAAAAAAAAAAAAACACCCACACACTCAGTCACAAACACACACACACTCCCACTCACACCCAGGCAATCTGAGACTAAGTCTCAGAAAAAACCTGTAAAGCAAAAGAAAAGCTTCCTTAGTGCCAGAGACTAAGTCCAAACTGGCAAAAAACGAGGCGAAACAGGCGAAATTCTCCACGAGTGAATGAAGCAGTGTTCACAGCTCGAGAGAAAACGGCCAGACCTCCGCACCCGACAGAGTCTGAGCTAGGAGTGACGCTTCCCGTTGTTGTTGTTGTTGTTTGAATATTCGTCTCAGCAGTGCTGAGACACGGGCAAACAGTGAGCCCGTCAGTGGTGCACATGTAGCGCACAAGCTGTATTTAACGAGGAGGGGGGTAGTCCCTAACTGTTCGTAGTAAAATTTTAAAAGGTGTTCTGGCCACAATGCCAGCAGCGTCAGTATAATCGTTGCCCGACTGGGCAAAGCCAGCTGCGGGACGAGATCTGAGATGAGCTGTGGCAGGGCAATGAAGTATGTAATGGATGAGAGGCGTATCCGACCTCTCTAAGCAATGAGCACACGGATGTGTTGCCGCATTTTTAATCTGCTTATAGCATGGGAATCCCATTCGTAATCTTCTAAGTCGCACTAAAAGATAGTTTGGCAGGCCTGGGGGAGGCGCCAAAGGAGAGTATGATGTGGCTGTGGCATACCAAGTCGCAGATGTGGAACCTTCAGCGACGCAAAGCTGGTGCTCCACCCGAGACAGCCTACCTATTTTTGCAGTCAAAGTGCCACGGACATGTGATGGGCCGGGGAGAAGTGGGAACGTGATCTCTGGCAGAGAGCAGGCGGAGCGTGCAGCAACATCAGCTGTTTCGTTCCCAGTGATCCCCACATGTCCTGGGAGCCAATGAAGAGTGATAGTGGCTCCTCTCTGGACAAGGAGGGTTGCAAATGTATGGATGGCCGTTATGAGAAAGATATTGTCTTGCAGTGAGAATGAGCGCAACCTCTGCAGAGAAGAAAGGGAGTCTGTATGAACAACGATGCATTGGTAATGATGATGGTGAGCATGTCTCAACGCACCCAGAATTGCCGCGAGCTCTGCCTGAAATGCAGATACACCAGGGGAGAGGCGCCATGATTCAACTGTCCTTCCCAGGACGAAAGCGGACCCAGCAGAGCCATCAGGGTGGACCGACCCATCTGTAAAGTAAGTGGCCGAGCCCGGGGAGTGCAGAGCAGCCACCTGACTGAGACCCTCTTGTCGCAGGATGGCAGGGATAGAGGAGCGAGGTTTTGCCTCCGTTGGAGTGAGAATGTGGAATGGAGGTGGCCTCCATGGCGGTGGGTGTTGAAACCCAGGAAATGGGGAATCAGGGCCTTGGCAGAGACAAGGCGCGACTTCCAGGTTGTGGATAAGAGCCGCTGTGGTTCGGGCCCAGTCGCGTTGGGGGAGCGGCTCAGGTGGTCGTCGTAGTAGTCGTAGGAGCAGGGCAGAGACTGGCAGTTCTGGTCGGCGCTGCACTAACTGGTGAGTGATAAGCGTCACTCGTAGTGCTATTCGGTGTGCCAGCGACGGCAAACCACTCTCCATCCGTAAGTTGGTGATCCGGGTCCAACGTGGAGCACCCAGCATGATTCGTAGAGCATCATTCTGGATGACTTCCAGCGATCTGGAGATTGGCGGTGTGAGGCCAGACAAGCAGATTGCTCCGTAGTCCACAAGAGAGCGGATCGCGTGGATGTAAAAAGTGCGGAGGACTGCATATGATGCCCCCAGACTCCGTCTTGAAAGGTATCGGAGGGCAGCCATGCGAGTTAAGGCACGCTCCCTCAGATATCGGACGTGGCTGCCAAAGGTGAGGCCCCGTCAAACCAGACCCCAGGTACTGGTGTGAAGTGACCACGGTGAGCTGGTGGCCTCCGAGCAGCACCGGGAAGTCAGGGGGACGGAGGCCAAAGGGCAGACATTTAGTTTTTGTTAGATTTATTTTGAGCCCTAGCTCATTGTTCATGCAGGCAGGAGAGGGCAGAATATGCCTGCGAAAAACAGTCCCTGCGTGTAAAAATGAGGGCTAGGTCGTCTGCATAGCACAGTAGTGTTATGCCAGGTCCATAGTCAATGGTTAAAAGCCCCTCCATCAAGATGTTAAATAAGAGCGGGCTTAAGACACTTCCCTGAGGGGTGCCATTGTCATGGTGAGAAAAAGGGGAGAGAAGCCCCTGAAATCGGACCCCCGCTGATCGAGTAGTAAAAAAGTCCTTGATCCAGGATAGTAACCTGCCTCCCACACCCCTGGCTGCAAGAGCTGCCAAGATAACCGTTGGGTTCGCTAGTTCAAACGCCCTCTCAAGGTCGAGGAAGACGGCCATTCCCTTTCCTCCCCTCAGCTCCCCAAGGAATGATGCGAGGCAGTGGGTGGTACTCCTGCCAGGGTGAAAAGCATAAATCCTTGGGTGCAGTGGTCCCAGCCGCCAAGCAAGGCGAGCCCGCACAACCCTCTCAGCCGTCTTGGCAACACAGCTGAGGAGGGAGATGGGGCGCATGGCGGCGGGATCACGAGGTTTCGGAATCGGGTGGATAACAGCCGTCTTCCACGACCTCGGAAGACGCCCCTCAGACCACGATAGGTTGAGCAGGTCAAGTAGACGTGCTCTACCATAATCTCCGGCATTTGCTAGGACAGAGTATGTGAGGCCGTCAAGCTCCGGCGCAGTGTCCTCTCTGCGCTGCAGCGCTTTATTGAGCTCCCCACTGGTGATGAGACAGTCAGCTGGGTCAGGCCTATCACATGCTGCCTGAATTGCTGCAGTGCGAGAGGCGGACAGCTGTTCCTGTAGGGCTCTGACAGACTGCGGGAGATTAGACGAGGCAGAGCGGTCGGCGAAGTGCTGAGCAAGACGGCTGGCCTCAGCGGCAGGGTCAGGATGAGATGGAGGACGGGGGGGACGTGGATCGGAGATGGACTTGATTCTTCTCCACATCTCACGGAGAGTGGAGTGAGAATCCAACGTCCGACACCATCCGATCCACGTCTCCTCCTTAAGGCGGCGTTTCTCTGAAGCCACATGGCGTGTCACTGCAACCAAGTACCGACGGTGCGGAGATGTACGGCGCCGCCGGTACTGCCTGCGAGCCGCATTGAGTCTCCTGTTCAATTCCTTGACCCTGTCGCAGTAGATCCAGCCGTCTCGGTAGCACCTCGCCGAGCGTCGCTGCACGGGGATGGCAAGAGAGGCAGCTTGCGCAATAATGCGTGCTACCTGATCTGCCTGACTATCGAGATCCGAGGCATGAGGGGATGTCTCGAAGGCCGTTGTGAGAGCACGAGCGAAGGCAGTCCAGTTCGCCCTGCGTAGGTCCCAACGTGGTGGTGGAGGTGGGGGTGGCGGGAGGGGAGCGAGAGGCAGGTTAACCCTGAGAGCGAAGTGATCACTCGCAAAGTGGGGGTGGAGTGACCACGACGCCAGACCCGCAAGTGGTGTTGAGACAAGGGAGAGATCGAGGCGACCTCCCCCAATATGGGTGGGTTCTGTCACATCATTGAGTAGGGAGACACCACCCATCTCCTCCAGAACCAAAGAGATGTGCCGTCCTGCTTCATTGGACTGAAGAGGCGAAGATAAAAGGGCGTGGTGGGCATTGAAGTCGCCCCCTATATACACGGCTCCCCTAGCAGCTTGGGAGAACAAATCTCCCAACTCTAGAGTGTCCCTCTGGCTCCGGTATATGTTATATACCGTCAGAGGCGACTCAGCCAGGTGGAGAACCACGCCCTGAACCTCCACATCAGGTCCACAGAAAGGAGGGGGCTCACAATCCGTGCACGCAATGCGGTCCTGAACCAGAACGGCACATCCCCGTGTGACGCCACGAACGTACGGGAGGAGATGGGTGGTGTAACCCGTGAGACGAAATGTGGAACTGTCTGGGAGCAGGGTCTCCTGCAGTAAAATGATATGGGGGCGGTCCCTCGCAGCCGCCTCCTGCAAAAGTGGGAGGTTGCTCCGTGCTCCTAGGCAGTTCCACTGGAGGAGTCTGAGGGAGGTGTCGTCCTGCCGTCCGGAGAGAGACATAGACGAACCTCCTCCATCTTCTGGGTTGGGGTTGACAGTTGTGTCTGGCCTTGGGGAGGATCTGTCTGGAGGCCAAGAGCCCTTCGCTCTTCCTCTATGGCTGCTGTGGCTGGTGTGAGCCCCAGAGTCATGTCTGACATGCAAGGGCGAGGCAGATGAGGCTGGTTGGGTAGCGGTTCCTCCATGGTTGTCTGTGTGGGAGATGATGCTGGAGGTGCCAGGGCAGAAGGGCAAGGGTGTTCCTTTGCCTCCACCACTCGGTCGACCATGACGTTGACGGCCTGTACAAGTGGCGCCGTTTCCAGAGGCCTGCCGAGGATCGTCCCCAGCATCTGAGCCAGGCTTCTGGCAATTTCTGCGCCCAGCATTTGCAGTTCCTCTCTGGTAAACACTATGAGAGGAGAGTCCGTGTTGTGAGGCATTGGTGGAGGACACTCCTCGACTATCTTCTGGACTTTGGGTGGAGGAGGGTGATGGACTTCCGCGGTCGTCGTGTGACGAGTGAGAGCAGGTTGAAGTGGCGGAAACGCTCTCTCGTCTAGTACTGGGGGTGCAGTCGCTGCTGGACGACGTTGCTGCCCCCAAATGAAAGTGCCCGGAGGTGCCGGATTGTTGCTGCTCGCCTGCTTCTCCCTCACCCAGGCAGCTTGGAATTCTCGGCCACGATCGACCAGAGCAATTCTGCTTGGACAGCTGGGGTGCCACACATGGTGTTTCCCCGAGCAGTTGGGGCAGCGGGTGGAGACTGGCTCCTTGGCCTTGAATTTTGCAAGGCATCTCTCCGTGTCGTGTGGGCCACTGCACATCCCACAGATCACAGGCCGGTTGCAATTGGCTCTGTGGTGCCCGTATCGCTGGCATCTGTAGCAGCGGAGTGGCTCGGGGGTGAAGGGGCGGAGGTGGTACTCTCCCCAGTTCCCCAGGTCGATAACAGGGATCAGAGGACCCCGCAGGGTGACGATGACCTGTCGAGTCTCCTCCCTGGTCCGCGCTTTCTGGCAGCGGGTTGCCTCTTCGACCTGAGGATGCTGGAGCAGTATCTCGATAGGCATTCGCGAGGGATAACCCATGACCACTGCCTTCGTAGACTGTTGACCGGGCGTCAGCTCGACTAGCTTCACAGGGCAGGCTTCGTCCTGCAAAGCTGTTCTCAAGAGGTCGTAGGCTCCCTCGTCCTTCGGCACCAACACCGAGCTTCCATCCCGACCTATCAGGTTGGAGCAGCGTAGCCCTGGCAGGTGACGCTCTAGTGCAGCGACGGCGTCGTAACTCGTCGCATGCCCGTCCTGTACCGGCAAACGGAAAGCTGGGAATGCAGAATGGGGCGTCGGACGCACAGCTACTGTCACGGAGGGACGAGCAGCAGAGGGACCCCTGAGGGGAGGCCCAGTGCGTACTGCCGGAGAAGGGCCGTTTCCCTGGCGAGCACGTCTCGATCCCTTGCGTACTACGGGGGTGAAACCCTCATCGTCATGCAGAGCATGATCAGCAGAGGGGGAGATCTGATTCGCAGCAGGAGCCTCCGAAGTGCCCTTGGTGGAAGAGAGAGATGGTGGAGCAGGTGCAACCTCCTCCATAGCCTCATGTCTGCGGGCTGCCTTAGCAGAACGGGTAGAGGCACCACGCGAGCGAGGTACCACTCCCGCAGACTTGGGTAGAGAGGGGTTGGCACAGGAAACCTCATGAGCTGACGAGTGGGAGCTCGAGTCAGAGCTATGACGCTCACGCTTCGTGCCTGTGGCAGGACACGGGATGGAGGGCCTCGACTGAGGAAGCGGGAGGCGGGAATGCCCCTGGGGCCTAGGGATGCTGGATCCCTTCATGGTGCTCACCGGAGCAGGCCAAAAAACTCAGTCAAAAACACACACACGAGCATACACCTTACACACACAACCACGCAAAAAGCACAAGCAAACAAAATACAGAAAAAGTGGCCAGGTCCCTACAGTGACGGGCAACCTATGCTCCCCGCCCTCTAAAGGGCGATGGGAGGCCCCGCCACTGCCCCTTTCGGGTCTTCCCTAGTCTAACAGAGCCGCCCTCACCGCCTCCTATAACCAGGCCCTAAAGGCCCCCCTTCATGGAAGTGCCCTAACGGCACCCCTTCAGGGTTCGGCGTCGTACTACGGTGAGGTACACTACCGGCAGGCCAAAAAAAAAAAAAAAAAAAAAAAAAAAAAACACCCACACACTCAGTCACAAACACACACACACTCCCACTCACACCCAGGCAATCTGAGACTAAGTCTCAGAAAAAACCTGTAAAGGCAAAGAAAATCTTCCTCAGTGCCAGAGACTGTCAGAACAGGCAAAAAACGAGGAAAAACAGGCGAAATTCACGAGTGAACGAACCAGTGTTCGGAGCTCGAGAGAAATCGGCCAGACCTCCTCACCCGACAGAGTCAGAGCTAGGAGTGGTGACGCTTCCCGTTTGTTTGTTTGTTTGTGAGATATTCGTCCCAGTTTCCTGGGATACGGGCAAACAGAGAGCCCGTCACAGGTGCGCACTACTTGCGCGAACTTGCTTTATCGAGGTGGAGGGTAATTCCTTACCGTAGTAAGTAATATATTTAGTGGTGCATGGGCAACAATGCCAGCAGCGTCCCTAAAGACATCACCAGTTCGGGCTAGGGCCGAGTCGAGCTCAGACCTGAGCCTGGTGGTGGCTGGGCAGTCCAGAAGATAATGCAAAAGGGGCTCCTCACAGCTGGCCAAGCAATGTTCACACGGGTCTGGCTCCATACCCCTAATTTGCTTGTAGCAAAGAAACCCAAGACGCAATCTTCGAAGTCGGACTACAATAAAATTAGGTAGTCCTGGGGGGAGCGACAGAAGGGAATACAACGTGGCAGTAGCATACCATTTTGCAGAGCAAGAGCCCTCCGTGACCCAGAGTTAATGGTCCTCTAGGGATAGTCTGCCTATGGTGGCAGTGAGAGTGCGGATGAGGTGCGAGGGACTAGGGCGTAATGGGAATGTGATGTCTGGGAGATCGCAAGCTGAGCGCGCCGCGTCATCAGCACGCTCGTTGCCACTAATTCCCACATGTCCCGGGAGCCAGTGAAGGTTAATCGTTGTGCCCCTATGGACAAGGAGTGACGCAAATGTATGAATCGCTGTGAGGAGAAAGACGTTGTCATGCAGCGAGAAGGATCGTAATCTCTGAATGGAGGAAAGAGAGTCTGTGTGGATTATGACTCGATTGCGACGATGGTGGTGAGCATGGCGCAAAGCACCCAGGATGGCCGCAAGTTCCGCCTGGAAAGCAGAGATACCTGAAGAGAGTCGCCAAGCTTCCACTATTTGCCCAGAGACAAAAGCCGCTCCAGCTGCGCCATTAGGGGAAACAGAGCCATCAGTGTAGTAGATGGCTGAGTCTGGTGAGGCCAGAGCTGCCACCCTACTGAGACCCTCCTGGCGAAGGAGTGCTGGAATCAAGGAGCGGGGTTTAGCCTCCGATGGACCAAAAATATTAAAAAGGGGAGGATCCCATGGCGGTGGATCAACGTATCCAGGAAAGGGAGAGTCGGGATCTTGACATAGGCTCGCAGCAGCTCCCAAACCATGGATGGCAGCAGCTGTGGTGCGGGCCCAGTCACGCTGAGGGGCCGGCTCTGGTGGGCGGCAGAGAAGGCGTTTTAGGAGGGCAGAGACAGGCAGGTGAGGCAGGCACTGTATTAGCTTCAGAGTGATAATTGCCGCTCGTAAAACAATGCGATGGGCCAGAGATGGAAGGCCACCCTCCATACACAGATTTGCAAGTCGGGTCCAGCGTGGAGCACCCAGCATAATGCGGAGGGCATCATTCTGGATGACCTCCAGAGATCTAGCGACTGGCGGAGCAAGGCCCGTCAAGCAGATGGCGCTGTAGTCCACCAAGGATCGGACTGCGTGTGTATAAAAGGTCCGTAGGACGGAAAATGATGCCCCCAAACTCCGCCTGGACAGATAGCGGAGAGCAGCCATGCGGGTGGATGCACGCTCCCTCAGGTACCGAACATGGCAGGCAAAGTTGAGACCCGCGTCAAGCCAGACCCCCAAGTACCGATGTGCAGTGACCATGGAGAGCTGATGGCCACCGAGTAGCAGTGGAAAGTCTGGGGGGCGGAGTCCAAATGGCAGGCACTTTGTCTTCTGGAAGTTAATTTTTAGGCCTAACTCAGCACACTTGGCATGGAGCCGAGAAAGGGCCAAGTCTGCCTGTCGGAAACAATCCCTTCTTGTAAATACGAGGGCAAGATCGTCTGCATAACAGAGGAGGGTGACGCCAGGCCCATAATCGAGAGTTAAGAGCCCCTCCATAAGGATATTAAACAGGAGGGGGCTTAGTACGCTCCCCTGTGGCGTGCCATTTAAATGTTTGCAAAAGTGTGAGAGGTGCCCCTGGAATCTGACCCCTGCGGAGCGATCCGTAAAGAAGTCCCTGATCCAGGCTAAAAGCCTGCCTCCCACACCCCTGTCTGCAAGGGCAGCCAGAATAACTGTAGGGCTGGCTAGTTCAAACGCCTTTTCAAGGTCGAGGAAGACGGCCATCCCCCTTCCCCCTCTCAGTTCCCCAAGGAAAGACGCGAGGCAGTGAGTGGCACTCCTACCATGGTGATACGCGAAAATCCTTGGGTGCAGTGGTCCCAGCCGCCAAGCGAGACGAGCCCGCACAATCCTCTCAGCCGTTTTTGCAATACAGCTAAGGAGGGAGATGGGGCGCATGGCGGTAGGATCACGAGGCTTAGGAATCGGGTGTATAACAGCCGCCTTCCACGACCTTGGCAGACGCCCCTCAGACCACGAGAGGTTGATCAGATCAAGTAGGCGCTCGCTGCCGCAATCCCCAGCATGTGACAGCAGTGAATACGTGATTCCGTCCAGTCCAGGCGCAGAGTCCCCCCTGTGGTGCAGTGCTTTTTGAACCTCCCCGCTGGTGATGGGACAATCAGCTGGGTCTGGCCTATCACAGGCAGCCTGAACTGCCGTGGCACGAGCGGTGCATAGCTGAGCCTGTAGAACCTGGACGGATTGCGGGAGATTGCTTGAAGCAGAGCGATCCGCGAAGTGCTGAGCGAGGCGGCTGGCCTCTGCGGCAGGATCAGGATGCGAGGGCGGCCGAGGAGGACGTGGATCGGAGATGGACCTGATTCTCCTCCACATCTCCCTGAGTGTGGAGTGAGCATCTAGGGTACGACACCATCCAATCCACGCCTCCTCCTTGAGGCGGCGTTTCTCTGTGGTGACGTGTCGCGTGACAGCCACCAGGTACCGACGGTGTGGAGATGTGCGACGCCGTCGGTACTGCCTGCGTGCCGCATTTAGCCGCCGGTTCAATTCCTTGACCCTGTCGCAGTAAATCCAGCCGTCTCGATAGCACCTCGTGGATCGACTCTGCAGGGGAATAGCAAGAGAGGCAGCCTGTGAAAAAATACTCGCCACCTGATCTGCTCGTCTCTCGAGGTCTGAGGCGGGAGGGGATTCAGCAAAGGCCCCAGCTAAGGCCTGTGCAAAAGCCGCCCAGTCGGCCCTACGGAAGTCCCACCGCAAAGGAGGGCGGCGTCGGTGGGAGTGGAGCAGTTGGCAAAGTGACCTCTAGGGCAAAATGATCACTGGCGAGGTGTCGGTGCAGCGACCATGTTGCCGAGCCCGCAAGGGGGGAGGACACAAACGCCAAGTCCAGACGCCATCCGTCAATGTGTGTGGCCTCGGTGGTGTCGTTTAATAGGGAAACATCACCCACCTCCTCCAGTATTAAAGAGATGTGTCGTCCTGCATCGTTGGGCCGAAGAGGCGAAGAGAGCAGGGCGTGGTGGGCATTGAAGTCGCCCCCAATGTACACAGCTCCCCTGGCAGCTTGGGAGAAAAGTTCCCCCAACTCCAGGGTGCTCCTCTGGCTCCGGTATACATTGTACACCGTCAGGGGCGACGTCACCAGATGGAGAACCACGCCCTGAACTTCCACATCAGGTCCACAGAAAGGAGGGGGCTCACAATCTGTGCACGCGATGTGGTCCCGGACCAGAACGGCACATCCCCGTGTAACGCCATGAATATACGGGAGGAGATGGGTGGTGTATCCCGAAAGATGGAAAGTGGAATTGCCTGGGAGCAGGGTCTCCTGCAGGAGAATGACATCAGGGCGGTCCTTTGCGGCCGCTTCCTGCAAAAGGGGGAGCTTGCTCCGTGCTCCCAAGCAATTCCACTGGAGGAGCCTAAGAGAGCGGTCTACTGGCCGTCCGGCGACAATTGCGGACGGTCGTTCTCCTTCAGCAGTGGTGAGGCCCTCTCCATCACTCTGGACCCTGATGGTGTTAGGGTTTGCCCCAAACGATGACGCTGACGAGGCAGCTGTGCGGTGGAAGACAGAGCTTTGGGAGGTCGTGGCTTTACCCTCTTGGACGGGCGAGCTGTCCTGTGCGGTGTGGGACGGGGTCGCCCTGCCGAACGAGCTGGGCGGCGAGGGGACAGAGGAGCACCTAGGCTCGCCATCTTCTTTGCGATCGCCTGGTCCACTAGGCGATTGGCTGCTTCGGCAAGGGGCTCTGTTGGGAGAGGGATGTCGAGGGTTAAGGCCACGGTTTTGGCTAGGGTCAGCGCCAGCTCTGTGGCAAAGGTCCTGAGCTCCTCCGTTGTGAACGAGATCACTGGAGGAGCAGGAGCGGTTGGTGGACTTGTTGTGGAGCCAGGCGCTGGTGGCGGAACAGTCAGTGGTTGTCTGGTCTCTGCAGTCGGAGGTGGTAGCGATACAGGCGGCTGTTGGTGGTGGACCTCGGCTGTGGTCTGGACCACAGTCAGAGCTGAGGGCAATGGAGGGAACTCCTGGTCGCTGAGAGGTGGTGGGCGCTGGATGAGAGGGCGGCGCTGTTGGCCCCAGATGAAAGTGCCAGGGGGAGCTGGAGTAGCGCTGGCGGCCTGGTTCTCCTGCACAAACGCTACCTGCCTCTCCCGACCCTGGTTCACTCGGTGAACCCTCGCGGGGCAGCTGGGGTGCCAGGCGTGGTGTCGCCCGGAGCAGTTGGGGCACTTGGCCGCAACTGGTTGTTTCTCCTTGTACCGCTGGAGGCACTCGGCCGTGTCGTGGCCGCCACTGCACATGCCGCAGATGACGGGGCGGTTGCAGTTGGCACGGTGGTGCCCGTAGCGCTGGCAGCGGTAGCAACGGAGAGGCTCCGGGGTGAAGGGGCGAAGGTGATACGTTCCCCAGTTCCCTAGGTCGATGGAAGGGATCAGAGGACCCCGCAGGGTAACAACGACCTGACGAGTCTCTTCCCGGGTCCGCGTTTTCTGGCAGCGGGTCGCCTCTTCGACCTGAGGGTGGTGAAGGAGGATCTCCAAAGGCATTCTCAAGGGGTAGCCCATGACAACTGCCTTCGTCGACTGTTGGCCGGGCGTCAGCTCGACTAGTTTCACAGGGCAGGCCTCGTCCTGCATAGCTGATCTCAAGAGGTCGTAGGCTCCCTCGTCCTTCGGCACCAACACCGAGCTGCCATCTCGACCTATCAGGTTGGAGCAGCGTAGCCCTGGCAGGTGATGCTCTAGTGCAGCCACGGCGTCGTAGCTCGTCGCATGGCCGTCCTGTACTGGCACACGGAAAGCTGGAAATGCAGAGCGGGGAGGCGGACGCACAGCTACTGACACGGAGGGACGAGCAGCAGTGGGATCCCTGAGGGGAGGCCCAGTGCGTACTGCCGGAGAAGGGCCGTTTCCCTGGCGAGCACGCCTCGATCCCTTGCGTATCACGGGGGTGAAACCCTCATCTTCCTGCAGAGCGGGATCAGCAGAGGGGGGGAGCTGAGTCGCAGCAGGAGCCTCCGAAGTGCCCTTGGTGGAAGAGAGAGATGGTGGAGCAGGTACAACCTCCTCCATAGCCTCATGTCGGCGGGCCGCCTTGGCAGAGCGGGTAGAGTCACCACGCAAGCGAGGTGCCACTCTCGTAGATGTTGGTGTAGAGGGGTTAGCGCCCGCGGCCTCGTGAGCTGATGAGAGGGAGCTCGAGTCAGAGCAGTGACGCTCCCTCTTTGTGCCTGTGGCAGGGCACGGGATGGAGGGCCTCGACTGAGGAAGCGGGAGGCGGGAATGCCCCTGGGGCCTAGGGATGCTGGATCCCTTCATGCTCACCGGAGCAGGCCAAAAAACTCGGTCAAAAGCACACACACACACACACACACACACACACACCTCACACACACAACCACTCAAAAAAGACAAGCAAACAAAAAACAGCAAAAGTGGCCAGGTCCCTACAGTGACGGGCAACCTATGCTCCCCGCCCTCTAAAGGGCGATGGGAGGCCCCGCCACTGCCCCTTTCGGGTCTTCCCTAGTCTAACAGAGCCGCCCTCACCGCCTCCTATAACCAGGCCCTAAAGGCCCCCCTTCATGGAAGTGCCCTAACGGCACCCCTTCAGGGTTCGGCGTCGTACTACGGTGAGGGACACTAACGGCAGGCCAAAAAAAAAAAAAAAAAAAAAAAAAAAAAAAAACCCACACACACAGTCACAAACACACACACACTCCCACCCACACCCAGGCAATCTGAGACTAAGTCTCAGAAAAAACCTGTAAACCGAGAGAAAAGCTTCCTCAGTGCCAGAGACAAAGTCTAAACTGGCAAAAAACGAGGCAAAACCGGCGAAAATCTACACGAGTGAACGAAACAGTGTTCAGAGCTCGAGAGAAAACGGCCAGACCTCCTCACCCGACAGAGTCAGAGCTAGGAGTGACGCTTCCCGGGTTAGTCTGACTTATATGGCCGGCTGCTGAATCACACACTTGGCTAAACCATAGTCTGCAGGTCGCCGGTTGGTCCGTTACTTTCCCTCTCTGGCCTGATCATCTGCGCTGCTATGTGAGGCCACACCACGTCACCTACTCGTTTGTTGTTATTATTCAAATTGTTTGATATGTAGAGTGCCTCCAAAGCTTTTATCTGTGCCTTTGTTAGAGTTTACCCTGATATTTCAGTTTCGCTTCATTTTGGCAGATGATGTTTTTCATCTGTGTGGTTGACCAGGGCACTAGTTATCCGATGATGTCTTACATAAGCTTTATGCTCCCTCAGTCTCGTTTCTCTGCTCCCACTGGTTTCTCCATAGTAGGCTGCTTCGCAACCACTACAGGGTATCCTGTATACTATGCTATTTTCATTTTGAAGGCGTTTTTTCTCTCTTATCATGTCATTTATTTTTTTGCCTGATTATGTCACTATGTTTATGTCGGTATGTCGTAGTGCTTTTCGAAGACTCATGATTATGTCCGGTTTGGTACTACTAGGTACTTATCCTGTCTTTAATCTGACCTTCCCCTTTTTCATTATTTGCTTTGCAGTCGGCCATATAAGTCAGACTGACCCGGGAAAAGTTCATTCCTCTGGCGAAGCGTCTATGCGAAACTAGTCAGGAATAAACCTCTGTCTCGGACTCATATTTCTTTAACACCACTCATAAAAATTATAAAACCAAAATGTTAATAAAACAAAGCAATAAAAATCTGTATGGGCAAATTGCTAATATCAGATAATCATAGCCCATAGACTTGTATAGCTACATAAGAACTGTTAATATTAAAAGATAAAATGTTTAATCATACAAAAAAAAAAAAATCTCACAAAAACTCACAGCATGGATTTCGAAACAATCAGTCAAGCATTATAAGTCCCCTTGACTGTCTTAACGAAATTACAGATATGTGTGATAAACCTAAGTCAGTAGATGCAGTCTATCTCAATCATCAATAATGAACTACATACAAGACGCGTCAGGAACTTGAAGAATGCGTTATCAGTAGCAATGCACTAAAAGTTCTGGAAATCTGGCGTGCAGCACATAAGCAAAGAATTGTAATTACTCGTACAGAATGGAATCAGACTAGGTGACTGGTACTTGAGGAGTGTTGCAAGCTTCATTGAGGGTCCCGTGTTTTTTCCATCAGTAATACTGATTATGAGTCAACCGGATACGTTTGTGTGAAGTTGCAGAATGTGGTGAATGTTTTTTGGCGTATCCGGTGGAGCCAGGATTCCGGGGGCTTGAATGATGAGTGAATGGAAGTGTGGCCTATTTGGGTTGGGGAAGTTTGTGCTGTCTGGACATAGCTACTCCTCACCCTGCCCTTGAGTGGGAAAGGAGGCCCAGATGATGATGATGATGATGAATACTGATTGTTTGTGAACTTGAACAGGCAAATTTGATAACAAGACAAAGAGCAAATACACATAAATATAGGTGAAAGTGTAAAGAGATATCGAAAATTATTCAGTTTGACTTAAATGTGGTAAATGCATTTTAACACTGACATACTTTCGGTCATAAATATTTTGAGTAAAATCATGAATATTTGGGGTTACTATATACTAAAATTACTAATGAAGTCGAAAACAACAATAAAGAAAATATTTAAGATTAATAACACTAATCAAAACCAGGTCTTTAGTGCATAGAAGCAAGAAAACTAACGAACTAGTTCAACTTAAAGTCAAGTAAGACATAACATGGAGTACTGGGTTTTGGTCATCACATAAAGAAAAAAGATACATTAGAAAGAATACAGCGAAAGGTAAGGAAAGTTATTACAGAAAAGGAACAAATCATAGGTGACCATTTATTAGTGCTAAATATATTTTACTTATCAAACCGCGGGCTACGAAAGGATCTTATTCTAGAATATAACATTTCGAAAACAACAACAATATCGTAGCAGTTACATACCTTACAATGTACTGGTCAAATTACACTTGAGATAATTGTTATAAAAATATTGAAGAACATTTTTAGCCATATTAACCAGAACACTTTCCCGTCAGTTTAGCTGCTAAGACATGGAGCGGGATGTCAATAAATCTGGGTAACGTGTAATACAGTATTTACATTTAATAATATCTTGAATAGCTTTAATATATAACTTCGGAATATTAGGTAACACATGGTTAGGTGAATATTAGCTAAATAATAAAGAATTTTGGCTTAGTAGTTTTCACTCCATTTCAGAGCATGGGCAATACAGCAACAGTGCAGTGTCGTTATGAAGAAATGCTTCTTTTCCAATGCAAGTTAAGATTGTGTAGAGTATACTGCAATGTTTCTGGTCAGTCTTTAATGTGAAATTTCTTCGTTTCGTAGTAGATTCGTCACATTTCAAGCTATCTCCGAGTTGACGGTTTGGTCAATGGAGAGAACCTTATTGCATTATATGTGTCTTTCGCTCATAAAATATCTTAATCACTGTCGTTCCTGTTAGTCTTCAAATGACCATTAAATCTGCTGCAGTCTCCTTTTGTTTGTGCTCCTTTGAAATTGGAGAAAGGGTGGGGAAAGATACAATAGGAAGAAGAAGAGGAGGGGTAGGAAGGGGGGATTAGGATGGCGGAGGAATGGTAGTCTGGAAGGGGAAGGGAGAGAAAGAATGGTTGATTGAAGCAGAATGAAGAGAAATGAAAGCTGGAAAGAGGAAGGGAGCTCAGAGGTTAAAGATGAGAGCGAGAGAGAGAGAGAGAGAGAGAGAGAGAGAGAGAGAGAGAGAGAGAGAGATGGAAAGAGGAAGGGAGCTCAGAGGTTAAAGATGAGAGAGAGAGAGAGAGAGAGAGAGAGAGAGAGAGAGAGAGAGAGAGAGAGAGAGAGAGAGAAGTTGTAGTAGTAGAAGAGGTACAAAAGAGTAAAGACGGCAAGGAACTGAGAGTAGAAGAGAGGGAAGAGGAGAGAGAGGGAGTAGAGCAAAGAGGAGGGAGGATATGAGGGACTGGAGAGTATCACATTATAATCATAAGGTTAATAGCGTCACTTCAATTTTGGCGACCGGGTACAGCACCGGGGTAAAAATTATTGATAGGTAACTATATTTTTCATTCCTCTCTCTCTCTCTCTCTCTCTCTCTCTCTCTCTCTCTCTCTCAGCATAATTATTTTGGCTTTACGATATTATGTTTATGAATAAAAAAAAAATACATAGTGCAGTATATTAGTCACCAAGGGTTCGAAGCGTCTCCTTGTTACCATTTCTGTTTTCCTTAGATTTCGTTAACCACCTAATTACAAGGACACTCTTGGTATATTTTTTTATCTTTCCAAAAATAACATCAGTAACACCAACACACGTAACTTGACCAAAACTAATCACACAACACAACGACACACGCCACATCTTTAACTTTGACTTTTGATGTTGTGTTTCAGTTAAATGCAGCTAAACTGAATCACATTTTTTCATCCTAACACAAAGTGTATGTGGCACGTTTCATCACCATTTGATCTGTCATTCATTAGGTACTTTCTTATTCTGAACTTTGATCTTCCACCGTGGCCATGACCCTGATCAACGTGCACTAAAATCGAATCATTTCTTCTCAAACTTTCACCAACAGCATTTGTCACTTGTGATCAAATCCTGATCCTGCAGTTATAATGCATTTTGCCAACATACATCCAAACAGTACATCCACTGACACATCGCATGGATTCAATCTCATTGCCTACACTATCGGTGTCGATAATAAAATAAATTAAGTTTTTAGGAATGCTTGCAGTCTGGAGATTAATATCGGAGTATATATAGCGACGAGTACTTGATATCGTTTAAACAACAACTTCAACAAATAATCATCATCATCATCATCAACCATCATCCAATCTTACGTTGCCCCATGGGAAGCGGAGGAGCCCGGGGCAAGGCAAGTTGGTCCTGACATTTAAGATGAGTGACCAGCCTCACTCATCCCAGAGTGGCATTACGTGAGCAATAAACCCCAACTACCCCTTGAATATAAACCTACACAGGCTCAATCCGATTGGAGAGCCTTAATTACGCACTAAACCACCAGGCGCCATTATTTGGCTATATGGTTACCACCCAGCGTAAGAAATGGTTTCCTGGTGTACAGGAAACTATTTGGTCACTCAGTGCAGAGTCACACATAGGCAGAAGGAAGGGGGAAAAAAAGGAAAGACAGAAAAGGGAGTGTAAAGTCATCCGTAGGTAGAAGGAAGTGGAAAGAATGAAGGAAAGAACGACAGAAGAGGAATGAAGGACGAGAGGAAAGGGCAGACACCCAAAGCAGCACTACATCGAGTGAGTGGATGGTAAGCGCCCTCACATACGACCTACAAGTAACAATAGGGGAGGCGGTGGCTGAATCGGTAGAAAGGGGGCCTACAGTCCTAATGGACCCAGGATCGAATCCCGGCAGGGACAGGGAACAGTTTAAGGATTTGAATTTCCTAAAAAGTAGACTTTCCTGATGTAACTGATGACCCGCCGACATGTCGTAAAAATACCCCCGCTAATACCAATGCACCAATCCTGTATGAGACAGCCCTAGCATGTATTCAGTATGGATGGTGGGTGTTAGCGCCGCAGTGGTGACATATGGAGGTGTAGGAGGACTACTGGGCCTTGGGCTAGGTCACTGCCCCCAAGAAATAGGCCCTGAAGCCTTTGCCCGGAGTCGGACACGTAAAAATAATAATAATAATAATAATAGTAATAATAATAATAATAAGGGTCGGTGGTGAACTGAATGAAAGGAAGGCAATGATTGATTATGTGTGTGTGGATGAAAGGATGCGAAGATGTGTAATGGATGCAAGAGCTTATAGAGGTTGGGGGAGTGGACTTTCTGACCACTACTTGGTGGTGGCCAGAATTAGGATTCAAGTAGGATGGAGGAATAGAAGAAGGGAAAGACGAGAGGAAGGAGTAGTTGCAAGGAGAGTGGAAAGGTTACAAGAGGATGAGAAAAAGGCAGAGTATAAGAGAGAAGTGGAGGAACGACTGGGCAAATATGAATTGGAGCAGATGGGAGATGTGGAAGGTGTGTGTAGGATATTTACAGAAGAAATATGTGAGGCATATGATGTGGTGTGTGGAAGGAAGAGAAGACGGAAGGGGGTGCAAGGAACAGCTTGGTGGACTGATGAGGCGAGACAGGCTTTGGCACAAAAGAAGAAAGCGTACAATGAATGGATGAGAAATAGGGGCGTGGAAGAAGTTGAGAGGCGGAAGAGGGAGTTATATGTAGAAAGAAAGAGAGAGGTGAAAAGTTTAGTAAGAGAGAGTAAGAAGAGAGTGGATGAGGAATTTGGATGGAATTTGAGTGTAAAGTGGAGGGACTGTAAGCAAATGTTCTGGAAAGAGATGAAAAGAGTGAGACAGGGTGGAAGTGAAGTTAGCAGGGGAGTGAAAGATAAAAATGGTAGATTACTAGTGGAGAAGGGAGAAAAAGTGAGCAGATGGAGAGAACACTTTAAGGAATTTTTGAACATAGAGGATGGAAGTAATGCGAGTATAAGTGGCTGGGGAATGGCTGGGAGAAGGAGGGAGGTGAGAAGACAGGGAGAAATCAGTAGGATAGAAGTTGTGGAAGCAATGAAGAAAGTTAAATCGGGGAAAGCCCCAGGAATTGATGGAGTGTGTGGTGAAATGCTGAAGCATGGGGGAGAGATAGTAGTAGAATGGATGTGGAAGATGTGCAGATTGGCCTGGGAGGAAGGTAGAGTCCCGGAGGATTGGAAGTCAGGTATAATTATTCCCTTGTACAAAGGAACAGGGGAAAAAGAAGTGTGTGGTAATCATAGGGGCATTTGTCTTCTTAGTATAATAGGAAAAGTGTATGGTAGGATACTTATTGACAGAGTTAGAGAAAGAACAGAGAAATTAGTTGGAGAAGAACAGGGAGGCTTTAGGAAGGGAAGAGGTTGTGTAGATCAGATATTCATTCTTAGATCCTTAGTGGAAAAGTTTCTAGAGAAGGGAAAGAAGTTGTATGCGGCTTTCGTGGATTTGGAGAAAGCATATGACAGGGTGGATAGACAAGGATTGTGGAAAGTGTTAAGAATATATGGAGTAGATGGGAAGTTGTTGAATGCTGTGAAGAGTATGTACGATGGTGCGAAGGCTGCGGTGCGTGTGGATGGTGAACTAAGTGAATTTTTCTCTTTGAAAGTTGGGTTGAAATAGGGATGTGTCATGTCTCCATGGTTGTTCAAGCTGTAAATGGATGGGGTAATAGAAGAGGTACAAGGTAGGGTAGTGGATGTTGGAGTGGCCCTGGTGAGAGAGGATAGTGTTTGGAAACTCCCTGTACTGTAGTTTGCAGATGATACTGTGTTGTTGAGTGAAGACGAAGGGGAGCTGCAAGGCTTGGTGAATGAGTTTGGGAGAGTGTGTAAGAAACGGAATCTAAAGGTGAATGTAGGGTAGAATAAAGTGATGGTCTTTGAGAGAGGTGAAGTCAGTGAATATACAGCGAGGTTGGATGGTGAGGAATTGGAAAATGTGAGTACGTTTAAGTACTTGGGTAGTGTGATGAGTAAGGATGGAGGTTTGGAGGTTTGGTGCTTGAAAGGGTACAGCAGGGAAGAAAGGTTGCTGGTTCTTTGAAAGCAGTGATAAGAAACAGGGAAGTGAGCATGGAAGTGAAAAAGTTACTACATGACAGTTTTGTGATACCAACTCTAACGTATGGAATGAAGCTTGGACGTTGTTGGAAGGACACAAGTCAAGAGTGAGAGCAATGGAAATGAGTTATTTAAGAGGAGCCTGTGGAGTCACATGGAGAGACAGGCTGACGAATGAGGATATAAAGGAGCGTTGTGGTGTGGATGTGGATGTGATAGGAAGCGTTATGAGGAACACACTGAGGTGGTTTGGCCATGTGGAGAGGATGGAGGGTGAAAGACTGACGAAGAGAGTGTATGTGAGTGAGGTGGAGGGGGGAAGAGGGAGGGGGAGGCCGAGGATGAGTTGGAGGGATGGGGTGGAGAGGTATATGAAAGAGGGGGTTGTGAGTTGGGAGCAGGGCAGTGAAATGGCGGGGGGCAGGGCGACGTGGAGGTGATTTGTTTGTGGCCACCCCAAACGGGATTGAGGCGTCTGGCAATAGATAGATAGATAGATAATAATAATAATAATAACAGTACTGATCATTATTGTTAAGTAGCTGGATTGCTAGTTAGGTAGTGCTGGAGTATTCCCGACGCATCTCGCATTTTTCCGCTACGAGTCAAAGCTGCCAGATAGCCTGCTGCTGTGAGTGGAGGTGTACTTCGTGAAGTTGTGCATTCATTCTTATTCTCTTTTCATATTCTCTATAATGTTTTATTTAGGTGACTGTTAAATTACAGTATGAAATGGGTGTTACGTAATGTAAGGAAGCTATGAAATATTTTGGATGTCTCCGATTTGGTAACTGTTGTTGCTAGGAGCAGGTGTAGCACATCCTAGAATGTCTGAGAAGCAAGGAGGGTTATAAAAGTACGGAGAAAGGAACAGAGAAATTTCGGTATAGTTTGGCTGGAGGCCATGTGTAGTGTAGCTCTGGAGTCGTGAAGCAGTGTAATTACTTGGCGATAAGCATTCGTAAGCCGAATGCTAATCGTCCGCCAGAATATGCTGTTGGCCATGTCCAAGATTTTGGTCATATCTTGTTACCCTGTAAGTTTGATGTTGATAGCTCAAGCCGTTCATGAAATATAATAGGGCTAACTGCAGGCGATAAAAACTACTTGACTTTTGGCAGAAATTTCGGTGACCTTGACTTTGAACCCGAGTGCCCATTTTCGAAATCGTCCAAGATTTTTATCATATCTTGATACCCTGAAGATTTCATGTTGATGGCTCAAGCCGTTCATGAGATATAAAGGGAACACACACACACACACACACACACACACACACATACACACAGGCAATAACATTATCACTCCGCCTTCTAAAGGCAGGCGATAAGAAAGACAACGAACGCAAGAAGCCTGTGTTATTACTACTGAGTTGATTTTATGTAAGGATCTGCTGTTGTACACTGAAAGGCTGGCTCTAAGAAGATCGATTCACTGGGTGACGTCCTTCCTATACTGAACTGCTACTGTTGGAGGCTGTCACAGTGTGGGACTTGGACGTAACTTTATTAACATCACCATCATCGTCTTCATCGTCGTTGTCATCATGACCTCCTGCTCACGAAAGGTGGCGGGATGAAATCCAGAAATGGGAGGAACAAAACAAAATCACGAGAACAGTAACCTTAATGATGGTAGTGACGTGAATTACACACACACACACACACACACACACACACAAGAACAGTGTTAATAAGATGAAACTGGATATAAAGATTCATTCTCTAATGTAGACACTCAGATCTTCAGGAGACTAAAGCATATATACAATCAAATTAAAGAACATGAACAAATTAGCTTATACAATATGAAAAATAAATATGCATACCAATAAGCACATATGTACCGCAGTCTGGTTTGTTGGCTCCATTGACATCCACAAGAAGAGAGAGAGAGAGAGAGAGAGAGAGAGAGAGAGAGAGAGAGAGAGAGAGAGAGAAATTGGATTGACAGTCCAATACCTTGATGCCTTCCATGCAGACAACAAACACTGCCAAAGGGTCGACTTTATACTACAATGAAACTCATCACTCCCCATGTGCATATCCAGTCAGTCATGATAGGGTACACACTTTAGAAGTGCAACAGATGCCATGGGGGACCCGATGCACATCTGCCGCAGTCAACAAACAAATGCTTCTAGAACCAAGGGGGCGTTCACGCCATTCTGGCCATTTTCAGTTACTGGTAGGTTGTTATGGGCGTAACTCTCCTCTGTGTACAGGTATAGATGTCATTGCGATATTGGACAATGGAATGGTGTTACTTAGGGAAAACATCGCAAGAGGGTCAAACCTCTTTGTACAATGACATTTTTGTTTGGAATGTTCTTGTTGCCTGCAAACGATGTAATACACCTTACAGAAGGGTTCGTGAAGTGACGGACTAATAGGAGACTATAACATTTCCAGCTCGATAACTCATTTCGGAGCTGAGTTAAATTATTTGGATGTAACAAAAAAAAAAAAAAAAATGGAACAGCGTGTCGTCGAACTCAAGGACTTCAGGGTACATGGCCATGCTACATTCTTTGGTGGCGTTGTTACTTCGAAAGATCTTTAGTTACTCGAGGTTGGGCAGAGAACCGTCTAATGACTTTAATCTTCTTTATGCAAACGTTAGGCCTACTGTTCTTCCACATATAAACACAGCCCCATTAATGTCATCAGTCCTAAATAAGAACTCTACCATGCATTCAGCATACAATTAGCTTTTTAATGGCTAACAGGTGACATGCGAACGTGTATGGCGCATAGGCCGACTACCAAGCCTCATGCAACAGATTGTCATAGTAAGGTGGATGAGTCTGTCAAGGGCAGGGTGGTGACGGAAGTGGAACTGTGTGTGTGTGTGTGTGTGTGTGTGTGTGTGTGTGTGTGTGTGTGTGTGTGTGTGTGTGTGTGTGTGTGTGAACGTTAAGCCAATGCCTTTAAATCTGAATGAAGTCCTTACCTAATATTATCTGTCATGATAATCGTCATCGTCCTTGCCATCGCTATCATCATCATCATCAGCGTAGGGAAAGGTCACTGCAGGACAAAGACTTCTCACATCTTTCCACAGATTCCTTTCCAGGGAGAGAGAGGAGAGCTGATGGACGTTTGTATAACGGAGCTGAGGTGCAGTTCAGCTTTGTAGGCTCCAAAAATGGACCAAGCTACTTTTCATCAATACATCCTTGAGTCGATAGGACTAAGCGAGAAATACAAAGGGGAGCGATACGTAAACTGTAGCCTATCTAATGTGTGGTGTCCAAACCCGCCACTCACCTGATCACCGAGACGACACAATTTTACACTGGTCCGTCAAGTGGTGCCGAGGTTGACGTGTGTAGTGGCAGGCTGGGTGAGTAGATGGAGAGAGGAGGTGGGAAGGCGTGGATGTAAATGAAAGAGAGAGAGAGAGAGAGAGAGAGAGAGAGAGAGAGAGAGAGAGAGAGAGAATGGTGAAACACCAAACGAAAAACATATAGTATGAGTGAAGGAAACGAGAAGGACAAAGAGAGCTGGGAGGAGTGAAGGACGAAGGAGGAGGAGGAGGGAGAGATGAAGAAGAAAGAGAAGGGAAAGACGAGGAAGAAAGAGGAGATACAGAGTGATGTAAAAAGGAAGTTAAAGAGAGAGAAATGAAGGAATGAGAGGAGAGAGACATAGAGGGTGGAGGGGAAGTGGCGGTAAGCTGAGTGGTGAAGCTTGAAGGAAAGTTTAAGGAAATATGAGAGTGATGGAGGAATTAGAAAGACGGAAAAGTGGAAGAAGAAGGAAAGGGATTGAGGAAGGAAACAGATGACTTGGTCGAAGTGACGGAGGAAGCTAAAGAAGTGAGTGGCGGAGGAAGAGAAAGGATTGAGAGGTGGGACAAAATGGAAAAATGGAACAAGATAGAGGGAGATTAGCAAGTCAGAAGGAGAAGGCGTAGATGGAGAAAGGAGGAGAAGGAAGAAGAGGAAGAGAAAGAAATGATGGAGAAAAGAGGTGGATGTGAAATAGGATAGATGAACAGAGGAGAAAGGGCAAGGGGATGATGCAGGAGGGAGCGAGGAGTGAATGAGAGAGGGAAAAGAGGAATATAGAGGACGGAGTTAGATGGGGCGATATGGAAATCCGTGTGATAAAGGAAAAGGAATGTATGATGGAATTCTGGCTGGAGAGAGAGAGAGAGAGAGAGAGAGAGAGAGAGAGGTGGGGTATTAGTGGGCATAGTGTGAAAGAAGTGGATAAGATTAGAAAAAACCACTTATGAAATGGGGTGGGAGAAACAAATGGGCTAGCAAAATGAAGAGAAATGCAAGGAAACACTGAAATATGCAGGTTAGAGTCAGTGCCGGATTTGGGATGTGGGGGTCCCTGGGATGCGTTTTGGTGGGGGGCCCATCCCAGGCATGAAATTAGCATGGTGCTAAATAAAAATACATTTTTAACCCTCGCACTATTGTAACGACATGCTCCCTCGCACGATACAGCTCGCTCTCGATGACCTATGATACTGTATTCAGAAATTGATGTCATTAATGATCAGGTAAAAACGATACTTTCTGAAAAATCTCCACATTAATTAGCCCTGAATGAAAAAAAACAGAGCAGCCTTGAAATGCACTGAACACTTCCTTGCATATCACACAAAACAGAATACTCATGAAGCGAGAGAGAGAGAGAGAGAGAGAGAGAGAGAGAGAGAAAAAAAAAACTCACGCGTGCACTCACCACTCAACACTTGTATAGACTGTTCATTGAACGAACAGTTTCTAGAAATCTGGTCTAGTCCAGGTGCTTTCCGCAATTTTCTAATGGAAAATTCTCTTATTAAATCACCAAAATCCAATGAGCGTAGGACGTCCGACTCAGTGCTCATGACTGTCAAATTTACTAGTTACTTCTGTGTCTTGCTTGTCCGTAGGTGATTCTCAGTCAACTTCAGCTTGAAAAAAAAAAAAAAAAACACGCTCAGCACTGCAGTTGCTCACCATTACAGCCAGGTACATTCTCAGGGCTACCTCCACACTGGGGAAAATATCTAGCACATGCTTATCGTGGATAAGTTTGTAGAGAAATAGCTCAGCGCTAACGTCATTTGCCTCTTCGTCAGCATAATATTCGCAAAAGCAGCAAATTGGATGGGCTCTTCAGGAAATGTAGACTCCAGATCGTTGGGATACACATCCAGTAATTTCTTAGCTGCTGCAGACAGCTCTTCAGAGGATAGCTTTGTCAGTCGTCCGATGCAGCCAAAGCGACCTGACATCAGTGCATACACATGCAGCCGTTGGTTAAGAGAAGCTATGAACTGATCGATGACAGGAATGACAGTGAAAACAAGTGATCAAATATGAACAGGTGTTGGCGGCTGGCACCGGCTCCAGGGCTGCCAGATTTGAACATGGGTATATAACCAAATTCTTCATTTTTCATTCCCAGATTCAGTTTTTCATTAATAATAATACAAATAATAATAATATCTTTTTTTTGTTTGTTTCTCAAAAGCGCCAGTTCTTCCAAAGGGAATTCACAAGCACTCAACAGACATCTACATTATTTTTACAGTTACAAGAATTGTGACATCTCTCATATACAATACATACTTCATCAGTAAAAAATATATATATATGAAAGTGGCAATATATAAACCCCATAATCATCTGTCATAGTACCTATCTCCAGGTCATAGCGTTTTGAAACAAGAAAGGCTTTCAGCTGTCACTTGAAGGATTCAGCAGAAAAAAGTTGTCTCATGGACAATGGCAATCTGTTATATAATCTAGGGGCTTTATACACAAAAGAAGGATCAGAGAAGGATGACTGATGAATGGCTTCAGGGTCGTCAAGATACAAGGAATCAACTTCACTACGTAACATCACAGCCGGGCGTGCCGATGGGGGTAGTAGCAATTCAGAAAGATACTTCAGTTCACCAAACTTAAAAACCTTGAATGCAATGAGACACGGTTTAAAATCAGTTCTAGCCTTTACTGGTAACCAATGCATCTCAATTAGGAACGGTGTAGTCGAGGTTCTCGGAGGGAAACCAAAGATAAGCCGTGCTGCCCTGTTCAACATTGACTGAACCTTTCATAGTATATTATTTGGAAGGCCAACCACAGTGAATTACAATAATCAACATGAGACAAGACCACTGCATGGACCAATGTTATGAGGCAACGTCTATTCGGGAATTTTCTCAGAGTACAGATTTCTGATATGCAAGTTACAACCTCTACAACTTGATTACTATGTTCCTTGTATTTTAACTTTGAATTAAAATAAACACCCAGACTTCGAACAGAACAGACCGGATGAAACTGTGACACACCAATGTTCAGAGCCAGGACATTATCAGTGTTATTTCCAAATTTCTTAAAGAAAGATTATTCATGTATTTACCCCTTGCCAATATAGGTACATGTACAAGGGAAAAAAATTATTCATTTGAAAATTAATAGCATAATCTGTATCTTCATGTTCTAAAAGCTAACAAATTAATTGTGTAGATCATCCAATCAAGTTCATTACCATCTCCAAATCCAATAGCAAATCATGCTTATTCATTATCTGACGGATTTTTCATTACCAAATTGGCCCTGTTTTGGTAATGAAAAATACCAAATGTCAAGTTGCCCAACGTTTCGTGGGAGGCCCCTTCTGGTGGGAGGCCCGGGGCCCAGGCCCTGTGGGCCCACCCCTGAGTCCGGCCCTGGTTAGAGTTCTTGGATGGAAGGGTTGCGGAGAGAAAAGAGTGAGTTAGTTTACAGTTTAGGATTCGATTGGGAGTGGGTATGAAGAGACGGATAGCGTATTGGCGGAGAGAAAAAATATATCAAACTGGAGTGTTTACACTTGTCGTCAGAAAATTTCCGTTTATTTTCATTCTTGGCGCTGAAGATAGAGCAAAACAAAATATCATCGTAGCAAATGATACAGTGAGAAGGAGACGGTGGGGAGAAGACACGATCTTGACAGGGAGAAAAGTGGGAAGATGGGAAGGGGAGAGACTGCGAAAAGTGGAAGATAATACAGGAGAGAGAAATTAATGACTTAAGTGTGAAATGAGGAAAACGTTGCAAGTAGAAGATAGAGGGAAAATTGCTTTATAAATTAAGAAATTACCCGGTTATAAATATCTGCATAAAAATAAATAAATAATTATATATATATATATATATATATATATATATATATATATATATATATATATATATATATATATATATATATATATATATATATATATATATATATATATATATATATATATATACACACACACACACACACACAGTATAAAGAGAGAGAGGGGGGGGTAGACTTGAACCGGTTACCAAGAAATGAGTGGGAGAACACAAAGCGTTAGAGCCTAAAATTCTTAAGAGGGAGAGGAAAAAACGAGAGAATTGAGCTCAAAGTGGGATAAGGGCAAGCTTAAATATAAAACATACAAACAGTTCTATCATTTAGTTGAAGAAAAAAAAAGGAGAATGGAACTCTCAATGGGAAAAGAGAGAGAGAGGACAAATGGGAGAGAGTC
Organism: Coenobita brevimanus; assembly: GCF_032717465.1. Lineage (NCBI taxonomy): Eukaryota > Metazoa > Arthropoda > Malacostraca > Decapoda > Coenobitidae > Coenobita > Coenobita brevimanus. The sequence goes on from NC_137020.1 coordinate 2,444,651, forward strand.
TAAAGTTCTAAAGTGAGAAAGGAGAGAGAAGCTGGAGTTCAAGAGTGAGGAAGGGGGGAGAAGTTTAAATGTTTTAGTGGTGAGTAAGAGGAAAGAGTAGACCGTAGGAGAACGTACTGCACACACCTGCACAACATCACCAATATCTTGTGCCACCATAACCACTGACCTATTTTTGTATCATCCGTAGGAAATTTATAGCGTGGTATGAAGCTGCCGTGAAGTACAAGACATTGGCACACCTCACGAACATACTTGATACTCCACACATCACACTACCACTCCACACACTGTCGCATTTAAGAATAATACCACGTCCAACCCTATCTTAAACACACTATCACACATCACAATGCAGTACACCATAGTGACATTCCATACACTGTCATACCTCAAACTGCCACACTACACACTGCCACATCTCACTCTGGCGGTTAACAGTATCACACCACACATCACTACAACTCACACTCCCCTCACACAAACACACCCCGCTTTATCATATCTCACAGTGCCATACTTCACACTATCACGTTTCATATTGCAACACCACGCAATATCACATCTCACAATGCCACACTTCACATTACCATATCCCATATTCCTACACCTCACATTACCACCCTTCACATTACACCTCACACTGACACACCTCAGTCTGCAACACCTCACACGGACACAACTCATTCTGCAACACCTCACACTGACACACCTCACTTTGCAACACCTCACACTGATACACCTCACACTGCCCCATCACGCAGTACTACACCAAATACTGCCACAGTTTTCAAGGTATTACCATCCTTCACACCACCGTCCATCACACTAGCACTAGTCACACCTCACACTGCAGCATCGCACAGTACCACACCTGCCACTGTCACATCTCTCTCATAATGCACACTGCCATACGTCACAATTATAGCTCATCGTGTCACACCATTTAAGGGTCCTACCTAACGCGATTCAATGTTATGATGGTGATGACGAAGATGACCATATAATAAGAGCAACGCCATGTCCACCCCTTACGTCTCTGAGTGCACCGATGGCACCACATAAGCATGACGCACAACCTACACTGCAGTAAATATCAATTTTGCTTGTTAGTGCCATGCATGTAAATATTTATTGTGCTACGTCCTCCTCATTTAGGTTATACTTCCTTGCATTACCTTCATAGTATATGTGTGGGGGGGGAGGTAGTGCTCACTAACATATTGTACATACACACACTGAGTGCTTTTCCTATTCCTTCATTAGTTATCACATTTCCCTCTCCTGGCGATAGGAAAATGTGGGATTTCCGTTTCACCAGCGATCTGGACCTCAAATCATGGACATCATTTCTTGCGTTGACTTTTTATCAGTGATTCAGTCGTATAAAGAACAGTCCACCAAACTCTCTTAAGCCAATTTTTACTGACCACCGTCACAAAACTGAATGCACATTTCACGATATCCCAAATTTAAATGATATCATACTGGGTCAAAAAATAAAATAATGGAGTTCGGAATACAGGAGACCCAAGTCACTGTCTCCATAGATGGCTGTTCTTACGATGACAACCATATGGGATGTCATGAATCTTTGTTTGATAAAGTGTCCATATATTTCCGTGATATTTGTAGGCTTTTCTATAACCTCCTTATGTTTCCTTTAACTCATCCTCACAGTTTGACCTTTTTTTAATTATTTTGTTCACCATGACATGGCTGTCAGTAGTCATTCTTAGATTTTTTTTTTTTTTTTCAACAAAGGGGTAAAGGACTCCTGAAAAGCAATTAGGATAAAGACATAGATGTATGATGTAAATCTATTATGGGTATTAACTGGTAATCGTATTGTTTGCTGGTAATTATGCTGACAGCAAGCTGTTTACATAATTACATAATTGCAATAATTAATACATGGGTCATAGGAACTATCAATATAAGTAAATTCAACATATGTAAAAGACACCGTCAACCTCTTGGCGTCTGTAGTGTCATTGGAGAGTAGGATAATATTAGAAGTAGTGTGAAACATATCTGCAAATTACTGTCCACAGTATGATTCAAATCCCTAGCACAAAACAAACGTGGAATAACTCCGCACTATGTCGTAATATCTCTGATTATTATTATTATTTTTTTTTGCAATACCATCGCTTTATTTCCTTACTACATTATGCGTAGCTTTTAAGAGATATGACCCCTCTCATACACTGACTGCCCTGCCCTCTATATCTTCCCCCCTGCCTCATACATAAGCCCTCATCATACCTGTTTCCCACATTTCCGACCACTATCGGAAGTTTTCTAAGTGTTGAGTAGATACAGACTGGGTTCACAACAGGCTTAGAAATGAATTGGTAATGGTGACTCACCTGGCTAGAGGCAGAAGGGGTATTACAACACAAAAGTGAGTGTGTGTGTGTGTGTGTGTGTGTGTGTGTGTGTGTGTGTGTGTGTGTGTGTGTTTAGTTATGTTACTGGTGTTAACATTCGCATTTAGCATAAACTGTAAACCTATTTGATTACCTGATAGAACCAGACACGACCTTTGGCTGGGTAATAATTTCGACTTTTAATCATGCAATTACCAGCTAGTATTCTAAAACATTTCAAAGTAACTAACACAAACAAACATTATATATCCTGAGCTTCTCAACCGCAGACTAATTCCTAGAGTGTTCAATTAACAACGGCATGAAACACATGACAACAATTTTTTAAACTTAGTTACATCAGCGAACATGTAAACATACTGATATTATATTTTCCTTTTACTCAGTGTAAAGGAAGAAAAGCAGGATGGAAGGACAGGGCAGTTATTCCATTAACCTACCTTATTTGGTTGATATAATTAAAGAGGAAAAGTAGAAAGGATTTGCTTTGCCATCTAGTAACTGAAACCTGACAATATCTACAGTAAAGCAGTAATATACGAATTTTGTGGCTTCATTACGAGGATATAGCCATGGGGTGTATGGGTAAATGAGAGGAGGGAGGGGGAATAGAGAAATGAGAGGGAATGGAGGAACAGATAACAGGAGGAAGGATTATGATGAGATAAGGGAGGAGGGTGAAAGAGTGAAGCAGCATGAGAAGATGATAACGGGAAGTGGAGAGGAAAGGAAGATGCAGAAAGGATGAACATGGAAAGAGACTTGACAGACAAATACTGATAAATAGGTTAAAGGAAAGTTAAAAAAAAAAAAAGACTGAGACGGAAGATATTGTTGTGAGTGAGAGAGGAGGGGTGGCAGATCAGGAAGTGAATGAGACTGGGAGGACGATAACGGGACAGGGAAAGAGGAATCGAAAGATGGGGATGGGAGGGAGACGAGGTAGATGAGAGAAAGAGAATGGAAAGAGCAGGGGATGCTAAAGGGAAAGTGGGAGAAGAGGGAAAATGGGATTGGTTGTGGGGAGAAGCAGGTGATTAGGAAGGGCATGAGAAAGAGGAGTAGGATGCAAGAGGAGGGAAGGTTAGGTGAGAGAGGGAATGGAGGGGTAGGAAGCTGGGAAGTGGAGAAGGGATGGGGAATGAAGGAGGGAGGGGTAGAACATAAATACGTCTCTTGTTAGTTTCTCAAAATAACGAATCTACTCATTTTCAAGCTTCCACCCATAATTCATGAACGTCTCTACCATCAAAAGTCTGCCCTGCAAGTGGACTGATCGTGTCTGTTGAAAATTAAGGAAAGGAGATGGAGAAAAATAGAGAGCCACAAATTGAGAGTGGGGAGGGAGGGAGATCGGCGATGTGAGGGGGGAAGTGGATAAGGTTGTGATGAGAAAATGAGAGGAGAGAAATTTGAGGAACGGTAACTTTGTGTAATACATCAAACAAGAAGAAAGATAATTGCCTCCAGACGATCATATTCGGATATGGATCAGTTGTCATACAGTCAAGGGTTTATAAACCCTAAAGTCTCTCAACTCTAAAAGTCATTATTAAGCTTGATAAAATCGCATGGATATAAGAATTTGATAAAAATGGACACTCCACTGATCGACGATGTTAACCCCTTCTGTTTGATAACATGAAAACCACAGCTGATTTTATTCAGTTTAGAAAAGATCCCGAATTTCGAATGAGTTAAAAACCGTCTCCATTAACTTCTTCGCTACAAAATATTTAACCCTAGGTAGGTAACGTAGGGTATCAGAAACGCCAGTCCCTGAAATTTAATATTTAAAAATATGAGGATAAGGTCTACAGATCTGTCCGTCTCATTACCTTCCTGCCTAGTGATGCTCTTCATGGGGATGATGGGGTCATAGCTGTACCTGGCTCTGATTTAGCTCTATAGAGCCACTGGGGTATGTTAGACCCCAGGTTACCTATAATGTAACCTCAGTTGAGCCCTCTTGTGATTTTTTTATTTTAATTTGCTGTCTCTCTCCTTTTGTATACAAAAGGTCCCAACATCGGTCTACTGCAGGCCACGCAAGGAATCCTGATATTACTTTCCAGTTTTACAAGATTTAATTTTAAAATTTATATACCTAAAATTTAATAATTTTTGTATAAATTTAAAAATATATATATTTCTTTAATTAAACTTTATTTTTTCCGGCCCTATTGAAAGATAATGGATTGAATTAATTTGTGTATTGAAGCATTTTGAAATATCTCAAACGGAAGTATTTTTGTTTTATTTTTTTTCCTTGGGGTACGTCATACCCGACGTTACCTAATAGAGTACCAAAAAAATGGTTACCTATCCAGGGTTAAGCTGACTACAAGAGTCTGGCAGCAATAATATCACAACGAAGACGTCTATCTATCTATCTCTTAATTATCGCCCAGTACCTTTAACATCCTGTGTTTCAAAAGTTTTGGATTCTGTTCTTAAAAAAAAATAAAAATAAAGCATCTTTCCCATCACAACCTTCTTTCTAGTCGTCAGTATGGTTCCGCCAGGGATGCTCCACTGGCTATCTTCTCACCTACCTTCCAGACTTCTGGTCGTCCTCATTTCTGGACTTTGGCGAAGGATTTGCCACTGCACTTGACATCTCAAAGGCTTTTGATCGAGTCTGACATAAATCTTTAATTTCAAAACTACCATCTTACGGTTTCTATCCTTCTATCTGTGCCATCATCTCTACCTTAATTTCTGGTCGTCCTATAGCAGCTGTTGTAGACGGCTACTATTTTTCTCCCTAAGCTTTCAATTGTGGTGTTCTTTATGGTACTGTCCTAGCACCAACTCTCTTCCTTTAATCCATCAGTGACCTTCTAAGCTGTGCATCTAACCCTATCCTTTCCATTCGTTTCCCACTGTGTCCTTCGCAGCAGTTACTTCAGCAAACAAGAGATGAAGCTATAGCACACAACATACTTGGGGTTTCGTTCTCTAATGATTACCTTTGCAAAAGACCACATTACCTCTTTTGTAAAATCTGCTTTCAAGAGATTTGGTATGCTAGGCCGACTCCATGCCTTCTTGACTTCGTCTCAGTTGTTGACTTTATACACGGGTTTTATTCGCCCCTGTGTAGAGTACAACTCTCACGTTTGGAGAGGCTCCCCACATACAGCCCTTCTCAACAAGGTGGAGTCAAAGGCTTTTCGTATCAGTAACTCTCCTTCTCTAATAAGCTCCCTTCAACCTCTGTCTCTTCACCGCACTGTTGCATCTATATCTCTTTTCTGTCGCTACTTCAATGGTTACTGCTTCTCTGACCTGTTTGCTTACATCCCTCCACCACTACGACGGGCAAGTAGCACCTGTCTAGCAACAAACTCTCATCCCTTTCCTGTCCAACTCTCTAATACAAGAGTTAGCTGTTACTCCCAATCCTTTATATATTCAACAGGTCAACTCTGGATCTGCCTCACTCTGTACTTCATACTGCCAATGATCTCCAGTATTTCAAACGCAGTGTGTCCAGGCATCTCGAAATGAACGTATCTTGAAAATCGCTTTCTCTTTTTTTTTTTCTTGGTCGGAACAATTTGCATGTTCCTGGCTTTTGGTTCCTTCTTACCTGCATTATTATATATATATATATATATATATATATATATATATATATATATATATATATATATATATATACATAGATAGATAGATAGATACAGAGAGAGAGAGAGAGAGAGAGAGAGAGAGAGAGCCTCTGTGGTACAGACGTAAAGTGTGCATTTTCGTACACAGATGAACGAGGGTTCGCGCCCCGCCAGGGTAATAAACTTTGGAAGCGTTCTTCATGACACGTATTGCATTGGCGGACACAAGGGGTGCTGTAGCTGAACCAGTGTCGCATACTGTAAAGTACTGTATGTTTGCACCCAGTCGGCTTGCGCGGGCCGATTACACTTGGTTCACAGACTACGCACACATCCAAAGCCACCCCAACACAACAATTACACTTATAAACACTTCTCACCCTACATACAATCTCTAACAGACAGCCTAAGCCACATGGTAGAAATACATTGGCTGTATCGTTCCAACTTCGGTCGGGATAGGCCGGTCCTGCAGTGGACACTGAAACGGCTGATGAGATGAGATGATTTATATATATATATATATATATATATATATATATATATATATATATATATATATATATATATATATATATATATGTACGCAGAGAGGAAAAGTTTCAAGAACGAAAGTAACTTCAGCGCAGGAAGCATGAGGTCAGGAGGAGGGTGGAGGCAAGTGTGTGTGTGTGTGTGTGTGTGTGTGTGTGTGTGTGTGTGTGTGAGTGTGTGCTAGAGCGGGAAAGAAAAGACAGTAGGATGAACCAGGATATGGGTGGGATAAGAGAAAGAAGGAGGTGGGGGAGGAGAGAATGAGAGGACTGAGAGAAGGAGAGGGAGTAGAGGAGGGGGGGGTAGGAAGATAAGAGAGACTGGACGGCAGCAGAAAGAGGGAGAAGAAAAGAGAAAGGAGAGACGGTGAGAAAAGGAATGATGAGAGAAAAGTATAGTGGGGGAGAAAAAAAAAAAAAAAGGACAATGAGGAGCAGAAGACAAAAGTGGAGGAGAGAAAAGAAAGAGAGAAGATAGAGAGATAAAAAGAGAGAGAGGAAAAGAGAAAGAACGAGGGAAAAGAAAACAGAGGTGAGAGAAGAATGAAGGGGCCAAAGAGAAAGGGGTAGAAGTGAAAATGGGAGAAGGGGAGAAAAGAGGAGAAGGGAGGAGGATGCGGTATAAGACAACAGGCGTTAATGGTGTATGGTTGCTCCTTTTTGCAGTATACAAGGTAACGTAAATAATAATAATAATACATAACAATGTCTACATCTATCAGCTGAAACGTCCTAAAAACACCTATTTGTATTAATAATTAACGAGATAGACATTCCCATCACAGTGACATTTCAAAATGCATAATCGGATTGCACAGCAAAGCTTCAATATTATTTTGCTCTGCTAAATCATGTCATTTGAAACAAATATCAAAGCATTTCACATTCCAAAAATATTAGCTAGAAAAACTGCGATATATCAGTAAGAGAACTAATTATTCCACTGACAAGCATTAACCTCATTCACATACTAAACGCCTTCATAACGAGGTCTTTTCAAGAATAAATAAGAGACTCCATTAGTGGCAAGACTTAATCACAATCAAACCATTGCATTATTTTTTTCAATTCGGTAATCTCATTTCCATTTCAATTTCGTAACGAGCAGAGAATCATACAAAACTATTTTATTCTTCTCTTAGCAGAAAAGACGTCGGTTTGGGTAAATCTAACACTTCCCGCTAGTAAAGTGTCTGAAGAGCTGAATAAAAAGAATCAAGAAAGAGCTGGAATAAAAAAATAAATAAAAATACAAAAAGTTTTCAGACTGAAGGGATTCTGTATATTTATGGATATTACTTTTAACCCCTTTAGTATGACAAGCTCCTCCTCCAACTTTAATATAATTGGTTGGTAGAGGCAAAATAATGTGCATGCTGGAAAGGGACACCTTCATTCTTTAATGTTAATATAATTCGGCTGCTCTGCTGCCAGTTATACAAACTCACCTCTCTCTTTATGTCCGAAAATGAGAATGATAAGCTGCAGAAGATGGGTTATTTCAGTGTGCAGTCCACTGAGTTCGCGTCCAGATGATTTTAGGCTTCACAACAACAACTACAACAGGAATACAGTAACTGACCCGTCATCATGCAAAAGATACAAGTAATGTTAATAACTATTGTTGTGACAGCCCTCCTCGCTCCTGACCTCACTACCTGAACCTGTGTAAACCAGAACAGTCATAGTGTTCAGTGTTGGACTGTCTTTGAAAGCCCTAATTTAAATGCACGATGATCTGGGTTAAAATACTAGAGTTTTGCTTCAAACCTGAGAGTCTGGATTATTTGTCAATGTTTGACAGTTCACCATGTTGCGCACTAGAGTTCCCAGATGCACCTATTGTGCATATATCCCATTGGATCCCAGAGTTGCTGGGCGAGGCATTGCACTGGGAGGGTACTAAGCGTACCGCCCTGCGCCTATCGGCTCACAGTCGCGAAGCTCATAGGTCCCTACCCTGGGGTTCCTTGCTTTAAGATTTGAAAATTCCCAGTTCTGTCCAGTACTCTGGACACTGGGCTCCAATGGGATATATACACCAAACCCTCCTCATTTGTGGAATCAACTTTCGCGGGCTTCGAAGATTCGCGGAATGCCCCTCTGTGGAACCAAGACTGAATTTAATGGATATGATTGCAAGAAGCTGGGGTATATATGTAGCTGATGACTTGCCCACACTCACGTGTGGACAAGTCATCAGCTATTTGTGATATTTTATGCTGCTTTCAGGTCCCAGATATGGTTTATTAGGTACAGTTTGTGCACACTTGCCCACAGGGGGTAATTTGCGGCTGTAGAGGCATTTACGGGAGGGCACACCAAACATACGCAGAAATTCCATATTCGCGGGGGTCTGTGTCCCGTAACCCCGGCGAATGTGTAGGGCCTGGTATATCCGCCCCTGTGTGGAGTACAACTCTCATGTGTGGGGAGGCTCCCCACAAACAGCTCTTCTCAATAGGGTGGGGTAAAAGGATTTTCGTCTTATTAACTCTCCTTCTCTTACTGGCTCCCTTCAGCCTCTGTCTCTTCGCCACACTGTTGCATCTTTATCTCTTTTTCTCTCACTACTTAAACGGTCACTGTTTCTTTGAACTGTCTACTTGCATCCCTCCACCTCTACTACGGGCGTATGGCACCTATCTAGCAGCAAACTCTCATCCTTTTTCGGTCCAACTCTCTAATGCAAGAGTTAACCGTTACTCCCAGTCCTTCATTTATGCAACAGGTCAACTCTGGAACTGTCTCCCTCTGTCTGTATTTCCTGCTAGCTAGGACCTCCAGTCTTTCAAACGCAGTGTGTCCAGGCATCTCGAAATGATCGGATCTTGAATTTGGCTCTCTCTTGTATTTTGCTTTCCTTTTGGAAGGAACAGTTATTGCGGGTCCGTGGCCTTTGGTTCCTTCTTCCTAGCATAAAGAAAACATGACTCTTTTGAGACATTCATTCATCCACCCATATATTATATAATCTGTTTTCCTCTCTATCTGTTTGTCTTTCCATTTATCTGTTTTCACCACTCTCACACACCCATTCATCTACAGTTTTTACATCACAATGTTTTTTTTCAGCACATTTTACCTACACAGTCATAATACAATTATCACACCAAAAATCAAACTCATATCTATCCAATCTTACCCAGAGTAATCAGAAGTGACCAAAAGGAATGTAGAAAAACATATAAAAAGGAGAATGGCACTCAGTAGAGCGCATAACTCCGCCAACACCCTATCTTACAATGTTAAAGAAAGTGAAAAATAACTCCTGGATCCGCACCTTTATCCGGATCCGCATCAAAATTCAATGGAGAGTATTCTGGGCCAAGGCCCATTCTTCTACAAAGTTTCGCGGAAGTCCGTTCAGTGGTTTTTGTGTAATCTTGCTCACAAACCAACCAACAAACAAACAAACAAATGGACAGGGGTGAAAACATAACCTCCTTGGCGGAGGTAACAACTGTGTGTTCTAGAACAAGAGTGAGAAGTGCCAACATTCCAGAATTTAATCCATTAGACTTCCCCCTCTTCTGCTAAGGGTTAAGCATCAAATTATCAACGTTTCAAACACACACACACACACACACACACACACACACACACACACACACACACACACACACACACACACACACACACACACACACACACAAACTCATGATAAAGGAGTACCGAGGTACAACAGTGTAGACACGCTGGGTGCTGGGAAGGTTGATGTAAGATAATCAGTTCCTTTCCCACCCTAGGGCAGGGTAAGGAGTAGCAATGTCCAGATAGCCCAAATTTGCCCAATCCAATGGGCCACGTTTCCATTCACTCATCATTCAAGCCCACGGAATCCTGGCTTTATAGGATACGCGAAAAACATTCACCACGTTCTTTAGTTTCACATAAATGTATCCGATAGAGTCAATCCGGACGCTGCCATGTTAAAAAGGGGTGCCAAATCCCTGATCATGCACTTCTCCTCACAACATTCATCCAGCTAGCTCGATCTCTTGTCAGTTCCCTGGGCTCACCAACTTCCAACCTCAGCATATCTTTCCACCTTCTCCTTGGCCTAGTTCGCCTCCTCTCTCCTTCAAAGTCGCTCAGATATACCTTTTTCACCATTCTATTGTCATCCATTCTCTCCACATGACCATACCATCTCAGTACACTCTCTCCGATTCTGATGTCCACCGACTTCCTCACTCCACATCTTTCACGAATCACATTATTTCGTATCCTATCCACCCTCCGTACTCCACATACTCTACGTTCCTCAGCAGTCCCATCTCCACTGCCCTTACTCTTGATTTTTCATTTTCATGCCACACCATAGTCTCACACCCGTATGTTAAAGTTGGCACTAACACTCCTTCATGTAAGCCTCGTGCAGCTGCAAAACTCAAGCCTCTTTTCTTATCAAGGCCTTCACTGCACCACCTACTTTTCTTTTTTGTGTCATTCTGCTTTCAACTTCTTTTGAACATTTCCTCTCTTTTCTAACAGTGTTCTCAGGTATTTCAACTTTCTCACCAATACATACATAGAAATAGGTAGAGAGATAGACATATATATTCAGATTAATAGACATATTGATCCAGAAAGATAGGTAGTTATACACAGGTAGATAAATAGATAATGATTAACTGACAGATAGACCGAACGATTTCTTTTATCATTATTTATAGCTTCCTCGAGATAATTTTATTCAACTGAGGAGAATGAACGAAATTCAGATATAGTCCATCCACGGAGAAAGTGAAAACAAATGGAAATGCCGATACAATACGTTAAATAAAAATTAATTATAATGAAAGGAAATATGGAGAAATACTGTTTCACAAGGATAAAAGTAAACAAATGAAGCACAATACGCCTAGTACATGTGCAAGACGATGGAAAATAGCAGTAATACGGGTATACTGCACTTTCAGGTTAAAAGAAAAAGAAACCGTAATAAATCACACACTTAGTTACAAAGTTATTTCTTAAAGCTTTTGTTCATGCTTTCTCTTGAAAAGGGACAGTGAAACCAATAACCAATCTCTGCTGCACGAAAACCAGTCAGATCGTAACTATGAAAAATGTTCATTGAAAACAAACAAACAGAACTGTGATTCTAATGCATTTAGGATCGATTTTTTTCAAACAATGTCTATTTGCTCTATTTGGAGCTTAAAGTATCAGAGCCATCTTACTGGACCGTGGCAGGCTCTGATCTACAAACGCAAGTTATATTCGCCATTTGCCATCCTCAGTTAGCCTCCAGGACACTAACAGGAGCTTCCCTTAGACCTTCCCAGATGACCACAAGAGATTCCCTAGTTAACGATTCATTTTGAAGCATTGTGTGTATGTGTGTGTGTGTGTGTGTGTGTGTGTGTGAACCATTTCAAAACGAAGATGTGTAAATATTCAAATACAGAATTTAGCGGATAATGAAGACATATCAAATTTGATGGGTCACTCTTACAATGTGAAAAAAAAAAAATGTTGGATGTAAAGAAAAAAATATGTTAAGGATGTGACATTGTGATGTTATGGATTGCTGGATTTACATTTCACGGCCTCAAGTTTTCGAAATGTTATATAGAGTAAGCATTAGGTTAGGTTAGGTTAAGTACCGGAAGTAGTCGTGCTTGTCCTAACTTCAAAATATAACACTATCGCTATATAACATTTCAAAAAATATAATCCGTGAAATCTAAATCCGGGAATCCGTAAAACCACAATGCCATTAAGGATGACTCTGTGATGAATCCATTAACAAATGAATAAGTATAATTGTTGGGCATATACAATAAATAAAATGCTTCCACTTTTGCGCAATAACATATTAGGAAATATAATTATCTTTAAGTTTAATTATAATTAAGTTTAAGTTTGGGAGAGAGAGAGAGAGAGAGAGAGAGAGAGAGAGAGAGAGAGAGAGAGAGAGAGAGAGAGATTTATAGTTAATCCACTTTGAATATCTGATAGCAGTGTTACATAACACCTTGAAGTGGAATGGGTAAAGCGCAAGAATTAGTTTCTGGAACGGTCAATAGAAATCATTGTCTCAGCAACAGGGAACATTAAACAAACGTGTTTTTTTTGGGGGGGGGCGGGGGGTGGGGGGTAGGGTGTTTCATCAGTATTTAGTAGAGGTATGATAATTATGGTACCAATTCATATTAATCAGCTCCTTATCCCATCTGAGTAGAAAAAGAGTCCAACCAATTTTTTTTAGAGATTACCATTTATTTAAGGGTCGCGCTTGTGGCCACATTTTTACACGAACAGAGAAACAGTGACAAAAAGCGAACTTTACTGGTAAAGTTTATGCAAAAGCGACGATCTCAATCATTGTGCAGGATATTTAGAAGGAACTGTTTGTGCTCTTTGTCCTTGCAACCTCTGGATTATTGCAGTTCCTCGTTCTGGAGCATTATTTATAACGTTCAAATTTTTTACCAGATCGTTGAGATCCGGGGCGTAGATGGGTTCAGGGACCTCCTGCTGAGCTCCAGCCTCAGCAACCAGCCACTCTAGCATTTCTTTTTTTCTGCTGGTCACAAATCTGTCCAAGGCGTCAGTGGCAGAAATGCTGAGATTTTTTCCCTCCAGGCTCTTCATACACTTCCTGGCTTGTTGGAGAAGGTATTCCAGCATCCTCTGCTTGGTCTGCGGCCCAAGAGCTTCAGATTCTCCGAAACCACCTTCGCCTCATTCTATATTGGTGTCTTCTGGTCCTTGTGATGTCATATAAAACAAGCTGAATGTCTTGTTTGGAAGGAAGGAGGGCCGAAGAAAAATCTGGAAACTGGCCTATTTTGTCAAGCCACACACCACGAGACATGACCTGAACTGACCTGTAGATAAGGTCAAAATTTGTTTTATCAGGCTACTGAAAAATGCGATAAGGCAACAGTAAATGTCTGATAACCAAAATAGCCAGATATCCAGATTAAGTAGATTATGTGCAATAAGACTGGCAAAATTTCAAATAATTGTAATAAGAATGCACACACCAAGCAAGAACCCACATGTTAATCGCTTTCCATGACACCACCTCACCAGCAACTCACACCGAGACACTGAACGTCGCCTGAGGCACTGAAACGACACTTGCCCACTGTCCAACTTCATGGGGATGGGGGCTTGGCAAATTCCTGAGTCACGATCGGCAGAGATAACCAAAAAACATATCACCAGCCCCGATATGGCAAATGAATACCTCAAAATACACTTCAATTTCCGAGAAATTTTGCAGGAATCATTATGGGGGACAATGGATCACAGCCACAAGCGATATGAACAAATTGTAGAATATTTCCAAACATGAAACATCCTAGAGCGGAGGGAGTAATTATGGTATGATTCATTTTCCCTCTGACGTTTCAGAGAGCCTGTTACAGTGGAGTGGAGATACACATATTGATCGTGACTGTTACCCCTGTTGTTCAGTACGTTGCTAACTGCGTTGCAAGATGAGAGGGAGTGAGTTTGTCGTTTGTGTAGTCACATCCGCTCGCTCACGCAAAGGGCGAGCGGGTGTCATGTTTTCAGCCGCGTCTGTGTGTGTGTGTGTGTGTGTGTGTGTGTGTGTGTGTGTGTGTCTGTGTCTGTGTGTGTGTCTGTGTGCAAAATAAGCAGTTTTTATTAAGTTTTAATGAAACTGTCAAATGGTTTAGGAGCAGGCACTGCGTAAACCTATTTTTATTTAAACACCAAGGTCGCAAATCGCAAATGTAAGATAAATACTGACCCTGCAAATTGAACTTAAATAATGTTTATTCAATTTAGACCAAACCTTGGGGAAACGTTGAGGGTAAGGACGGACTGGAGTGATTTAATTTTGAGAATAATCAGTCAAAGATCAAGCTCACAAAGCAAGGTCAGATGACGACTGCAGAGTCCTTGTTACCAAAATCATTCATAATGTTTTGTCCTGCTTTAGACTATGCATGGCGAAACGGTTGATGATCAAGAAACGGTTGAACCACTATTTTTTTAGAATAATGGATCATCAGTAAGGGTCAGAAGAGTAGGTCAATTTGGACATCAGAAATTTTATTGGATCTGAACTAAACTTAGTGAATTGGTTTAGGGTAGCGCAAGAATATAAAAAAAAAAAGGTCCAATTTAAGAACAGTTGATCAAAGGTCAAGGCGACATGCAAGGTCAAAGTTCGGCCCGTGTGTTTGTGTGTGAATAAAACAACTAAAACACCTTTGACGTTTTTGTTTTAAAGAATAATAGGTGAAGTATCAAGATCACCAGGCAGGGTCAACTTATACAGATTTTATGAGATTTAGACGAAATCTTGGGAAACGGTTGAGGATAAAGCCAGAATAAATGGCCATATTGGACAAACAGGCAAAGCTGAAGGTCACATTCAAAAGTGAAATGCCAGAGTAACAGAATAACGTCAGCTCAAACAATTTATATGTGATTTGAACCAAATCTGGTGGAAGAAGAGTTCAGGGTCAGGAAGAAAAAAAAAAAGACAGCACTGAGTGCAATCTGTCAAAGGTCAAGATCACAGAGAAAGGTCAAGTTACACCCTTGCATGTGTGTGAACAACATAACTAAAACATTTCTTTCTTCATTAGAATAAAAATTCCTGGATGTGTTGAAGATTATCCAAAAATTTCACCCACTGTTTTTTAGAGAAATGGTCGAAAAGTCAAGGTCACAAGGCAAGGTTGACTAAAAATTTTTTTCCCATGTAGAATAAACGTTAGAAGACAAATTAAATGAAACAGAATTAAAGAAGAGTCAGTTAATTGTCAACTTAAACCCAAAACACTTTTGGACGGATCTGAAACAAAGTTGGTGGAACAATTAAGTGTTAGGAAGAACTGAATGAATATGACTTTCAGGGTAATCTGTCAAAGACGAAGGTCACAGGGCAAAGTTAGACATTCTTCCCTCGAACCAAATGGTGGCCTTCGGTGTTGCACTCTTTACGTGCCCTTCCTTGTGTGTGTGTGTGTGTGTGAGAGAGAGAGAGAGAGAGAGAGAGAGAGAGAGAGAGAGAGAGAGAGAGAGAGAGAGAGAGAGAGAGAGAGAGAGAGAGAGAGAGAATGTCGACATAAACCCCCACTACACACAAATACTTAATCCTACAGCAGTCGTTTAACACGGGATGTAATATCATGGCCCCTCTTCCCCCAACAAGAATTCCTGCTCCTTCCACCCAATTCTTCGTCATTCACTTTCATTTCCTAATCTTCAGTAGATTTTCATTCCTGGGGGCCATTTTGAAATGAACGTACATATCACAAACCACTCAGGAAATACATTCCAGATCAAACTCCACTCCCCACCAAACTCTCACCACACAGTCCTTTGATGAGAACCACCATTTCTTTCCACTTGCTATTATAGTTTCGTGATGCGATGTAGGTCACGCGGTCATAGCTTGATTTGGTCCCACTTTCTCAACCACCCTCCCAACCGCCGTCAAACTTCATTTAACCTTGTAATATTCACTGACAGCCACTACTACCTCTCCGCCGGTGTGATTTTAAAATGGTGCTGCAGTTATGTCTATATTAAATAATGCACTTGCATCAGAACCCCAACAGCAGCAGTTTAGCGCAGGGCAAGAGTGTAGTGCAGGTTATGACGTTCGTGTCGTTGTTCATAGGGGTACGAGGGGAACAGCTAGTGAACAATGAATCTTCGTTCTTTTTTAGTGTGAGACAGTCATTATAACATGAATTTCTCAAACAAAAAATACTGCACATGCATATTCAAAATTTAACACACACACACACACACACACACACACACACACACACACACACACACACACACACACACACACACACACACACACACACACACACACACACACACACACACATTTACTCATGCAACCGCGCTCCCGCACGCAAACACATTCTCTCTAATTCTGTCTGCCTGACTCTGACTGCCACTCTAATTAATAGCCTTTCCATCACAAAATGTATACAGGTACCATTGCCTTTGTTTCCATACCGTTATTGAAACCACAATGACCATTTCTGGCCAAAAACTCGAAAAAATGATTTTCGTATACTGCTCCGTGGCGTGATTTCTGAAAATTTCGGGCCGGACTGCCGACCGCGATCGCCAAAATTTGTGTTTGTTATTTTTCTGACACTCACATTACTTACCCAGTCCCAATGCAAAATCAATTAGGTCGATATTTATTACTGTTCTCCTGAAGGAAACGAGCAATTACACAGACACATACACACAGACACAGCTTGACTTTATTGTATACGTATGTATGTATATATGTATATATATAGATACATAGATAGATAAATAGATAGATGTACACACGCATCCATTCATCTTTCTCTTCATCTTTCCATGCATATTTAATTACATTAAATCATAGTCATAGATACTCGTCTACATGCATACATATAAAGGCCCACAAGGACGCATATATGTATATAAACGTACTGTACATACTCAGACCTTCATTAACATTTAATTATCCATCTATACATATATACATACAAACTTACAATAAATATATATATTACATATAAATTTCCCCATGGCAATTCACACAATAATATCCTCTTCTTTAAATAAATTCTAATCGACAAGGTGAGAAGTGAGAGAATGCTAGGGGATAGGGAAGGAGGGGTTAGGGTTGCATGGAAAGAATTGAGAAGTGGGGAGTGTGAGAGAAGTGAGTTAGTGTGAGCAGTGAGTTGAAGGCAGAAAGGAATGACAGTGAGGTGGATAGTTGGAGGGGTGTGGTGGAAAGATGAGAGGTTTCATGAGTTTGGGGGAGGTACCGGTGAGAGCTGAGAGAGAGGATGAGAAGGGATGTAAGGATGGAGACAAACGTAGAAGGTGAGACGAAGGATGAAAGAGGTGGATAGGAATAAGGAAGATGACTCCAGTGGGAAGCAGTGGGTAAAAAAAAAATGATAAAAGAAAAGCGAATGCAGTGGAAGAAGGAAGAATGATGGAATGCCACGTAAAAATAGGAAGAAGGTGGAGTATGGAATACGGAATACGGCAAACTTAGCAAGAATGATGGGCAATGAAGAGGAGAGAACACTGACAGAAGCAAAAGGGATTGAAATTAGAAGAAAAGAAGGAAAAGAAGGACACTTAAAATAATAATAATAATAATGAGAGAGAGAGAGAGAGAGAGAGAGAGAGAGAGAGAGAGAGAGAGAGAGAGAGAGAGAGAGAGAGAGAGAGAATGCCTGAAGAAAAGTCGTTCAAGCTATTTTGCCATGGAGGCGGGAGAGGAGGCGATGTGGAGGGAAAAGGGAGGAACAGTGGGAAAACTAAAGATGAAGGAGGGTAATCGTGAAAGACAACAGCTAAAGAAAGAAAATGGGATGAAAAGTGGTAGAGGAGAAAGACGGAAAATATAATGATGGAAAGATGAGAGTGACATAGAGGGATAGTAAAATGGATAGTTGAACAAAGCAAAGCTCGAAAAAACGAAATAAATAATGGGGAAATTAAAGGAAACGGAAAGAAAGGGTAGCAACAGGAGGGAGGCAACGGAAGGTACAAACAGCAATCAACGGGAGGAGAGAGATGGAACTAAGAGGTAGACTGAGAATGAGTGTCAGAAAAAGTTTATGAGAAAATGGAAACATGGAATAAGGTTCAGGAAAAACAATAAGGAGGTGGAAATGGAGAAACAAACTGAAAATGGAAAAAAAAAAAGTAGGAGAGAAGGATTGGTAAGGGAAGAGGAAAGTAGTGAAACACGAGTAAAACTAGAGTGCGAGGAGAGAATATTGCACGAGGGGAGAGAGAAGTGGTAGAGTAGAGGGTGGAAATACGAACAGGGAAAGAGAGAGGGAGAGCTGGGTTGGGGGGAACTCCCTGTGCCAAAAATAGTTGAAAGCAAAACTCTGAGAGGAAGATACATGAAGGGAAACTGAAAAAAAGTGGTAGAAGGGAAAAGGAAAATGTATTGTAGGTGAAACGAGAGAGAGAGAGAGAGAGAGAGAGAGAGAGAGAGAGAGAGAGAGAGAGAGAGAGAGAGATTATGAACTACATTATACAGAAACTCCCGATAAACAGTACCGTCAGTCTCGGTTCCGTCAATTCTGGGGCTTTTTTGAAACGCATTTTTCACACTTAATGTAGATTTCTAACGTATCTATAACCTTACAGCTTTTTTCTTCACTTAAGGAAGATATAGACGTATAATCAGCATTCTTTTCAGAATCCTACTTTCCTTTTTATTTTTTTTTTTTTCTGATTCCATCCATGAATAACAATTCTACTACCAGGTTAACACTCTTTTGGTGGAAGGTTCGGGAGTTTTACGTGCCATCCAAGAATGGTTCATTTCTGTGTTTGTCATCCACTGCTAGTGCCTCAAGAAAATTTGGACAGAGCTGTAAGGCTAGGTCAAGTAATGCTTCATGTGACTACAGTCGCACCACTCCTCCCAAACATTTGAAATGTCCTTGTTCGGTAAATGCGTTTACTCTTTTTACTCCTAAATGGCTATTTATGGGTTGTGGCAGGTGTACAAAATTACCCGGTCTAACACCAGTTGATATTACTAGTTAAATGGAAACCGATCGCCAGACAGTAATGTAAACATGAGTTTTACTGTGATTATTACTTATTATAATCATGGAAACTCCTTGCTTGGCGTTGAATGAAAATTTTAATTGATATGAAGCTTCTGCTAAGAGACCGTTTTCTCCTCTGAGCTTACTAATACATGAGTCGATATTCAAGCCAAACTTCTTTTCAAAATGAACAAGTAGGCAGCACTCTGAGAATGTATACCTACGCCAATGCCTACACCAGGCAACTCAGATCACCATCAAAATTTAATAAACTATTCCATGGCCAATGACTTACACATATATAAAAAAAATCTGTGTAATCCATCAATAATTTTTTTCAGATATCTTGAGGACAAACGGGCAAACAGGGGCGAATACATAGCCTCCTCCACCTTTCGTTGGACGAGGTGAAAATAGAAAATTCATTGACAATAGAAGTGATGGTAATACTCCAATTATTCAGAATCAAGCTCTGTTCCCCCTGCTCTCTCCTCCCTAAAACACTACCACCCATTTGAAATATCCTCAAACTCACATCGTGTCCTGGCGCAATTCTCAAAACCTTCCACATCCGTTTTCTATCCATTTTGTGACACGATTTCTTTAGATCCATGAAGGCAGCATACACCTTCTTTCCCTGCTCTAGATAATGTTCCAGAAAACACCTTAGAAGAAATATGTCATCTGCACAACCTCTTCCCTTTCTAAATCCTCAGTGTTTGCCTCCAACAAACGCCTTAGTTATTTCCAAATTTTAATGAAATGTTTCTCACCGTACATTTATCCAACTGCACTGTGAGGAAAAACACTCGTACAATATTCCACTCACTTCACTTTCCATTTTCATTTGTAGAGAACTATTAAACCTAACTTCCAACCCTCCGTGACCTTACCTTCGTCCCACGCCAGTCTGCACGTCTTCCATATCTTCTATATACCTATATAGCCCCTGCATTTCAACATTTCGCCACATACTCCATTAACTCCTGCGGATTCCAAATAATGATTATTTTCATTGCTTTTAATGTGTTCGTCCCAGTAACCCCTTCCCTCTTTCTCGCCTCTCTTCGTCTTCCAGCCATTTCCCAATGAGTCATACCTGTGCTATGTATTTTCTCTATGTTCGCAGTACTTCAGCTTGTTCTCTCCATTTGCTCACTTTCTTCTTTCTCCACTAACCCTTTTGCCGTTTTTATCACCTCTGTACTACTTGCCTTCATACCTTGTTTTAGCATCCTAACCCACTTCTAGAACAGATTTTTACATTCTTTCCATTTTACACTAAGATTTCTTCCAAATTCCTCATCCAGTCGTTTCTTACTCTCTCATACTAGGTTTTTCACGTCTCCCCTCTTCTCTACATACACCTCTCTTTTCCATCTCTCCATATCTTAGATTCTTGAACTTCCCATCCAGCCAGTAAATGCTTTCTTCTTCTCATCTACTCTTATGTACCCTTCTTCCTTCCATCCACTTGCATCTTCTCTTCACCTCACACACTATCTCTACAGCACCCTCTCTTCTGTGTCCTATACATTTCCTCGAACATTCTCCATTTGTGTCAAATGGTATCTACCCAGTTGCTTTCTTCGATTCCCTTTTGTGTTCTGCCTGTTTCTATTCCTCCGGTAGCCCTTCTGTTCTCTTTTGTTCACTCATTGCCTTTACTCCTCTGTTTTAGACATTACTAGGTAGTGATCAGATACTCCACTCCCCAAACTGTTATAAACTCTCGTGTCTTGGACAGGTTTTCTCATTCGATCATCCACATACACATAATCAGTCACTGCATTACGTTCATCCAACTCACCATCTTCTTCAGCACTTGCCATGTATGCCTGTGGATCATTTTGTAGCTAAGGAAGGTACTGTCCATTGCCAAGCCCTTCACTACACAGATGTCCAGTAAAGCATGGTAAGGCTCTTCTCAAACATTATCCACTTATTTTTTAACCATATTCTCAATCAAAAACACCTTCTCACATCTCTACACTGCACTGTGCATCTCTCCTTCTTCAACAGCCAATAATCAGGTAATAATTCTTTTATGAACTGTCTGCTTCGATTCAAGCAACATTACTTTGGGAAAGGACACTCACCCGTTTTCTGTCCGCTTGCCATAATCATGCAAGAGTGTGCAACTGATCACCTGTGGGGACGTTTCCCTCATTCTATCTCTCTCTGTGTATAATTATGACTTCCAGTCTTTCAAATGCAATGTGCACAAGCATTTTAAAGTCAACTCATCTTAAATTGGGATTTGCATGAACTCAGTTTACGATTCTGGAAAACTGAAGGTTATGGCATTGCCAGTAGGATCTTGCCGATCATCCTCATTATTGTCCACAGGTTCCATCATGTATCGGTCTGAGTATTTTGTAGCTTGAACAGTGCTTTTCACTTGTGAGAAATGTATCTTGTAATATTCCCGATGAGAGACCTCTCCCATCACAGTGTCCTCGTGTCCGTCTTAGAAAGTATAGAAGCATGAATTTGTTACAGCATCATTACTTGTTTATCAGCAATACAGCTTCTTTTCACTAGAGATATTCATTTATTTCCTCCAGTGTTTCTACCTTAAGATTGTGTCTGTTATCTACCATTCAGAAACCCAACCCAACCTTATCTAACTTAGCCTCACCTGCTCTGATCTAACTTTAACTTTGTCAGTTAAATGTAATGTAATCTAATCCAACCTAACATGTCGAATCCTAATCCATCCTACTGTAATCTTAACTACCCAACCCAATCTTACATATAGTATCTTAAACTAACCTTATCCGACCAACCTAACTAACCTACTCTAACCTATTCTACCTGGAAATGAAACTATGCAAATACAGACCAGGGATTGGATAACGTGCACCATCGCTCATTTGTCTCTGAATATGTGACAGCAAAGATTCATTCGTCAATAGTAGCTGATTTGTGATAAAGGTTGAAAAAAAAAAAGCGGGGTAAGAATGGTCAGGAGGGAGCATTATATAAAATAATTTCCTCCAAACTAATAATAAAGTCGCAGCTACAAAACACTAGAAAAGATATCAGGAGAAATTTTTAATGAGAAGGGAATCATCCCTAACTTACTCCTGGTGATGTCCCTAAGCTAAGTTTTACTGTGGAAGGACATTTTTGTAGTATTAAAAATTGTTTTTCATTATATTATTATTATTATTATTATTATTATTATAATTATTGTAATTGTTGTTGTTGTCATGCTTATTATTATTTTTATTTATCATTATTATTATTATTATTATTATTATTATATTATTATTATTATTATTATTATTATTATTATTATTATTATTATTATTATTATTTTTATTATTATTATTACTTTTCTTGTTATTAAAGACCAACATCCACCACGGTCTACAAACATTCTTCCATCAACCCTATTGCAATTTAGCAACTCTCAGATCCTACATACCTAGTAGCCTCTCCCCGTCCAATTATTCTGCCAACATTTCAGCTCAACCAACCTTCTCACGGTCCACCAACACTCACCACACACTTCCAGCATTGACCTCTGACTTTGGGAACAATCTTCCATCACTGAGTACTCTGTTGTATTAATCGTACTCTGCTGCCAAACGTAACCACATTCCAAGGTCAACTATATATATCCAGCACACGCTACACTCTGATTTTACCAGTATCAGACCTAGTACTTTACCAGCTCTCCTTACCCCCACACCTCTCCCGACCAATTCGTAAACTTTTGCCCACTTCACACGCCATTTCCGAGAGCTCTGTTTTGCTGGAGCTGATGGCAGTGTGGATGAGTACAGCAGGGGTGTGAAAGTAGGGGTGGAGTTTGTCGAGTGGGATGGAGGGATTGAGGTTGAAGTAGAAGTGCGGAAGGGAGAAGGGAGAAAGCGTTGAATGGGTGATGTGCAAAGGGTAGCTATTGTAAGGGATGGTGGGAGTGCAGGGAAGTCGAAAGGCAACAGCAGGGGAGCCCATGTGCATAGTGTAGGTAACGACTGAGGGGACAAGGAGAAGGGAAGCAAATTTCCTTTTTTTTTTTTTTATGTTTTTACTGGATTCTTTTCTTTTCTGCATAAAAAAGTTAAGGGATATGGTTATGTACTGGTTAGTAAACAAAAAACTTGTTTCCGGCTTCTTTGTTTTGTCTTGTCATCATTTCCAAATTTATAGTCATAACCACGTCACTGCCCAATATCTCTTCCAGGATTAATATAATGGTATTGGCGTACCAACAATACAGTTAATACTGTAATACCCCTAGGCCGCTGAAGAAATAATGAAGATAATTCCTAACCACTTCGTTACCGAAGGTCAGCCATAAGCATCTGGAATGAACAAGAAAAATAACATGAAAAATCCTTGATCTTTAGGGGTGAAAGACTATTATTTCTAATCTTTTCATTGACAAAGAATATCCCTGACTGAGCCGCATGGTTTGGTAGTAGTAAAAACATAACGCAATATACATTATTCTCCTCCATCGCAAATTCTCCCATCCCCTCATCCTTTCTCCTTTACTTTTCTCCCCACCAACCACTCCTTGTCCTGCCACTTTAACCATTCCATTCATTTCCCTACATCCTCGTCGGTCTATTTATTCCTCCATACTGTACTTCTTCCGTCTTTTCCTCTAGTCACTCCCCCCCCCTCTCTCTCTCTTTCTCTTTCTCTCTCTCTTACCTCCTTCATCTTTGTCCAGCACTTTCTGTCTATCTTCCTCTCTATCCTACCGTCTCCATCTTTCTCACGATGCTAGCATTACCTTCTTCCTAACCATGACTATCCATCTTTCACTCCATTATAGTTCCATATTCCCTATCTCCGTCCAGCCACATACCCCACCAAATACCTTTCTCACCAGCGCACAATTACCTTTCTCACCAGCGCACAGTTGCACTAGGAGGGGATGCCAAATTTCACAATAATTTGGGTCAAGGGGCACTAAAGTAATATCAGCAGATGTATAATCAGTTACTGAATTATGTGTTTTAAAATGCTGTTTTATAGACATTGCGTACCTCATAATTTCTCTTACTTAATATTGAAGATATCCTGAATGGAAAGCAGAAAGTATTTTAGTTTGAAACTATGTGACAATTTTTTTCACAGTAACCAATTCTTGGCTGGAGAAATTACAACCAACTGAATTCTATTCTACAAGAGGTAAATCAGTGGTGTGTCGTATTTACATTAATGTGCTCTGGTAATTCACGTAGACTGGCCTATGCCCTGCCATTTCTACACAGAATTTCAAAACAGGCTGCTTCATGAAATGGGAATTTAACTTCGTTAATATTTTCATGCAAAGAGGAGACAATATGTATATTTTCTTATATCAATCAGTGACATTAGCGATCTAAAGCCAGGTTTTCATTTATTAAAGGATATGCACATCAGACAGTTTTATATGAAGTTATTAGAATCTACTGAATGCATGAGACATTGCATGAGACATTGTTTTCTGATATTTTACTTAATCTGTTTTCTATAAATATTACTAAGATAAAGAGGTGTTGGCTACCTTATGTTTAGGTCTAAAACTATCCCCGATGTACATAACATTGAGCTAAAAATGTATCTTTACTTCTAAGAGTCCACATCTGCGACGAAAAATATAAATAATTATCAGCTTAGAGATGTCGCATGTGTTTGATAATAGATACTAATGACGTTTAATCTTTATTCTGTTCTTGTCAAGGCTAAAACTGACAATTTTATATAAATGGATGCCCGATATTGACTCAAAAATACTCGTAGTTGTTACTGAGCGAAAACAATGTTGTCATTTACATTTTTTGTTATTGTTTGGTAAGTGTAAATGCAAAGTTTCCAATTAATGAACTGAAGCATAAAGCTGTTTTCACAGGCAGTAATGACATTGTTTTCTGTTAATATATCACGAAATATATTCAGTTACATAAAGAGATACTGCAACTAACGATAGCCACGAAAGAGGCTGGATGGCACTTCATAAATGAAAATCACTAGACTCTGTGAAATCGCTTTCTAGGACGTTTGTATCTACCATTTCCATCCATCCAACACTTACACTTCCTTTTATTTATTCCCTAGCTAACTTTCCTATTTGGCATATTATTTTCCCCTGTCTTATGTCCATTTGTCCCTCAGTTCAGACCCCTATCATCCCATGTTTCATTTCCTTCCCTTCCCTCCATCCTGGTCATATCCTTCCACACATCCATTCTCACTTTCCCTCTTCTCCCTTTCCAGTCCTACTGATTTTACCTCAGTGTTTCATCCATACAACTCCAGACCTTTTCTTTAACAATTCCCCGTCACTCTAATTGTAATCTTCTCACCATCTACACATTTTCCTTCCATTTTCCTTAGCCTTTACCTTGAGACCTTAATTATCTCCCTCTTCATTTCAGTCCTGTTCCATGCCCTGCATCTATCCTAGCTTATTCCTTTGTACATTCACTCTCTCTTTTTATGTCTACCCTCTTTCATTTCCTATATGTCTTTCCTAAAAATCTAAATGTAATTTTCACAACCCAGTTCCCCACCTTTCTCTAAATCTACATACACCGATTTCTGTCTTTCCATTTACTACCATCTATCCTCATTTCACTCCAACCCGTGAAGAACCTTTGGGCCTCCCTCTCCTACAGGCAGAGCTTGTCTTCGCTTTGTTTGGAGGAGATTATGAAGAGCTGCCCTTGTTAAATTCACAATGACTCTAGTTACAGCAACAGATTTACACAGCAGTTGACACACACACACACACAAACACACACACACACACACACACACACACACACACACACACACACACACACACACACACACACACACACACACACACACACACACACACACACACACACACACACACACACACAAGCACGCGCGCGGATCAAAGCATAACACCTTAGCCCGTCCTTTCATTCATGTTGATCCGTCTTGGCATTTTTTACTTATGGACTTTTTGTAATCAGCAATTCCTCTTCAGTTTTTATTTTCTTAGTACGTCGCAGTGCTAATCACAATTCACCGCTATTGTACCTTAATGTTGTTCCAACTTCGTGTAACCTGCGGTCGTAAGTCAACTGTCCAGTAAAGTGTGATATCGCTAACCATACAGTATACCAGTAAGACATCAACAAAAAATAGTTTAAGACAGTCTACTTATACATCGCTTCTATGTATTATCCTCTCCTTCCTTTCTCCTTTTGTCGTTTCCCTCTCAATACCTCCATTGTTTCCTCGCATCCATTCACTCTCTCCTCCACCTTTCTCCTCCATCCATTCACTCCTGTTTCCCTTCCCCTCTATCCCTCCACCTTTGTTCTTCCATTTATAATCCCCCCTTTGTCCCTCTGGCTCCAATAACCTACACTCGACCGTGGAATTTTCAGCCATCCTCCATTCTTACATGGTAAAAAAAAGACCGTACAAAGAGTGCAGATACCAGTCTGGAAAACAGTACTATCCTGGAAAAAAAAAAGAATAGTCAGAGAAAAAAGGCTAACCAAAGAAAAAGGTTAATTACAGAAAGTAGACCATTCTCCAAAAAAGACAAGCCATCAAAAAGACCAACCATGGTGAAAGAAAAATGTGAGCTAAGTAAGAAAGACCAGGCTGAAACCAAGAGAGAACTGCATGGAAAAAAGATCAATATGAGAAAAAAAAACAAAAAAAACAAGAAGAGAAACAGAGGAATCAGGAAAGGAAAAGTTGATGATAAAGCACTCTGGTGAAAATACAACTGAAAAAAAAAAATCTGGCTCAGCAAACACATAAAAAAAAGTGGGTAGCGACTTTGAAAGATCAGCTGCCCCTCATGCCATACCAGCCTCAGAAATATTATTATCTCGAACATAATGGTATGTTTTGTTTTCTTTTAACCTAAGAGGATACGCTTAGCAATGAAGAGATTGGAAACATAACTTCTCTAATCCTTTCGTTAAAGAAACTCTTATCACACACACACACACACACACACACACACACACACACACACACACACAAATATGTTGTAAAAATGATGACTATATGAAGTTAATTGTCAATGTTTAGAAAGGCTTAACGAAGACTGTTTTTGGTCACTTCTCTATAAGAAGTCTCTTTTTTTTTTTTTTTTTAAGAAAATGATCTGCAAGTAAAAAAAGAAAATCGCAAAGTGTTATCGAATGAAGTGTTTCTAACCCCTTTAGTATGAGATACCTTCCCGTAGGTAACTAAAATCACCTAATGTAGCACAAACAAAACGCCATGGAATCGAATGGATTAAAGGAAATTGTTAAACCGTTCACTACGGACATTGTGGATGAAGTGAGCGATAAAATATGAATGAAAAAAAAAAGACAAGCTACAAAAAAGGTCAGTGAACATTTTACAATTGGTTTAGATCACGTCCTGGGTTATTATCGGAAGTGGCTTTTCATTAATGGTATGGTGTCTCTTTTAGTGTGTGCGTGGGGGAGAGGGGATTGAGTATGTGTGTGTCTCCAATGTAAACGAGTGCGCGCGCGCGTACGTGCGTGCTTTTGTGTGTGTGTGTGTGTGTGTGTGTGTGTGTGTGTGTGTGTGTGTGATTTCCTGACGGGTGGGACTGCAGAGCCTTGATGGAAAACTACAGGGCTCACTAAGCTGGAACTACAAAGGAAATTGATATGTGAATTGAACTCTCTCTCTCTCTCTCTCTCTCTCTCTCTCTCTCTCTCGTTACCCGATATTTCCTGACCCACGATTTTCCTTACTTCTGTATTCTTTATTACCCATCTTAAGTTACATGCGCCATTCTCCCGGTGACGACCAAGCAAGATGCCTGGAACCACTGTCTGATTCGTATCTTCATTTCTGCAATATTCACGGCCTTTCCTCTAAGTTTCTCTCTGTTGAACACCACCTCTCCTCATCTAAGACTCAGCTTCTCTACCTCACTGAGACTCAGATGTCTGAGACAACTGATAGCACATCCATCACTATATCCTCCTACTGTACTTTCACTATACTGTACTTATTTCAAAGCCAGAGATGGTTGTTGTTTACATGTACACAACAACATGTCGGGCTCTCGTATTCTTGAACCTGAATCTTTTGAAATCATTACTCTCTGCTTTCGGCTATCTCGTCATTCTCTAAATATAGCTGTGCTGTTAACTTTATCCCCTAATTCTGCTGACTGAAAAATTCTTTAACACGAAACTTCTAAAATACAGCGCATCCTATCATGCTCCCCCTCCTCCGAAATCTCCATTCTTGGTGATCTCAGTGTTCACCACCACATATGGCTCTCCTCTCCTTTCAGTTATCCACCTGGTGAACAAGCCTATATCTCTTCTATCCTTAATGACCTAGAGCAGCTTGTACAGCACCATACCCGTATCCCTGACAGCCTTGGAGAGTTCAAACATACATGACCTTTTCCTTACAACTAAACCATCTGCTTACAATGTTAATTTTTTCTCTTTATTGGGTTCCTCCAATCACAACCTTATCACTTAAACCTGTCCAATCGCCCTCGTAAGGCCTGTGGACCCTCACAAGAAGTGGTGGCTTTGGCACTTTGAAAACGCTGATTGGGAGCCCCTCAGGCAGTACATTTTTTATTTTCCGTGGAATACTTATTGCTTCCCAGGTCGTGAGCCATCTGAATGTGCCTTCTCATTATGGTGGTTATTCTCTCGGGCGTGGATGCATACATTCCTTTTTCTTGTCCTGTGACTAATGCACAAAAAAAAAAAAAAAAATGGTTTAAACACGCTTGTTCTAATGCTATCCACAGCAAGGAGAGGGACTACCAAACGTACCAGTACCAACCCACCCCTAAATCTCATCTCTTTTATGTTTCTGCCCAGAGTCATGCTAAGTCTGTTCTTTGCTCTTTAAAAATAATTACATTTGTACTAAATGATCTGAACTTTACATCTCAAAATCTACCCGCTCCTTCTGGTACTTTACCAAAAAGCATTCTAACAAATTTGCCTCATCATCCATCTCTCCTCTTTTCCACTCTGATGGCTCTGGTGCTGTTTCTTCTGGTGATAAAGCAGAACTCTTCTCCCTGACTTTCTCCCCCATTTCCGCCTTAGACGATTTCGGTGCTGTTCCTCCATCACTTCCACCTCTGACTTCCTCATAGCTGACATTTAAATTCCTTCAATTGATGTATTTTCTGCCATCACTGGCTTCAATACTAACACGTCATACGGACCTGGTGGGGTCTCTCCTGTTGTCCTCAAGAACCGTGCTCTGTGATTACACCCTGCCTAGGTAAACTCTTTCGCCTTTGTCTGTCAACTTTTACCTTTCCTTCTTGCTGGGAGTTTGCTCTCAATCATCCTGTCCCCAAAAAAGGGTCACCATTCCCAGTCTAATTGCTTTAACATCCTGTATTTTTAATGTTTTTGAATTGCTTTTTACAAAAAATTAAAGCACCTTTCGTATCACCACCTTCATTTCTATTGTCGGTATGGGTTCCACCAAGGACACTCCACTGGCGATATTCTCACCTATCTTTCATACTTCTGGCCATCCTCTTTTCGTGACTTTGGCGAAAACTTTGCCATTGTACTTGACATTTCAAAGACCTTCGATCGAGTTTGGCTGAAATCTTTAATTTCCAAACTGTCCTTTTGAGGTTTCTATCCTTCTATCTGCGTCTACATCTCTAACTTCCTTTCTGGTCATTCTATAGGTACTGTTGTGGACATCCACCATTCTTCTCCTATTGTGGTGTTCCTCTGGGCACTATACTATCACCACCTCTCTTCCTTCAATTGATGTAGACCTGAGCTGTATGTCTAACCCTATCCACTCATACCCTGATGACTCCACCCTTCACTTTTCTATTCGCTTCCTGCAGCGTCAACTTCAACAGTTGCTTCAACACACAAGAGATAAGACTATCACACACTTAATGTCTGGCTAGGCTCACATCTCTGATTGGGGTAAAAGTAATCTTTTTGTTTTTGATGCTTCAAAAACTCAATTCTTACATCTTTCAGTGTTTCAGAATCTTTCACAGGAGTACCCTTCAAGTTTTAACAATATCCAACTCAATCCAGCATCATCTTTAAACATGCTTGGGGTTTCATTCTCTCGGGATTTACCTTGGAAAGACCATATTACCTTTCTTGTAAAATCTGCTTCCAAGAGATTACCGTAGGTGTGCTAAGCCGACTCTAAGTCTGCTTTACCCCTGTACAATTGTTGACTTTATTTGCCCCTGTGTAGAGTACAACTGTCATGTATGGGGAGGCTCCCCACATACATCTCTTCTCAACAAGGAGGAGTCAAAGGCTTTTTGACTCTAACTCTCCTCTTCCTATTGGCTTCTTTCAACCTATGTCTCTTCGCCACACTGATGCATCTTTATCTCTTTGCTACTGCTCGTCTGAACTGTCTGCTTCCATCCATCAACCACAATGACGGGTGCATAGCACCCGTCTAGAAGCAAACTCATAACCTCTTTTGTCAACTCTCTAATGCAAGAGTTAACCATTACTCCCAGTCCTTAATGTATATACACGTAAACTCTGGAACTGTCTCCCTCTGTATTTCCTACTGCCTATTATCTCCAGTCTTTCTAAAGCACTGTGTCCAATCACCTCGAAATGAACAAATCTTGAGTTTGACTCTTTAACTTTTCTGGGAGGAGGGGGAAACAATTTTCGGCTTCGAGCCTTTAGTTCCTTCTTCCTAGCGATGAAAAAGAAACATAATGCATTGTTTGTTATGACGTCATCGTGTATTTTTTCATCCTTGCCATAAGGTGCAAAATCCCCTGCCCGTTGCAATAACATTCTTCCACATATTACTCATTTTTTTCCCCCTCTCTTTACAGTATATCAGAAAATTGTTCATTATAATGATAACCTTCTTTCCTGCCGTAAGTTGTATCAACTACATCTGTTTCAAGAGTTCTTCTATTATCCTTTAACTTATTTTTCCTCTCTCTCTGGTGCCGCTCTGACATGTCATTTTGAGGAGACAGACCACCATCCTTTCTCCTCTATGCTTCCAACACTTCCACTCTCCCCTCCCCATTCAACACTCATTTCACCTTCCAGAGACTTTAGCCAACAACATAATTTCCTTTACAGCTCGCATGATTGTATCCTATTTATTATTTCTGCTCATATATTTTTTTTGGGGGGGAAATGTGCCATTCTTATGGCAGTTAGAGGAGACCCGACATAGCCGTATATTATTCATTTAGATGAATCACGCACAAATAATGGAATTCTTAAGAATAAATCACTCAGCACTAACTAGTCAAGTCACAAACGTAAGTACACGTAATGTAATAAAGATTAATAATATTGTGATAGCTGACAAATAACAGGTTACTTATAGATGATAGGTTGCTGCTGTACTCTCTCTCTCTCTCTCTCTTATACATTCGAATCTCAACTATGACTTACCAGCCCCAGGGAGAAGTCAAATGGGCCTTCTACGTGCCACACTCCTTAACATGTCAGTTCTTTTGCGGTAATACTCACCGTCCGTATTGAATACAAGCTTGGGCTGTTCCTTTTCCTACTGCTGTCTCGGTATTAGCAATTTTGATCTAGTACTGTGTATGGGGGTCTTGTGAAAAATCAAGAAACTCTGTTTTGACGATGTTCAAAACATCAAACCGTTCCCAGCTTCACTCCGAGATCGATCTAGCATCCTTTCGGACTGCAGACTGCTGATCTAACCCTCTGTCATCACCTCCGCTTCACCTGCTATTTCCCAGTACCTGCTTCCCCAGTTTCCGTGAACGTACTCCAGTGCTAACATCATCCTCTTTCTCTTGCTTCCTTCCATCTGTTAAATACTTTGTTTTCCTCCTTAACCTACATTAATCTGGTTTCCAGCTTCTCTCAATCTCTTCTTTCTCCCTTTACATCGCCTTTCCTCCTCCTTCACCTTTCCCACTTAAACTCCCTGCCTCCTCCCCCCCCCACACACGCAAGAGGCTTAGGTTCTTCCTGGTAATTCCACGCCCCAGCAACAGCATACTAATAGACTGATCTTCTGAGGAAGGTGTTGTGGTTTCCGCTTTCATAATGCCATATCTCGCATCCTGTCTTAGTGCCCTTCTACCTTGCTGCATTACTTTATTCCTTCTTTCCCTACCCTTCTTTAAATCGTCTCCCTACTTACTCTCTAACTCCACACTCAACCTCCTAAAGAATGCTGCAACTCACGTCCATTCTTACTGCGGTACTTCCTTGCTCATAAATTTTACTGTCCTTAATTAATTCCCACCCACACTCACTCCCTACCCTCTGGTTTTACCCCTTATCCTTATCCCGTTCATTACATTATTCCCTACTCCTTACCCCATCTTATTCTCCCTCACTTCCCGCCATATGTCTTCTGTCAGTGAGATTCCACCTTGGTCTGTTATCTACCGCGGAACATTTTAATTATTTCCCTACCTCATCTCACTCCTCCTCTGCTTGTCCTCTTGCTTCCTTTCACATTCTTCACCCAATTCCTTTTCTCCACCATAATGCCTCCTCACTTAGGAGGGCTCTACCTTGCCTTTTTACCTACTTTCTTACTCTCCATCTTCCTCCCTCCCTACCTACCCTGTTCCCTCATTTCCCGCCCTCTCACTTTCCACTCTCTGTCCTCGCTTCTCATTCCTCATTTCGTACCCTCCACTTTCACTTTTCAATATCAATAATTATTTCACACTCTCATCCTCGTTTCCCTTTCTCCTCTTTCTCCACCCCTCAATCCTCCCTATCTCCCCACCCTCTTCCCTTAATCCGTCCCGCACCCCTTCCCATCCTAATATAATCTAAGGCACTATTTGACCCATTCAGAGGTCATCTGCGAGATATGAAATGTGCGATATCTACAAGATATGAAATGGCTCCTAGTTGACCAGAGACATAAGTCGTATAATAAATTTGGTACGTACATTTTTTATTTGTTAAGTGAAGAATAGTTACGCTAAAATAATGGGATAAATAATATAAAAGGTAACTTTTTTTTTTTTTCAGCAAATCAGCACAATCCATACTTTGATTATAGAAGAAAGTACGAGCTACGGTTATCCTATGTTAACGTTACATATACTCTCCTGCAACAGAAGACGACGGCTACTATATTCACTTGGATTGTCTTAGATGGCAAAGTATGTGAATGTGCAGACCAATCCTGGATCTGCAAACTTTGCCACATAGTCGACAGGAAAACTCCGGGTTTGCTGGGAGAACTCTGTTTTGGTTATGCCTCCATTGTCTGCATTCTTCTCTGGCCAGGTTTCGAGCTTCTTCGAGATGAATGGTTCTTTTGCTGCAGATGGTTCACTGTTGTTTTCTATCAGAGGCACTGGTTTCAAGATCTTTTGGAATAATGTATTTCTTCAGAGTTGTCCTTATATGAGCATTTTATCTCCTCTGAAGTTCATGTGGGTTGCAGCGTGCTGCAGAGAGTTGTGCATGCAGAACCTGGTAGAGAACTCGTTGCTCAGGCGTGTGGATCACGCGTCCGACCCATCTCAGCTGTGTTTTTAGCCAGGATGGTTTCTATGCTGATTGACTTTGCCCACTGGAGAATTTGTGAGTGAGGGACTTAATCCTCTCAAGTGTATCCTACGATGTGCTATAAGCATCGGATGCGAAACGACTCAAGCTATTTGATGTGGAACTGGTACGTAGTCCAGGATTCAGCACTGTATAAGAGGGTGGAGAAGCATACAGCCATATATACTGTTACCTTCGTCTCGATTCTCAAGCTGGATCGGAGATGTCCAAAGGAGACTGAGGTGTGGTTGATTCATTCAAGGCCTTCTGCATCAGTGTTATGTTTATCTGCGAACACACTTCAAAGATAGGTAAAATTCTTCTCCTGTTTTGCATTTTCGCCATTTATTTTAAATGCAGGAGGTTCTGCTCTGTCGTTTCTCTGATATTTTAAGCCGCGTATTGTCGCCCAAGCTGACGAATTAGATTCGAAGACATCTTCGATAAAAACCAAGCTGCACTGTTTTTGTCGGCCAAAATGATATGCAGCTGGCCCCAGCATTTGTCACTGAAATCAAGACCATCTTCATATCTCACCCAAGCGTGGTCGGGAGCAGATTCAGCTTGGGGAGATTGAAAATGACCAGCAATGACAAGTGAGTGATACCATGATATTAGCACGATATACTCGTACCGGTACATAAAATTAGGGTGCAGGTGGCTAATATTAACGACATATAGAGCCAGTTCAGCACAAATAGGGACTACGTGTAAATTGCATTTTCGCCAGATCATCTTCGGCAAACCCCTTTGTTTACATTGCCAATGGCAAGTGTAAGTTTTCGGTTCTACGTATCCTAGAATGTTTCTGCGGACAGAAACCAAGTGCCCCAACACGCGCTTTGAATCCCAAGCTCCAGCTTGGACGAAGAAAGTGCAGCTTTATTTATGTTTTATTGACATTTATTCTTAGCTCCAGTACATGGTATATATTAGAAACATAATGAGATTCTGTTGTGTGTCTTCTGGATTATGTGCAAGGATAGTAGTCATCAGCATTTTGTAGCTCTAGGAAATTATACATTTCAGTTTTTATTTGTGCTTGAAGACATCTGAGATTAAATATATTTCTAGATGGAACTGGATTTATATTCAATGATCTTCGTTCTTTTGTTGGTGACTTAAATGAGTGATTGCAGTGAGATAGACGTTGAAAATGGCGGGAGTCAGATACATTCTTGATTTACTCTCACGTTCATGTTGAAGGGTTTGGATTTGCTCTTACCTATGAACATCAGTGTTGTCATCCAGGCTCCTCATGACTGTAAGTAACTTGTTTGGAACTCGAAGTTTTGAAAGAGCATTCCACAAAAGTTCTCTGTTAACAGTGTCTGCTCATGGCATATCTCGTATCTGTTGGACAACAAACATCATATATCAGGTACTTCTTTCTTTCCGAAATCCACACTGTGTTTCAGGATGTGTTAACTTATTCAGATGTTTTGTCAGTCTGGATAACATTATCCTGGCTAGCATTTTGCTAGCATTCACAAAGAAAGAGATCCCTCAGTTGTTGTTACAATCTGAGAAGTCCCTTTTTCTTCTTGTAGGTGGTTACAGCATCAGAAATAAGCCATTCAGATGATATTTGTTGTTGGTTCCAGATACTCTGTATGAGATTATGGAGGCTCTGGTGGAGTAAGTGGCCACCTTCTTTGATTAGTTCAGATGGTATGCCATCACTGCCAGGAATTTATGCAGTATTTTTGGAGATCGGATGGCCTGAACAGTTTCTGCAAGTGTTGGTGGGACATCGAGATTTGCCATTTGAGGATCATTTGGGATGTTATCAAGGATATTGTGCTACACCGGGTTTCTTCAGTTCTGTAAGGTATTGTAGTGTTGTGCCCATCTTTCTAAGATTGCTTGCCTGTTTTTCACCAGCTCTCTTTCAGCTGATCGAACAGTGTTCTGTTGTGTTAGGTAGGCCCACAGATGGCTTTTCTGGATTTATAGAACCCATGTTGGTTATAAGTGTCAGCCAGTCTTTGCAGCTCTTCTGCTTGTTCAATTCACTGTTTGTTTTCAATGTCACACGGTTTTCTCTGGGTTTCACTTCTGAGATTCGGGGATTCAGTTTTTCGGGTTAAGAAGCTAGGATGAGCCTACCAATTGTTATGTACTCTATTCTTCATTGCAAGATGGTTATGTATTCCCTAAGGATATTCATCAAACCAGTCTTTATGGAGGCAAGTGGAGGAGCCTAGGATTCCTAATGCAGTGTTGTGAAGCAGTGTCTTAATGTTCAGCCACTGTGCATCTAGGTTTGCTGCATTTTTCATTGGGTCATGCGGTGGGCAATGAAAGAGCTTGTCTATTATTGCGCTGCACAAGGTGTTACAGTTTGCCCCATCCTTCAAAATACTACAGTTCAGCTTCTTGTACGATGATCTACACCACATTTATAAGTGTATGACTAGTTGCAGTTTGGTGAGTATAAGGTTATTGTCTGTTGAGCACTCAGCATCTCTCAGAGCTCAGGTTCTTGCTACCTTACAAAGACACAGTCAATTAGGTGCCAATGTCTAAATTATGGGAGAAACAGTTTGGTCCCTGTGTATTTTGAAGTTGAAAAATGGTGTTGGTGATGATCAGACTGTGTTCCAAGCATTAGAAAAGCGGTGTAAGGCCATTGCTGTTCATGTTACGAACACCATGGCAGCATATAAAGCATGGTTGGATTATCTTTTCCTATTCTGGCACTGAAATCTCCAAGCAGGATGGGATTATCATCATTTGACACTGAGCGAATGATAGGATCCAGAGAGGCATAAAAGGAATCTTGGACGGTATCATCAGACTTATGTGCTAGGCCATGGGCATTGATGAGTGTTGCATATTTGGCTGTTAGGGAGTAATTGCCAAGACATCAGCCTCTCCGATGTACCCAAAAGTGATTCTTGACTCTTCTGTATGCAATTGTTTCGGACTGCAAAGCCAGTACCATGGTTTCTTTTAATATTGTCTCGGTATTCCTTCCAGAATTAGGTATACCCTTCTCCTGCTTCTGTTAGGTTGACCTTTCCTAAGAGGTGAGTATCAGTCATGGCAGCAATGTCAACTGTATATCTTTTCAGTTCCTGAACAATAATGTCAGGTCTATGGCGTGGTCATGTGTCTTAATCAGTATCAAGCAGAGCTCGTATACAGGGTGTAATGCGATGCATGACAAAAACTTACACCAATGATCTATCATGCAATTTTGAGTATATTTTGTTTTAAAACATATACTCTTTGCGACCCCAGTTCAGTACCCAACATTCGGCTGTTTAAGTGTAAAAGTT
The DNA here is from genome assembly GCF_032717465.1 of Coenobita brevimanus. Lineage (NCBI taxonomy): Eukaryota > Metazoa > Arthropoda > Malacostraca > Decapoda > Coenobitidae > Coenobita > Coenobita brevimanus. Next base: position 2,481,503 of record NC_137020.1, read on the forward strand.
TCGTGGCTGGCATGTGCCATCGGGTGAGAGCTTCGCAGGGCCACGGGAGACGAGTGTCATTAGCTTGTACTGTACTGTACATAAAAATCTCATATCCTATCAGTACAAACGAGTTTTAAGAAGAAAGTTTACGTAGTCTATTGATTCTTTAACATCGTCATGCATTGCTGCAATTCTTTTGCACAAATCGACCGTAAATTAAGGACTGAATTCAAATTTTATGGGTTGTGAGAGAGTAGGGAAGGAGGAGAAGGATTGGTGTGTTGTTGCCAGTTATGTAATGTTTAGTTTGTAGGATATTGCTACCAGCATTATCATAACACCCACAGCTCATTCAATGGAAAAACGTTATTGTAAAGGGAGATTGGCCTCACTTTAAGTCAGGAAGAATACTATTTACAACAATTTTTCCTCTGCAAGTAAACGTGGCGTGATTGGGTATCTCCACCTGTATGCCTCTCTGCAGCACTGGCATTACCATCGCAGAGTCCGTAAAAATAGACGCTATCTGCATATTTTTCATTGCTGTACGTACATGGCATGCTGTTTCATAAACAAGAGAAACTGAACCCAGTGAACAGTTGAACCTGGAGAACAGTATTTGAAGTGTGTGCCTCGCCTGCAAATTTACCCGTTCAAATGACAGTGGACGCAGGGATGCCAAGTCCTTATAATCAATCTCGCTAGTTTAGTCCTGAAAACTTGCTAGAATGTCGCTAGATAGTAAACACTGCAAAACATCGCTAGAAAATATGATTAAATCTCTAGAATATCACCTAAAAATGGCAAAAATATCCAGAATGTAGCTAGATATCATGTTGCCAGATGTTAAATAGTGCCGCTAGGTAGAAGCAAAAAATAGGTCTAGCTGCATGGTCATTACATTGGCAATCCTGTATCACTTCTCACGTCAACATCATTCGAAAGGAATGGTGCCACGTTTACTTGCAGCAGAAAAATTGTAATGAATAATAATATTACTCCTGACTTAAAGGGATGCTAGTCACTCATTACAATAATGTTTTTCCATTGAATGAGCTGTAGGTGTTATAATAATGCTGGTAGCAATATCCTACAAACTAAACATTACATAACTGGTGACAACATACCAACCCCTCTCCTCCCTCCCTACTCTCTTGCAAGCCATAAAATTTGAATTTAATCCTTAATTTACAGTCAATTTGTGCAAAAGAATTGCAGGAATGCGTGACGATGTTAAGGAATCAATAGACTACGTAAAGTTTCTCCTTAAAACTCGTTTGTACTGATAGGATATGGAGTTTTTATGTACAGTACAGTACAAGCTAATAATACTCGTCTCCCGTCGCCCTGCGAAGCTCTCACCCGATGGCACATGCCAGCAATGAAACTTTTACACTTAAACAGCTGAATGCTGGGTACTGAACTGGGGTAGCAGAGAGTATATATTTTAACCCGTGGCGTCCCGTCGACGTTCTTCCACGTCCTCACGTTTTGTCACTGCCAATCCCGTCGACGTAGTTTAACTTGCTGCAATTGCAAGGTTCATAATTTCCACAATTTTCAAAATTCGTGCGAGATTTTCGATTCGCCCACCTAGCCAAGCCTCCCCTACCTGCCGCCAGGCGGGCAGCATCCCAGACCCCGCGTGACCCGCGCGCACCCTTGTCTCGGTCACTCACCTGTTAGCAGTGACCCAGGTCAGACATGGCACATAAAGGTCTCTCAGACGACGAAATACAATCCGCCCTGGATGCCTTCACTGGAGATAGTGATTCTTCACTTGATGATGATGTGGTGGATCGAGATTATGTGCAGCCTGAGGAGGAAATAACAAGCAGTGATGAGGAAGTCCCTTCACCCCGGAAAAAGCGGTATGTTACGTATCGTAAGGCAAGGGAAGGCCAGCCTGCACCCAAAACCCCTGCACGGACCTCTCTCCATCCCCTAGAGAGAGATTCTGATGAGGACGAGGACGAGGACGAGGACGAGGACGAGGACGGTGGCTTAGGACGTGATGTTGCCTCGTGGTTGGGGAAGGAAAAATCTCACCCCGAGGATCAGAAGGTGGGGTGAGAAGGCAAATAAGGTATGGTCCTAATGTTTTGTCTGGGGAAGGCGAAAGTGGTGTGGTGGGAGTGCGGGGTGAAAGGGAAAGTGGTGTGGCGGGAGCGCGGGGTGAAAGGGAAAGTGGTGTGGCGGAAGTGCGGGGTGAAAGGGAAAGTGGTGTGAGGGAGGCAGCACGAGCATGTGCTGCACGTAGGCCTAGGGGAGAGGAGGTGGAGCCACTCCCCAGCACGTCTTTCGCCCCACAATATTCCCAAACTTCCTCCCCACAGCCCCAGGATGTGGGGAAAGGAAGGAAAGGGAAGGGAAAGGGTAAAGGAAAAGGGAGAGGGAAGAGAAGTGTGAGTGATGAAAGGCGCCGCTCTCCACCTCCCCAACCTCCCCCACCACCCTCACCTCCCCACCCTGACGAAGGCGACGATGGGGACGAGGCTGGAGACGGTAGTGTCTCATGGAACTGGGAAGATGGGAGTAATTTTATTCCCATCATTCACCCTTTCACTGAGGAGTGGCGGTCTGGTTGCACGGCTCCAGGTGTGCATGCGGGTTCCACTAGGGTGGATTTCTTCCACATGTTCTTTGGGGAGGCGTTTGTGGGGCGCATAGTGGAACAGACAAACCTATTTTCACGAACACAGAGCCGTGAAAGTGAACGTCTGGGAACAACGAGCAGGCATTCCCAGCAATATGACTATCCTGTGACAATTTCTGAGATGTTCTTATTTTTTGCCCTGGTTCTCTTGATGGGTGTTGTAAGCAAAAATCAAATACCTGCATACTGGACCACTGACCCTCCACTTTTTTGATGCAGAAGATCCAGCTAATGCTAATAACACTGATAAAATGAGGAGAATTAGGCTTGTATTTGATCATTTATGGGAAATGTTCCGCTCCTCATTTTATCCTTACAGAGACCTCGTCATAGACGAGAGTCTTGTATTGTGGAGAGCCAATATATCCTTTCGCCAGTACATACCCAGCAAGAGACACCGTTTCGGGTTCAAGATCTTTGTTATGTGTGACTGTAAGACTGGTTATGTGCAAGACATAGTCTTGTACACGGGCACACAGACGGATATAACAGAAGATCCTAGTATAGGACTCTCAGGGGTCGTGGTGAAGACAATGATAGAGGAGTACCTTCATCGTGGTCATGTGTTGTACCTGGACAACTGGTACACTAGCCCTCTTCTCGCTAGGTTCCTCCACCAACACGACACCGGAGTCTGTGGTACAGTCAAGGGAAACCGTCACCATATGGTCAAGATAGGGAGGAAACTTGACAAGAACGTGGTGGTTTTCTTCCAGGTAAATAACATCCTTGCCACCCTGTGGAACCACAACAGGGAAGTTTGCCTCCTATCAACTGTACAGAGCCCCCTGATGCACCGCACAGACTCCGTTGATCACCGTAGCGAGAGGAGGCGCAACGTCTGGAAACCCGAGTCTGTACTGGACTATAATCTGAACATGAGGCAAGTGGATCAGTCAGACTCGATGATTTCCAGTGTTGACTGTGCGAGGACCACGATGAAGTGGTACAAAAAGCTCTTTTTCCACTTGCTCGACATCACAGTCCTGAACGCACACTACCTGCACACCATGACAACGGGAATATCAGAGAGGGGTTTGTGAGGGAGCTGGCACGTGAAATAATCGTCAAGCATGCCCAGGACAGGCCCACACACCGCACACGCACCCCCATGGCTGCCCAGACTCCCCTACGCCTCGCAGGACGCCACTACCCTAGCACAATCCCTTCCCAACCAAACCGTCATAAACCCCAGCGCCGCTGCCATGTATGCAAGCACTCGACAGTCAGACCAGCCACTCAGAGAAAAGACACAAGGTACGAGTGTGCAGAGTGCAATGTTGCGTTGTGCCTTCAGCCATGTTTCAGAGAGTACCATAACTTCCTACACTACTGAAACTGTGTGGGATGGCGATATGACGCTCAGTATAATGGTAAGGCCAGTCAGTATGTGCTAAGTCTTATATAAAGTTGATACGGGTGTAATAGTAAGATCTCCAATTATGTGATAACAATTATATCAAGTGGAAACATGTGTAATGTTAGTGGAGAAGTATTATGTAAGTACAAAAATAGGTTGTAAGTTGAAATAATAGTCATAGCGACTTCACCCTCTGTGTTATTATGCGCTATTATTATGCTAAATATTATCATAAGGCCTGAAACTATCTCAAAACAGTTCTCTAAAGTGGAAAAGTGTATAATGTTATTAGGAAAGTATTATGTAAGTTGAAAAAAACAGAATACGAGTTGAAACAACAGTCACAGCGAGTTCACTCACTACATAAATAAGCGCTAACATTACGCTAAATGTTATTGAAAAGCCTGTGAATACGTAAAAACAGTTCAATAAAATGTAAAATGGTATAATGTTATTGGAGATGTATTATGTACGTAGAAAAAATGATATGTATCATGATTCAGCAATGTTAGCGATTCATCGTGAACAGTTTGGCCAATTTTGCTCGGTTCGCCCGATGGTACAATGCTTATTTCACCTCTATTTTTGTATAACATGCAATTTACTCTTGTATCACATGTTTTTATGTATGTAATAAATACATATCTACTTACTTTCATTGGTTTCCCAGACTTATAATACCACAGAAAATGTGAGAGGCTCAGACCACCTACAGAGAACACGGTACCAGGTGTAACAAAGGTATACCTGTTTAGGCCACTTATGGACCCCGGTGAACACTTTCTTGGTGATTGACCATTGTTTCTGACCAAAAGCGAAAGTTTTAGCAAAAAAAAATTTGGGTCCAAAAATGGTCGGGATTGGGGGGTACCAGTGGTGAAAAAGTGGTCGGGACGGGGCGGGTTAAAACAAAATATACTCAAAACTGCATGATAGATCATTGGTGTAAGTTTTTGTCATACGTCACATTACACCCTATATTTCAGGTGGCAAGAGCCAGGGGGATTCCTTTTGATTTTTTGACCGGAATGCAGGATGCTTTGACAGATGTGGTTATCATCCCAAGTCGTGCAGAGCAGCAAACGTTTAGGTTACCTTTTCTAAACCCGTGCCCATCATGGGTAAGCAGTTGGGCGTCCTTTTCTGACTCATTAGTCACACTGGATGCTGCCGAAGGCATGACCTGCTCCAATGTCCTCATGTCAGTGACCACTGGGTCAGTGCAGTCTATGTGCAGGAGTTAAGCTAGTGACTGGCCACATCCATAACCTATAATCGTCACCCTATCCTGTTGCCATAGGTCTTTGACTTTTGATGAAAGGATGAAATAGGAGATGAGTATAACAGTGGGCTTGTTCAAAGAATGGATTTCGTGTGATGGTAAGGGTATGCAGTCTTTACCACCACATGACTTGGCCCTTCTCAGCCTGCGATGGTGGCATTAAGATTCATGACAACCATCTACTGATCAGGGTTGCAGGAGTCTGCTGGGAACTGTCTGTCGAGCCCCGCCTTCCGTTGGACTCCACTCAGAGTATCCTCCCGTACACTTAACCCACCCAAGGGTAATCCAGAGGCAGTGGACCTGAGAACACTTGGTCCGAATCCTAACTGATGGCCCTTCCAGCAAAAGTAACCCTGTCCTCCTGCTGAGTCTGGGTGGGATCGCCCCCCTCTGGAATGGCCCGCCAGATTTATGGGGTACGCAAGCCCCTTGCCACAACAAGGTGGTGCCTTAACATGATCCCATGGCAGATCATGTTAAGCTATGACACATTAAGTCACAATATATTGCTGTGTTTACTATGATAATGCTCTAATTTTAAATGCAAAACATATTTACGCATCATACACTTTATATAGGGAGAAAACCATCATTAGCTTGTTCAACAGTTACTTCTTACAAAATACATCTCTGGTATTTACCACAATATTTCATTTTCAAACCCCATTACACCTTCATATTCTAGGCCTCATTCGATCTTCTAACGATGCACCCTCATGATACCACTTGATTTAAGTAAAGTGACTCTTCAGGCAGATTTGATCATAATAAAAAAAAGTCTTGTCTCCTCCACATGATTTTATTATGCACAGAGCAGACTGAGTGAACAAAAGTCTTTACACTTAATCTTCATTAACCGTGAGTTTCTAGGGATCCTGCTAGAGTCAAGCCAATCCTGTGGAAGTAGTAAGAACAAACTAATGAATTCCGACATCAAATTCAAGAAATAAGGTATAACCAGTCGATTGATCACGAGGTATTAAAGAAAAATAAAAAAAAGACTACCTCACTGGTTGTACTGTACATTCAGATGATATTCCAGTACTTGACTCGTTATTTTACTGAGCAAAAGTCCAATCCTGACAAGTAAAGGGCTCATTTGCATTCACATAAGCGCGATCCACTCCACATGTTGAATACTAAGTCACTGTTGCATGAAATGAGATTCATTTATTAAGTAGGAATGAGTTTCCTAGGAAACTGGTTAAAACAACCATCAGCTGACCATTATCAGAGTTAAAAGAGGTTAGGGATCTTTGTCAAGAAGAGAATGCACAATAGTCCTACACTCGACTAAAAAAGAAAAAAAAATCTTGGAATTGCCGGACGTGGGATTTTGGATGACCGGGTAAAGGTAAGTTGGTGAGCTACATAGAAAAGCAAACAGTAACAGACCCCATGGTCCTTTTGCTGCTGTTTGTTGGAAAGATTATGCCTATGATTTCTATTTCTATAAGCTGAAACCCAAGAGTAGCACAATAAGAAGGCCTTCCATGGTTACCATGCCTTCATCTGAAACCGGCGAGAAAAAGTAAGAAAAATCATATGCATCACAGAAAACTGCCATAGAAATTTCGAAGGAAGGACTGAAAAAATCTCCATGTCCTACACTTACTAAATCTGTAAAGGGAAGTCAACATTATCTAAAAAGACTTCTGATGTATTCACCACAATCTGGAAGGGAGGAAAAGTCAGCCAGACTATTATTCATCCAAGAACGTAATTGACGATTCGAGGCTAGATAGTTATACAATCGTCTTCTAGACGTTATTATTGTATTAAAGTCTACCATATCTCTTGGCAATATATTCTGTACGTTGGCAACTCTACTGAAGATAATGTTTTGCTCTGATTGATTGGACTGGGAACATCTGCAGACGATCTTTGTAATCATTACCTCTAGTGAAATTTGACTTGTTTACTACCTCGCCCGAACGGTGTCCGGCGAGGTATTGTTTTTGATCCAGTTTCTTTGTTTGGTTGGTTCTTTCTTTATTCCTTTGTTTTTTGTTTATTTGATAGCAACATTACTGAAAAACGGCTACATGAAATTACACGAAAGTTTCAAGATATGTGGGCACTGGTCCCAAAAGAAAGAGATTAAATTCTGGAGGTAATACAGTGAACCTGAAAGGTCAAAATCAAGATCACGGATTTTCAGAGGGCTATAACTTTAGACCGACTGAAGACAGAGATACTATTAGCAACATACAGGAACTCCCATATGGGCTTTCATTTGGCATCAAGACATTTGACCTTGAGTGACGTTGAAGGTCAAACGGATATTCAGGGGGCTGTAACTTGAAACTGGTTGCATATATATATTTACTATTATCAACAAATAGGAAGTCCCATGTGGGTTTTTAATTGGTACCATGACCTTTGACTTAAGTGACCTTGAATGGCCAAACTCAAGGTCACGGATATTCAGGAAGCTATGACCCCAAACTGGTTGAAGATAAAGAAATTCACTATTATCAGGATATAGGAAGTTTCATAGGGCTTTCATTTGGCACCATGTCCTTTGACCTCGAGTGACGTTGAAAGGTCAGATGCACATCAAGGATTTCCAGAGAGCTATAACTTGAAAACGGTTTTTTAAAAATCAGTGCTGTTGGGCAAGGTATGTTGTGCCTGACACCACTTGTGAGGTACTTGTTTGCTGCCACACTGCCGTGTCCTTTAAAAACTTTCATACTTGAATCAGATCTCCTTGCAATCTGCATTTTGACTAGTTAAACAGCTTTAGCTCTATTAAACTTTCCTCATACAGTATGTTCCCCAATCAGAGTATAATATTTATAACTCTTTACTGCATTCTCTTTAATTTTCCAATAACCTTATAAAACTGTGACAAAAACTGAACACAGTACTGTAAATGGGACCATATTAAGGAACTGTACAAGGGGAGATCAATATTCCCTGACTGAATTCAAACAATCTGTTAGTAAATGCCACAAATTTATTGGCTTTCTTTATTAGCTCTGTGCACTGTCGAATAGTTTCCAAATAATATTTTATTAATATTCTTAAAACTTTTTCCTGATCCACATTCTGGCGTTGGGCATTATTCAAAGTGAACCTAAATATTTCGTTTTTCTCCCAACATTTAAAACACTGCATTTTAAGTATTAAAATCCAATTTGCCACATTTGAACTCAGTAAGTTTTTTATCTAGATCTCTTTGAATCATCAATTTCTGTTTGCGTGAATCAGCCCTAATACTAATTTTTGTATCGTCAGAAAATTTGGAAATGTTGCAATACAAACCTTTAGTAATATCATTATATGAACTGAGAACAAAACAGGGCCCAAAACTGAACCATGTGGTACTTCGATTGTGATATTCACCCAGTCTGATTCCTTCATATCAAGTATAACTCTATTGTTAATGTCCCAAAGACTAATTTTTGTACATAGCTTCTGATATAAAAAAGCTTTAAGTCTCCCAGGAAAACATTTATGGGGAACATTACTAAATGTCTTATGAAGATTTAGGCAGAGTACATCCACAGATTTAGTTTTATCATCCTGTGCATATCAATAACATATCTGAAACTGTCAAGGAAATTGATAAGACATGTCCGCTTGTTCAAGAATCAATGGTGTGAATCTTTGAGTTTATTAACTTCTAAATGCTTGACTATTTTTATTTCTAGTATAGTTTCCAGATACTTGCATACTGCTGATATTAACCTCCAAAGTTCAGGGACTTTGTGAGCCAGATGCTTATTCAGAGCGGGGAGAGGGTTGAAAAATTCAATGTATTAAAGTAGTCATAGGTCTGTAACTACAGCACACAGAACTTTCAAGATCAGAATACTCAACAATCCTTCATCTCTCCATTGCAAGTGTCTCAAGGTTTCAAAATGGAGACACTGAGGAGGTAGATGATGAATGGAGGCAATTTTCAGGGTTGCAGAAGGCTGTGTTTGGAGGAGTGTATGAGTCCATGGCTACAGCACACATCCCCTGTGCCAGCCTGGGCCAGATGAGGTTTCCTTGTTCACATTTGCTCATGTCCTTCTAGCTCCACTTGACCCTGACGCTCTTTTCCACTGCCTCTGCCACTGCTGCATGTATGAATCAACACTCCTTGTACATGTGGCTAGCTCAGTTTAATCACTCAGATTTCCCAGCCTTTTCCAAGTGACACTGTGCACTAAGGTGTGTGGGATGGGAGAGAGAGAAAAAGTACTCCAAGGTGTATTACAAATACTTGTTGCAAAGGATTACTTTTGTTGTTTTTCAAGTACATTCCTTGCGTCACGTAAGATCACTTGAATTACTCCTAAGTTCATATTCTTTTGTAACCCCTAGCTTTTTTTTTTATTTTCTAAAGCACTTGTTTGGCTAAGTCATTACTGTAATAGAGGAATAGCCCAAAATAAATATGAGCTAATAGCACAGCAAAACCAAATTCCACATAACAGCAGATTTCCACAAAACTAACTGGCACTTCTATTACCATTTCACTTTCATTGTATCCTGAGATTGTTTCCTTTTACCGATATTTTCCGTTATTCTCGAAATTCTTATAGTAAAATCATTTACTTGGCTAGCTTCTTGCTGCACTAGAGGAGCTGCACAAGATACTATCAAGTTTGCTATTACAACCAAACTAATTTGCATATATATTGCACAATATTCTCATGACACAAATTTTCATTTTTATTCTCAGTTTATTTAAGTTGGAACCTGAAAACATTATCCTAAACCCATATTTATCCCTGTATTCTAACTTTCATATGTATTAATCTCAGTATACTCGTATACAGCATCTACACTTTCTCACACACCAGTGCCTAGTACCTCACCTCAGTGCTGTAATTCAAGATGTCCCTAGTACACAGTGCCACCTTGCACCACTGCAGTGCTAGGGTCTTCTTGGGACCTTGTTGCCTTTGCTGACTCTTCAGGCATACATGGGACTGCCTATACATTTTTTCCCTACAGGAGTGTACCCCAGGTTCACCCGGTAGTGAGAGGTAGTCTGCCTGGGTGACCCTGTCTGGCAGTATAGCAACACTATGTTTCCTTAGTGTAGCTGGCTGAACACGTCCTTACTCTGACAGTTTGTGTACGAGTTTTTTCTCATACTAATTAAAATAAAGGCCTGTGCCAAAAACCTGCCAGAAAAGTATGAATGAGTTTAGCACAGTGGTACCAAGGTGTAAGAACGCCAGTTTGTACCACAAACATTACTTCCTGAGACAGTCATTGGCACCGATGTCCATATCAGACTTATCCATGAGCTGCATACTGATGTTGTAATCACTGACTGCATCAGATTTGAACGAGGGCTCCATGACCCTTCAGTTCTGCTTCCCCAGTGGCATACATCTCACCTTTGTAAACTATGGTAAACATGTTGACCCTCTGTTTCTCATGCCAGTGAATGGCTCATTTGTTACCATAATGCCTGGTTGAGTAAATCCCCCGTTTAGTCATGGCAGGGAATGCAGGGTAGTGCCTTCTATTGAGCCTAACAGTGCTGCAGGGTCCTGTTCCATATCCAAAGAGAATCTTCATCGATGCTATGGATGTGTAGTAGTTATCCTTGAATAGAATGTGGTGAACCCCAAAGTACTTGTCCATTAGCATTTAAACAACGGCATCAAAGATACCATGTGGTCATCACTAAAGATAACCACACCTGATGCAGAGTACAGTACAAATCCAAGACATGTCCAGTCTGGCAGTCACAAATGACAAAGAATTTGGTGCCAAAACAGTGACTCATGGATGATGTATGCTGGATAAATGCCAGTCATCCCTGGAACAACACAAACGACTTGTCCACCAACATTTTCTGAAAAGGCTGAAAAACTTGACAATCGATTCCTTGATACTGGTCAGAATCAGGCGAATTTTTCGTAACCTGTCATTGGTTGCAGGTCCCAGGTTAGGTGAAAGGCATAAGAACTGTAGAATGGCAAGGTACCTATCCTGTACCGTGAAGTTCCTAAAGACAGGTTTGGCTATGAGACTCTCCATGATCCAATAGTCCTGGATGGTATGCCTTTTTATGTGCACCATCAACATGCCACACATAATTCACGAACATCCATAGGGTACTATTCACTCTTCAATGATTGGTCATGGGATGGGAAGCGAAAGTTGATCTCGGGCACCAGGTATTCCATATCGGACAATGGAAAAAATGCCCTGCATAAATCCAAGATGCAAGACGTCAGTGTCCCCAGGAAATCTGCTAAACACCTGCCTGTGAATCATTATAGGAAGCCGCCACAGGATTAAACCCTTTCCCTTCCCCCAACACAAAAGTTACCACTGTCCCCACACATGACCTGTGGGAACTGGGCAATGGGCACATGCATCATGTATTCCCATGTACATGGCATCTTGCATGGTGGGGAGGTGGGGGGAGAATAGGATGAATCAGAGGGTGCTGATTCAACAAAGGGCCATGCCTGGGGAGTGCTGGAAGGCAATGCTGCCTATCAAAGCTGCCTAAATAGTCACATCTGTGGTTGTACGGGCATTGATGAAGGTCTGGGCTGTGGGAACATCACTCTAGAAGTTCCAGGCTGGGGTGATGTGGGTGGTAATGGCATGGAGCCTCTTCTTTTCCAATAAATAAGTGGCTGGGTGGCCGAAATGTAATGTTTCTACTGCACCTCACTTCCGGTTGCCCGAGCCTCCGTATTTTGAATCCAGCAATCTAGGGGAGTCTTCTAAGATGTCAGATGGAGAGTGAATGTCACTAGGTACCGTGGGAATATCAGCTACCACTGTGGGGTAGTCTGACTCTCTTTCAAGTAATGAGATGCAGCTATGGGATAATGCAAGAGAGCGGAGCAGGGGCCTGTTGCTTTCCACATGGTAGCTCCTGCTCTCTGAGGTCGTCCGTCCACTTGATAATGACGACATCGTCATCTCCAATTCCTTGCTGATTGCACTTTCACTCAGCCTTTCTCTGGACGTGTATTAGGCTTTATCAGGGGTGAATGTGGTAGGGTCGTAAAGCCACTCGTGAAACTGGACGATGTGGATCCTTGTTTCATTATTTTTTGCACTAGTGTGTCGAGCAGGAACCTGGCCGGGGTGCCCACGCAACTCCTAGAAGCCAAAGTGGCTCGCAGGGTACCACAGAAAATGGGTAGAAAATTAAACAGTGGAGGAAAAGCAGAGTGGCTATAGCCATCATCCTTGCTGCTCTGGCCACCTGTTTCGTGATGGCTATGGCCGTCATCTGAGTTATAGGGGTTAAGCTGATCGGACGATAATTTCTAGGTCGTGATTTATTATCCTTTTCAAATGTTGATGGTACATTTACTAGTTTCCAGTCATGCTGTACACTGCTGCTTCTTAGTGATATATTAGAGATTTGGGCTAAGGTTTCAACTTTTCATTTTCTCCTTTCTTAATACTCTTGGAGACATACTATCTGGTCCAGGTATCATGTTGATCTTAAGCTGTTTTATCGAAACCAGAAGAAATTGAATGTCTCTCTCACTGATCACAATGCAACTAATTGTTCTTTCTTTATCTACATATACTTAGACAAGTGGAGGAAATAAACATGAATTATCGAATATAAATGCCGATACAAAGAAAGTTTTAAGAATTTTGACCATATGGATTTCATCATTTGCATGGTTACCATTTTCTGAGACTAGTTTAGTCGCTGGGTAAGGTTTTGAATCCGAATTTAAAATCGTTATATAGGGTATTGTCGAATAATCAACTGTCTTCGCACTCATGTCCCAGAATTATATGAAACTAAGGAAACATATCAAACATATTAGCAAATGCTAATGTGTTTACCAAGCTTCAGGAAGATGCTTAATTAAAGTAATGTACACTTCCCTTCCATACGATGCCACAGACTAATGATAAGACACAAAATACGCTTGATATCCTCACCAACCCATGCAATATTGTAAGATGAAAAAAATCATTATTATGAAGGAAACAGACAGGTGAACCCCAGGGGCACAACCCTCTATAAACTCTGGTCCAGGTGAAGGTCTACTAGCATGCCTAATCTTGTGTGCCTATGTGAAAACAGTGGCCTGTCCTCTCTAGGGACATTTCTCCCTCCCAATTGGACTGTGGTCATTAGGGATTCTCCCCAGCTTAAAACGTGACGGGGTTAATGTCAACGAGCTTTTAAAATTTCGTGTTCCTTGGTTAATAACCCTGGCCGAGAAGAAAGACTTTGGCCCAACCATCAGGGGCCATCTCCACCATTCGTGGGTGCTGGCCTAAGTCATGTTGTTATTATAGCTCTATCTTTTAACAAAATAGCTAAAGACGGCCCCTTTCCTGTGGAAGATGGTCATCGGGGGCTGTACCCTGGCTATAATGTGGTCAAGGTAAATGCCTATCATTATACATACTTCCATGTTCCTTCATTAAACACTATGGCCATCCATTATAGCTTTGTTGGGACCAGTGGGTTGGTTCCACCCTTCCCAAAATGTGGGCGTTCTGAACGTCTATCAATATGCAGTTTCATGTTCTTCAGTTAAATTTTTGTCCATTCATTATGTGTTTCTCCAAGATCACCGGGAGCCACCACGCCCGTGTGGGGCTGTGACCATTGTTTCCACCATGTTTATAATGTAGCACGAGTAAAACTCTCCCACTCTGAGAATTCTTGCACTCTTAGATATATGGTACAGCCATGCCTAACCGTTTTCAGTGGGAAACTCAGGGCCTGCCGTTTCCACGTGGGACAACCCTCGTGTGTTCATCCCTCCATAAAAACTGACCCCGGGTTGGATCAACCGTTGTGCAAAATTCCTTCTTCCATTCACTGGACCATATTATTTAAGAAAATACAGAAATTCAATGTATGAGGAATTAAAGGAGGGAGTGACACAGTTAGGAACAAGCACTGTATATGGCGGCTTCCTTGGGTGTGGCAAATACACTTTCACTAATATAATAGCATCAGATCCGTATGCAATAGCCCATGTATCACAGCAAAGATTGTTAGTACTGTTATAACCTTAATGGTTTTGATACATGAAGTATAATTATGTAGACAGGTCAGACAGTTAATAAGAAACAGCTGAACACATATGGATTTCATTCCTTCTAAGCACGGCTGAGGAACACATGCAAAACACTGTGACTTTTCTCTTTTACATTACCTCACTCTGTCACTCAGTACGCTCACGGTCTGTTCATTGACTCACTCTCACTTACTTTGATTGACTACTCCATCCATCACAGACTGTCACTGTCCATCCACCACGAACTCACTGACTGACTCATTCTATATTCACTGTCTTACTGATCACCTTTTTTCCCTTACTGACTCACCAATCAGCCACAATTCTCGCACACAAACTTATGGTCCACTACACCCTGGCTCCCTGACTAAACTGAAACTGTCTCCGATATGGGAAATACCCCCTTCCCCCCCCCCCCCAACTCCACCTTCCGGTACAACCCAGAACATTCCAGAACCTACGAGAGAAATCATATTTTCCCACGCAATAATGCATGTAAATTAACAATATACAATAATAATAATGACAAGAACTAATCCACAAGGTAAGATAGAAGTATAAAACAGACATGCCAAAATCTCCAGAATGTTCCTCACATCTCCATGTACAAATATTTACCTAATCCCACAACATAAGTAAATTTCTAGAATGTTCTTTTCATCTTCAGACACAAACATGAACTTTATTCTACCGGCATAACAGTGTTATTACCCTAGTGCCAGGCAACGTATTTGAACCACCTGGATCAGTCTTTTTATGGTGCGTTGTAGGCAGACTACTGAACCTCGGTTGCGAGTTTTCTAGCAGGGGTTACGCTTTACTTGCATGATGAAAAATGAAATGAAAAAAATCAGTCTCATATAAGGATTATATATACAATATTCACCTACGTTTTTGAAGTAAACTTTCTCATGGTTTGGATTTTTTTTTCTTTTCAACATTTCATGGCATTATGAACTCTGGCACAAAGAGATTTTTTTTTATTTAATTAAACCACAGAGACACCTGCGTGAAATGAAAATAACTGTGACAAGAAACGTCAAACAATATAAATTCAGAACGAAATAACGGCTACTATGGAACATTTGAAATCTGTACTAATATAAACATAATTCCCATTCAGTACAAGAGGTCCGTGTTCAGTAGCATAAAATCATCTGGCACGAGCAGTAATGAAGCAACTACGCTTCGCTGAGGCTGTGTTAATAAAGTTCGTACTGAGTATCGTAGTCCAAGAAGTCTACCGTGAACTTAACCCCGCCATCTGCTGGTAAAAAAAAAAAAAAAAAAAAAAAAAAGGGAGAGAAAGAAATTGAGGAAATAGAGAATCTTAAGCATTTATTACTCCTTCAATAAAAGAAGTCTCTAAACTGATCATAATCCAATGAAAAAAAAAAAGTAAAAAAAAATCTCCCAACCTTTCCCCAACATACAATTGCAACAACAGGTCCCGCTCATACACTCCATATTAAAAACATGCAGCATTCAGCTTTTATACCATCGACATGCTGAAAACAAGAGCTAGCCAAACAGACCAATATTACGGTACAAGGTCAGTGGCAACAGCATCAACTACATGTGGACATTAACACAAATTACGCAGAAAAACAAGGCAAGGGAAATTATTATTTTTTTTATTTCATTTTATTCTGCTACCTTCATTAAGCTTTAGTAGATTAAATGTGATACTTTTACAGGTGCAGATGTTTGATGTGGCCTTTCAATATTCGGAGTCTCGTACTGAATAGGGATTACTGTCTGGAGGAAGAGAAAACAAATTAAAGAAAACATAAGTTGAAATATTACTAATGTTTTCATACTGATGATGTATAGAAAACAAATACTGTACAGTATAACGGCACAGGGTCAGTATCTACGGTGCGATCTAGGCGTGACTACACACACACACACACATACACACACACACACACACACACACACACACACAGGTAGAGAGAGAGTGAGAGAGAGAGAGAGTTGTGCAGAGAAAAAAAGGCAGTGGAGTACAGTAATAAATACCTAATGCAACCGATAACTTCACTCTTACGTATTAGTTGTTGGCCTCTTTCGTCTAATGTTGACAGCTCTGCCGGCCTGGGTTGTCACTAATTCACGGTGCTTGTCAATCTGTTTACCTGTCCTTTACGAACTGCCGATATTCATTTCTGTCTTATAACTGTACAGCTTTTATTCAATATATTTTATGTGTGTCATATTCAAGAAGTTCGCTTGTATATATATATATATATATATATATATATATATATATATATATATATATATATGGATCTGAGCATTCATAAATTATAGCAGGATGGATTCTCATCATGTGAAGTACGTGTGCAAGAAAGGATCAACATTAATATTAATTTGACCGTAGTTTTTATGTTGAAGGTCATTCCAGTTTGACTGTGAAGTGCTTGATAGCAGAACGACTGGAAACACACCTGAGGAAGAATCTTACAGATGACCTATGTTTAGGAAACTTAGTGAGTACGATCCAGCAGCGGCGTTGGAATGTGGACGTTTTATATTCTCACTGTCAGATGAGCCTTCGAAAAAATTTCTCCTAACCCCATTGTCATTTATTTTGCATATTAAAATTTCTTCGTCAATTTTTCGTTATTAATAGTTTTTCAGTTTCGACATGGTTCACATCAGTACCGTACAATAGTAAAGTATAATTTGCCCTGTCAATCGCTAAGAAATAGGTATTACAAAGACTGCTGTTACTACAACAATAAAGCACTTTCACTGCACCAACACTACCCCGGCTTGTGTGTGGCAAATCCCCCCCCGTCTCCATAAAAGTCAAAACCTTTTCGTTCCACACCGATAACCGCGTGCTTTTGTACGGGGTTAACGAGGCACACAGAACTGGACCAGACCAGTGTTGTTAAATTTTCAAATATCGCTAAACTTGCTCTTCGTATACGATTTTTTTTTTTTTTTTTTTTTTTTTTTTTTTTTTTAAGGTGAGACTGCTGGTGGACTTGCCAGAAGATGCACAGATATCACTAACAGTTGCTAAAATATGTTCAGTTCTCCGTAATTTTTATGGTAGATGTAGATATACTGTAAAATTTTGCAGGCTAAATATATGACAGGCCAAATCTCCTTTCCAAAAACTGCCAAGATTTATATGTATGATGAATGAGGCAGACAGCCACGCACAAGCTGAGGACGACAAGGCAGACAGCCACACACAAGCTGAGGACGACAAGGCAGACAGACACACACAAGCTGAGGACGACAAGGCAGACAGCCACGCACAAGCTGAGGACGACAAGGCAGACAGCCACACACAAGCTGAGGACGACCAAAGTGATTGAATTTTAAAGTGTGACAATTTACTCTCAGAGTGCGTCAGAACGTTGCAAAGTTATCTAAGCTTAGAGTGCTAATAAGCTTGCTGTCTATAGATGTTGGATTATATTTACTCAAAACATGTAAGAATGTAGTTAAACTTGCTCTCAGACTATAATTCATTTGAATGTCATATAGTTTCTTCTCAAAAGAACTTGGAACATCGCTAAACTTGTTCTCAGATGATGATAAAATGCTACAACCTTGTTGTCAGAGTGGTAGAAAGTCGTTGAACGTCTTATTAAATGCTGTTGGAATGTCACTTTGATTTGAAAATATATCTGAATGCAGAAAACTTGGTGTCAGAAGATGTCAGGATGTTTGTAACCTTGCTTACGAAAGCCGTTAAATTTTCGTTAATCTAGCTTTCAGGGAGTGTTAAATTTTCTAAACACAACAAATCCCTGAAGCTTTACTACATAGTCCACTAATAGCACAATAATACTTGAGTAGATATGTAAGTATGCACTGTAACTTAATGGGTATAAATATCTCTGTCAAGAAACAAATTAGATTAACTAGTGTCTGTCTTTGGGTGTCAAGATACTTATTCCCAGTTTATAGTCTGTTCATTTATGCGAGCCAACTAGCCAGATAAAAAAGCACGAACACTATACGAATTTACTGTAAACGGGGGGGAGGGGGGAATACCACTTCTTGTGGCTTTTTCTTTTTTAATCAACATGAGGGCGGATTTTGAGAACAGATTCTTTACTAACATTTTTACCTATATCTTATATATATATATATATATATATATATATATATATATATATATATATATATATATATATATATATATATATACATTTTTTTAAAATAACAGAACGGAGGAAGGAAAAACAAATAAAATAAAATAATCCATACACCAGATTGCTGGTGTCCTCTGTTTATAACATATATGTAACAGTTAAAGGTGAACAGCTGTGGGTTGAAATTTGGAGGGAAACAACTCTGGGGAAGTGAGTTCCACAGAGATGCAGTTCAGGGAATGAAAGAATTCTGATATGCAGAAGTTCTGCAATATGGCTGAGTGACATTCCAGTCATGAGCGCTACCAGATGCCTGTGTAGCACGAGGCAAGGCATGGAGAGGTGGCACCATGGACGCTTCGTCTGAGCATTTGCCATAAGAATATCTGTAAAATAATGCAGGGGAGGCAACATTCCTTCTTACTTGTAGGGGAGGTAGTTTACTTGTAATGGCAGGATTGTTAATAATTCTAACAGCTTTATTCTTAATTTTGTCTAGTTGTTTTAATGCAACCTCTCCACATCCATTCCACAAGGGTGAGCAATATTCAAGCTGAGAGCACACATGACTCTTATAAATTAGAGCCAATTGCTCATCAGTGAAGAATTTACGGACTCTGTACACTAATCCAAGATTTTTTTAGGCGGTTTTAGCAAGTGATCTAACATGAAAGATCCAGCTGAGAGCATTGTTAAGTGAGACGCCAAGAATTTCAATACTTTTGGAGATGGGAATATTAGTAGCACTGAAGGTAATGTACGAATCTGGCAATATCTGTCTATTAGTAAACTGTATATATTTAATTTTACTAGCATTAAATGAGACAAGGTTTTGTCCCCATTCACTGATCGTAGATAGGTCTTGATTTATGGTGATGGCTGTACTGAGTTGAGAGGTAGAGATATTAGACTTTGTAAATGGGTGTCTGAGTGTGAATGAACTATATAGTGTTGAATCATCTGCGTATGAAAGGATAGGATTGTGGGTGACAGATAAGAGATCATTAATATGAACTAGGAATAGGGTTGGCGCCAGAACTGACCCCTGCGGCACGCCGGCGTTAATTGAGTGAAAATTGAAATATATATCATCTACTTTTACTCTTATTTTCCTGTCACTAAGACATGAAGAAATCAGAGGAACATAAGACGTTAGTCCATAGCAAGGGAGTCTGGACAGCAGGGAACAGTGCCATACTCTGTTGAAAGCTTTAGAAATATCAAGAGCTACTGCATGAGTTTCTCCATGTAGATCAATTGATTGATGGATGGTATGAGTTAGGGGATTGAGTATGTCAATGGTGGATTTTTCGTGGCGAAAACCATATTGTCTATCACTAATTAAGTTGTTGGATTCAAGATGTTTAACACTTTGCTTATTAATTAAAGTTTCAAATACCTTACCAAGAGAAGATGTGACAGCAATTGGTCTGTAATGAGAGGGGTCAGAGGAACTTCCTTTCTTCGGAAATGAATGGATATTGGCTTCTTTCCATGAATTTGGGAATTAAGAAGTACGTATGCATAGTTTGAATAATTTAGCTAGAACAGAAGCAAGTTCAGGGGTACACATTTTCAAAACAATTGGCAGAATTACATCTGGACCTGGAGCTTTGTTGGTTGGTAAATTGTCTAGGATGGATTTTAAGTATCTCGTCTGTATTTTAAGTGGGGCAATTTCGGGAGAGTCAAGTTCTAGTACTAGGACATTCTGGCTGGTATCGATTATGGTAGAGGTTCTGGCAAATGTACAGGCAAAAATATCCTCTTTCCCATGCAGGTCATTTGTAATGTTGCCATCTGAAGATTTTAGTGGGGGAATAGAAGATGACTTGTTAAAGTTATTATTGAAAGAATTAAGAGTTGACCAGAATGTTCTATTGTCATTAGGGTTGCTAAGTAGTTTTGATGCTTGCTTTTGAAGAAAGTTTGATCTAGCTAGATTTACTGGTATTACAGCTTTTGCATGATTTCTAGCAATTTGAAACTGAGTGAGTGATTCAGATGTTTTTGATTTTAAGTAAGTTATATGCTAATGATTTTTGGGCTGTTGCTCTGGCACAGTTGCCATCAAACCATTTTGGAGAATTCGATCTTTTAGTGAACTATTGACTTTGTATGAATAAATCCATACTAGCTAGTATTAAGTCGTAAATGTGGGACTGGGTAGAATTGGGATCACTAGAGAAGAAAGACTGCCATGGAATGTCAGCAAGATAATTTCTAAATCCATCCCAGTTTGCCCTATTAAAGTGCCATCAGGTTACCCTGACAGGTTCAGAACGGGGAGGTTTGGGGGGGTTAACTATGAGGCTTTGATGAGCTTGTGGTCAGAGGATCCAAGTGGTGACAGTACCTCTATCTTGTATTGATCTGGATTATTTGTCAACAATAAATCCAAGAGATGGGCATTATGGTCAGGATTATTAGGTATCCTTGTTGGTTGCTTTACCAGTTGGGTAAGATTAAACGATTCAGCAAACAGCTCGCATTCTAGACCAGCGTCGTCAGTCCGGGCAGAATGGAATAACCATTCAACATTATGTATGTTAAAATCACCCAAAGTGGTAATTTCGGTGCTAAGGGCAAGGTTAAGGTTACTCAACTGAGTGGATATGGAATCAAGTACACTGGGTTCCGAAGAAGCATTGGGGGAGCGATAAACTACACAAGTATATTTGGTAATACTGTATTTTGACCATTTAGTTTGTACAATGAGTAATCAAAGCTGGATGAAGTGAAGTTTATAATAGTGTCAAATGCATATTGGGATTTGATATACCAACAGGTGCCGCCTTTGTTACGGAAGTTTGTAAGGAGATGGTAACCGAGAAAACAAAATGGGGATATATCAGTAGAGGGTGAGATTTGTGGTTCTGTGAGGAAAAGGGCCAAAGGGGATATGGACTGAAGGAAAAAATGAACTGAGTTTAAATTTCTGGTAAGGCGGTGGATGTTGGTGAAGAATAAGGCCGCACTTTCACTTCTTCGCTGATGAGCACTTGCGGAAATAGCAACAGTTGCTGCCGGCACAGTCGCTTGATGGCGACCGGGAGGACCCTGTGCCACAAGCCCTACCCTGCCGGTGGTGGCAGTCCGAGGTACCATCTCATTTGATAGTAACACTGCAACATATACTGTACCTACTGTACTGTATATCTTTATGTATGACAGCAGAACACAAAAACTGAGACTAATAAAATTACAGCGGATCTTTGGACACCGTTGGAAAGCTTATGCACAAGTAATAATGTGTTCCCTAGCCTAGTTTTCTAAAAAAAAAAAAAAATCACAACCATATTCCTTAAAACATACCCACATCGCTTAAACTTACAACCAAACCTCAGTTATCTAAGAAACTTTTTAACTACACCGGACCTACATGCTTCTTTTGAAAGCTTATATAAAAGATATAGGTACAAATATTCGTGAAGAAGCTTTTCTCATAATCCGCTGTCAAGTTGATTTAAAAAAAAAAAAAAAGCCACAAGCGCCAAATTGAACACCAAAATTCAGTTATATCGGAAGCTACGAAATTGGACACAGTAATCACTGGAAAGCTAAATGGAAAAAAAAAGATTTTTTGTTCTAGCCACTGTTGTATTAATCGCAAACGTCACAAACCATCAAACTGAGGAACAAAACTTTTATTTTTTTTCAAAAATTATTAAAAATAAAGTAAGTCAACACATTTGGAAATGTTATCGAAAACAGATTTGTGTTACGAATGTGACATTTTCCCCAAAAACTTGGCAACATATGCTAAAAACGGACCAGGAAAGAGCCCAATTGAGTGACAAAATGGGTTATCTAGGAAATTATAAACCTACAAGGGCCCTTCGCACGTAGCTAGAGAGGTAAAATAACATTCGCTAGCTTGCTTTCTCTAGACTTCCTAATATGGATGTTAGTAACTTATTATTTTTCCACACTGATCTAAGTAACGTTTCCACAGGTTAGGTTAGAATGATAGGTTTAAGTTAGGTTAGGCTCTTTTAGGGCTAGTTGAAGTTAGGCTGTCAGGATAAGGTTGCTTTGATGTAAGAATTAGACTAGGTTAGAGTGTTAAAGTAAAGCCAGGGTACATTTATCCTTGAATGTCAGGTCAGGACTGTTTCACTTAGGAAAATTTGAGTAAGGGTTAAAATAGCTCATCTCAATCATCCAGGGAAAAGGGCTTAGCATGTTTTCTGGAAATGGTTTACAGTATTGGCAATATTCTGCTGGGTCTGGGTCAAATGCAGGTCCATTTTTTAAAATACTCCCGGCACGCAAGCCGTTTTATATTTTAGTTGTTCTTTACTGCAGTTTTAGGAGGCACAGGGGACTTTGTTCGCTAAATGATGTCACTTAAATTAATAATAAAATTCATACATGGACAGTAATGGCACTTAGAATTGCTTCCCAGCCTAAATCATTACTTGCTAAACTATTTGCAAAGCCTCAACTTCATTATTTTTAAAACTAATACCTACGTAATTTTATATGACGATTCTCAACTTTCTGCAGTCTCACCTTCCTTTAACATTTAGAGGACACGAAATCAGCCTTTACCCTTCAGTTAAACAACATACTTCTAGCTTTATTATGTTAACTAAAACTAGGTCAAATTCGGCTTAGGTGAAGACTTTACGACTGGAGGGGTAATTATAACCTTTCTTGGTTGAGTTTAATCATCCGGCGGTGGCAATATGTAAAGCAAGACGTCATTAATGTAGTGGTTAACCACTTAAATACAATTAAGTACGTTGTATTACGTTCTTAGTATCTCAGCACCATAACATTATCCTTGGCGTGTCTGGATAACTTTTGATTAATTCCTCCAAAGCAAGAGGACGAGATATTTCCTAACTGGAATATTAAGGACAAAGGAAGTCAGATAGGGAAACGGCTGTAAGGGGATTAAGCTTAAAAATCAAATGGCGTCAAGTGGCCACAACCATAAATATACAAGATAGCTCTCGATGGGTTGTCTAATATTTCTTCCTCCTCTCCCGTGGATCATTTCTTTGCAATCATCCTCTGATTCACTAATTGCACTGCCTCCGCATTACCTAGCATTCCTTCTCTTTCACTTGCCTCAGTTCTTCTGTATATCCATTATATAATTTTTAATCGGTTTCTTGCTATGCAGTCACTTATTTTTTTTTTTTTTTTTGGATATTAAAGACAACATACATACTGTTGAAAAGCAATTCCAGCAGAGATAACTGTTATCTTGACTATGCTATTTGCACACAGTAATGTAATTTACTTTGGCTAACACTCAGCTACAAAATTATCCTCAAAAGAAATCATAGTATGCAACGGAAAGGGGTGTGTGCTTTCGAATGTTTTCATTCCAACATGAACTGATGCTGCTGTTAAATTAAACAGGGCGAGGGGGATCTAATTGAACCACAGAAATGAAATGTTCATCTTATATTTGGTTCTCAATAGTGTTTGTCGATTTTCGTAGACATACAGTGAAGTTTGAGGAGGTAGATGTTCCTGGAAACCCTGATACGATTAGTTCCACATAACGACAACGACGAAAATCATGGAGATGTTAAAGTATAAGTTGCAGGTTGTTGGCATTAATATTTCAGTTACTAGCAATGCAACACATTCTTCAGAAACACCTTAGGGAGGCCGTCTCTCATACCCCCAACTACTTTTTGCAGGAAGTGCAGGATCACCTTTGTTGCACCAGTGTCAGGAAAAAAAAAAAAAAAGTATCCACCTCATAATGGACTATCAGCCCTGTAGCCAAGTTACCCACCAACGTTCAGTACATTGACTGCACAATAAAAGACAATATGCCTAGTTCCAGATACAGTGCCTTCCATTGGTACATTTTGAAACTGTCTATACGTTTGCCCAGAAACAAATCAATATATACTGTACGAGTGCAACCACTGGCGGTCATACTCGATTTCTAACGAAGTGAACATGTGTGACTGTCTGTGCTTTTGTTCGTTTCTTTCGTGAGAACGGTATTGGATATCAACTTCAATCTTTTTGCATCAGGTCAAGGTACGTCTGAGGAGTGTCAGAAGAATATCAATCAACATTTTTGGCAATCGCACGTGACGAGACGGCGCAAAATCTTCTGAAATTGCGACACACGCAAATAATCGAAAATATTTCATACAACTATTTGGTCAGAATCGGTCTATTAGTTCCGCAAATATTTGTTGGCAAGCACTAGTTGTTCTGTACCAAATGCTTCCGGTTACTATGATTCCCTTAAAGCCACCGGGCAGCAGCTGATTTTAGCCAATATAATTTTACTTCTTAATTTTGAAATTTTTCAAAAGATGACTTTTTTTCTGCATGAATATCAACTGGAAGCAGATAGTCTGAGACATATTAAAAATAAATAATTTTTCATTAACTTATGAAATCAATTTTCGTATAATGTACAGTAACGAATTTTACATTTCTTGCATAGCTGCATGACAAATGTGTGAATCTATAGATTATGTAATCTTTTTGATCAGGGTCATTACTGATATGTACTTTCAGTTTATATATATATATATATATATATATATATATATATATATATATATATATATATATATATATATATATATATATATATATATATATATATATATGCACTTGCTCCTGCGGAGGGCTCTCGCGTTTATATGCTGTTCTAGTGTAACGTTGTCATTTGGATTTTTTGCATCTAGCCAATTGATCGTGTTATTTCCAGCTTCGGTAATGGAACTCAGTTTATTTCAGTTCTACCTCTGGGCAAAAAATTCTACGGAGATCCTATGCCGGGCTTCGGGAGCAGCGTTCTTTGCTCAAAATGTGATCGCCCATTTAATACAGTATACGTTTCTTCAATCGTGTTGGAATCAAGTTTTTTTCACAGCGAATTTTTTGCGATTTGTGTCAATTTTGGTGCGATTTGAATGTGTAGTTTCAGCTGCCCACACACACACACACACTCACACACGGCTACCGCTATAATATATTTCACACACACACACACACACACACTCACACACGGCTACCGCTATAATATATTTCACACACACACACACACACACACACACACATATATATATATATATATATATATATATATATATATATATATATATATATATATATATATATAGAGAGAGAGAGAGAGAGAGTCAGTATGGTAACTATTGTGGGGATATGTTAATTACACCAATTTACACATGGAGAGTATAATTTACAGCAGGAGAATTAAACATAGGCATTGCAAGATGTTTTAGGAGGAAAATTATGCGGAAGACGGCGAAAGCAATTGACCCCTTTATAACAGACTTGGATGATAATTATCAGAAATTCCTCTTTGCAAAGAAAGAAAAAATATGTGTTAATAAATGTGATATTAACCTCTCTTGTTAAATGGTCTTTTCGAAGTTTAGTAAAATCGTTTGTTCCTTATAGCTTGCTAAATTCAGCATCATCACTATCCATCCTCTTTTTTCCACCTGTACATAGTATGCAATATGCACAGATAGCAAGAACAAGGAATGCATATAATAAAGGGCGGGATAATCATCATAATACTCACTGAAAATGGCTCACACACGTTTGCATTCACCACACAAGCCACATGAATCATCATTCTATCTCATAGGTAGGCTATACCTTTCCGCACCTAGTTTCATAATTACCTACCAGACAGCCAGTTCGACGACTGCCCATTTAAAAAAGGCAAGCCAGTACCTAGCGATGTAATCAGCTAAAAAAAAAAAAAAAAAGTCTTCACAGTCGCATAAGTTTCAGGTTACGTCATAGTTTATGATTTTCTTGCTTTGCATTACATCAACCTGACACCTTTGTCTATCTCGGCGATAACGACTTACTAAACCTTTCCTTAACCGTGTAATACAGTCAGACTATAGTCAAGGAAAAAAACTGGAGTTGCTTCTGATTTCAGCAATTTTATTCCCCATCTGTTCATTGCTCCGTCTACTCTGACTCCCGACCATGACGGCAACTAATAAAGCTTTTCCTTTGTTGAATAAAGTCCCCCCGTTGTAGCGCTGAATTAGACCGTCTGGCTCTATCGACAATACAGGTAAGAAAAAAAACAACATCGAAGTGAAGGAGCAAGAGGTTAAGAGTCAATCGAGTTTTAATTTTCATCTGCTTTTATCCCTGTCTTTTCCTTACCATCTACGTTTTCCTACATCCTTAGTGCTATCTGACCAAATCTTCATATCATTTTAAAACTATGAAAAATATATTATAAAAAGCCTCAGTGAGAAGGTAGGAGGGCTGAATTTTACATACGTTTTAGTTCTCCTCTGCTTTAATTTGCCTCATGCCCTTCTTTCCTTAACCTTCTTAACCTTCAGTACAACTCCCTCTCTGACAGCCCCTAATCGAGTCTAACCTCCGTCAAATAGCATGTCGGTTTTAAGAGAGGAGGATATTTGAGAAAGCCATAGGTGAGGGAGAGTGACAAGTGGCATGAGATTTATTTCCCCTCTGGTATCACTGGCTTGTTATCCTTGCCCTCACGACTCTGACTACTTCTGTGCCGCCATCTTATCAAGGCCCTTGCCTAACCGTCGCTTAAAATCTCCACTTTAGCCTAATTTGATGGTCTCTTTCATTGCCACGAGTATTTGTCTTTAAGGCGCCTGGTGTTCTAGTGGTTAAAATCTCCAGTCGTTGGGATGTTGTTGACACGCAAGTAAATCTGAACCCCTTAATGTGACTAAAGTCTTTTGATCATGTACTGCCATGAAATGACGAGGGCTGGTCATTTATCCTTTAATGTACTGGACTATGATAGCCTAGCCTGGGGACCATTTATCTCAACTGACCTAATATAGGACTGGATTTATTTCTCATATAAGAAAATCAAGTCGACAAGTGCGTCTGTGAAATGCAAATGTAATTTTTGTTGATCACCAGCGCTCGGTAATTGGGTGCGGATAATTCGTTTGACGCGACGTTGCCATACGTGCCCAGTTCTTCCTTAGATCATCTAACTAATTCATGAAGGCAATAGACATTTTTACTCAGATCAGGGTTTTAATATTTCTTTAAAAGAAAGCATGGCGATGTCTTACCTAATTATTTTTTGGTATCACCAGAGGATTTTATTCAGAGCAGGAAGAGCCTCTCGCACTGAAACTACGATGCTGTATTTTCAGATTCATTATTTCTGCCATTAAACGATTTCTTGACTATAAAGAAGGATGAGACTCTGCAAGACGGTCACTGTTCTTCCTGAGATCCTCTGATGCTTCTCTAATTCACTTTTACGGCTACCAGAAGATTTTATCCAGATTTAGACAAACCCCTCTCAGATTAATGGAGTTAGAGATAAACTTATAAGAATATCCATTAACCCCTTGGCTCCACTGACTGCTATTCAGAAAGATTGTCGCTACCACTAGATGATTATAGTTTAAGTTGAATCTTATAAAACAGTGGCTTCAGGAAGAAACCCCCTCCATGGAAAAGCTGTTAAACACTATCTTCATTCATCTCTATACGATGATGCCTTTTCTAAATGTTCATGCTCCCCCAGTTTAGATTATTTCAACTAAGGGCTTACCCTTCATTGTGACTGGGTTAGAATATATATCCTGTAACCACTCCACTACAATGACGACTTTCCTGATTAATTCTTTTAGCACTAAATTATTTTCTTTAGCTCATAAATGACTCCTCACATTGACTAACTTTGAAACTTCTGTCACTGTTTCCTTTATTGCATCACGTTTTCTGTTGAATTCCTTTTCATCGAAATTCGTCTCTGATTCATTCAGCTTTCATCCTTATCATCAGTTCGGTCTTTCTACAGGCAGACGATTTTGTCTTGCCAAGGAGAAATTCTACAGTGATGGATTTTTAACATACCTCCATTAACCCCCTTCACAACGATTGCGCCTTTTCTGAATTATTCATGTGTTCTTGTGTGTCTGACTCAGGGTGTAGACTAGACAGTCCGTGACCAGAGAGTTTGCATACGTACAGTAGATGAGTTACAAACCATCACATGTAACCATTTGGGCAATAGTAGTATTCACTCCAAACTGTTTCATGCACGGGCTGTCTCATTTAGGGAATGGTTTGCTTCGTTAGTAGAGGTTTTCTGGAAGATCATCTTAAACCGTGTTAATGAAACTAATTTCCTTGACGTTTTGTTGTCTCATCCGTGGCAGGCTGTTGCTATATCAATTGGTCATTACTTTTCTCATATTTATCGACTCCCTATCTCTTTATTTTACTGCACACCGTGATATAGATGGGGTCGCCTCTAGACAAAACTTATTTAGTGAAGGAGAGACCCCTTTAGTGAAGAGTCAAAGGCCAGTGAGATACTCGAGTAACAGTCAACGTGAGCTGCGTAACTTCAGTATTGC
Organism: Coenobita brevimanus; assembly: GCF_032717465.1. Classification (NCBI taxonomy): domain Eukaryota; kingdom Metazoa; phylum Arthropoda; class Malacostraca; order Decapoda; family Coenobitidae; genus Coenobita; species Coenobita brevimanus. The sequence goes on from NC_137020.1 coordinate 2,510,252, forward strand.
AGTTATATATAGCACATTATTATTTTTTATAGTGCTTTTGTTGTAACATGAAAAGTGACCTGATACACATTGCGTGGTATTTTAGTGACATGTCCTGTACTGTATCATGAACTGTAATTAAAGGCACTGTGCTCCCATGTTTGCAGTACATTGCTCTTGCAGCTATACATGCAAAGTTGCAGAGAGAAATATTGCTTCATTTGCCAGGCAAACAATTAATAAACTTGTTCCGAGTATTCTGAAAACACGATTCAGTATTAAGTTCGCATCACTGAATTCCAAAAATTAGTGAATGCTATGTTGGCAGCTATCATTATAAAGTGGATAGATATGTTCACAACCGAAAATCATCTTAAATTTCTTGTACAGTTTTGTGTAAGCCCTTAACCAGTACCGTGCTGGGCAAAAAAAAAAAAAAGAAAAAAAAAAATAATAATAATACCCCTATATGCCGGCCGATTTTGGACTTCTTTTTCATCTGGCTAAATGGGCTTAATACAACAATATAAGATCCCTGGCACTAATAAACGTAATCACTAAAGCCAGATAGTTGGTTGAATCGAGTCAGGTTTGTGCCACTCTACCTCTGAAATCTTCGAGGTTACTGAGAGAGCAGAGCGGTTCTGAGCTTGTGAACTGATTTAGGATTTTTGTGTGGGTAAATGGGATTAATACTTCAATATAAGATCCCTGGCACTAATTAAAGTAATCACCAAAGCCAGAAAGTTTGTTGAATCGAGTCGGGTTGGTGCTACCCGACCTCTGAAATCTTCAAGGTTACAGACAGAGCAGAGCGGCAGTCAGCCTGTGAAGATACACTCGCCTTCTGTGCTCCTAAATCAGTTTTGTAAGCGTAGTGGAGAAATGTCTGAAGATAGTGAAATACGATAATACCTTCCATTTTACTTCATTTGCTTACAGTGACTTCTCATGCTGCAGGACGTATATCTATGTCACTGGCGTTTTTGAAAGGGATGTAGATCTACACCATTAGAGTGGTGTGGGTTAAAGCTTCGAAGGTCACTTATTTTGCATGGTTTCTTGGATAAAATAACAGTTAATTAATCATATTGCTAACCAAATAATTTCAACCAAGGAATGTATATTTTATTTTCAACTTATTTCTGGATAGTTACCTAAAATATTTTTAGGCGAGATTACTTTTATTGTATTAGAGGTGTTACAGACAGGCTTCATTAACCCCTCTCCCAGGTGCATTGGGATATATGATTGTTTCATGTTAGTCAGAATTGTTAAGGTCTTCGAAGTATGGCTGAAGACCCACAAGCATTCGGAGCTAGAAACATTCAATCTTTAGCTATTCAGCTGATTCTGTATATTTTTATTCTGCTAATAGACATGTGAATTAATCAGAATTAGAGACAATCCTAGAACTGAAAACGTGAACACACACACACACACACACACACACACACACACACACACACACACACACACACACACACACACACACACACACACACACACACACACACACACACGAGTCGAATTTTGACTTTGCGATGGGACCATCAGCGTTGTTTGATAGCAGTCAAAATTGAGATACTTAATTCTTGTACTTCCTTAAACTTTTCCTGCTAGTTTAGTCATAATTGGACAAAAACTAATAAAGCGATTTTGCTGAGTCTGCGTTTGACCTAACCTTGTGATCCTGATCTTTGAACCATCGTTCCTTAAAAAAAAAAAAAAAATGTTTTGAACTCTCCCTCACCCTATCCACTAAGTTGAGTTTAAAACAGATAAAATATTTTCGAATATTTTTGGTAACACTCACAAAGTGAGTGAGAGAGAGAGAGAGAGAGAGAGAGAGAGAGAGAGAGAGAATAGTAGTAGTAGTAGTAGTAGTAGTAGTAGAAGGAGGAGAAGGAGGAGGAGGGTTCTTAGTAATAGTAGTAGTAGTAGTAGCAACAGAAAAGTTGTGTCCCTGTGTTTACCTTCTTCATTTCCCAATAAGGACAGACAGATCTAGTTCAAAACTTCTAGATGCCGTAACTTTGTATTCTTAATTAGTTTTTCCCCTGTTACCGCACACCGCTAGTTAGAGAGTCACAAACACCCTGTGAAACAGACCTTCCCACATCTAAATATGAATTTTTACAGTAGACACCTAGTAAATCACAATATAATAAAGTTAAAATAAACGTGGATGATAAAATACACCATCAATTGAACTTTTGATGACTTAACTGTAAGTCACTTTTTTTTTTTTTTTTTTTTTCAAAGGGGAGGTGAGTGGTCACCAGCGAAGTCACTACAATGCTGAGTGGTATATGTAGCTACACTGTATATCCATATGGATGTATTTTGGTATAGTGAAGCGTAGGGACCGGGTATGACTTATAACTATTTTCACTTTAGAGGTGTCTGGGGTTTATTGTTACGTTATACCAATTCAGGAGAAAAACAACTGCTGACTCACCTTAAATCTCTGGACCACGTAGCCAAACCCCAAGCTTCATTATTCCTGATAGAGCAATAAAGGTCTGGATGATTATACAAATAGATAAATATAGGATATGCATAATAATAGGCTAATGAAACTAACCGGTAAATGCAGGGACTCCCATGTGCAGTTGCGACCAGTAACCTTTATGGTCGTTTGGAAATTCAGAATACTGAGGAGATTCGCGTACATGGAGTGGTTTAGTTTGCCAAGTATCATCAGGGTGTGACACCGTTTTAAGAATGTTAATCCAAACTAAAGGAGAGATAATGAAGCCCTAATAATCGACATAAAACTTACTGGTGAAGTTATCAAGATCTCTCAATATTCGTATACAGTTTCGAGAGTATAAAACAACGAATGACCTTAAGTATGCACATTTCCAGCTACTCACATACCGGTTATAAATATTCATTCTTTTATTATCGAGATATAATGTTGCCACTATTACGACTAATTACTCATGTACTACTGACACTTGAATTTCTTTACTGAGTATTGCCACCATGTTAGCTGGATAAATAATACTGCCACTGTTTTAGTATATTGCTACGATACTGCCACCAATTAAATCTTGCATTAAAATATTGCAGCCATTTACGTCTTCATGTAAAATACTTCGTACATTTAACTCTACCAATGTAATAATACTATCGTTTCAATTTAGTGCCATAACAGTCAAAATATGAATTTGCTGCCGAAATACTGCCATCATTTCAAATTCACTGCAATACTAAATTCAAAATAAAAACCTCCTACTATAATACAGCCACCACTTAAAACTACTGCCGTATTATTAACACCATTTGAATTTATTTCTGCATACTGCCATTATTAGCATTTCGAATTTGTTGAAGTGGACATTTTGCCAGCCGAGAGAGAGATTTGCCGATAGAAATAAGGGATTATAACCTTGGAAGAGGTAGCAAAATCTATAAAGGAATTAATGACATTTAAGGCCCCCAGGAGAGGAAGGAATTTGAAAAGTTTTAATGTGGCTTGGGATAACGGTGTAATTCCAGAAGAGTGGAAAAATAGAGTGATCATAAAAATACCAAAACAGGGAGATTTAAGTGTGTGTGGAAAGTGGAGGGGGATAACTTTGACACCTGTACTTGCAAAAGTCTTTTCCCAAATCTTGTTGAACAGAACAAAGCCTGTAATTGACAAAATTTTAAGAGAACAACAAGCGGGACTTAGAAAGGGTCGAGGTTGTAATGATCAGAATTTTTATTGTAAGGCATTAAATGCAACAAGCTAATGAGATGAAAATGCCACTTAGTATGTGTTTTGCGGATTTCGAAAAGGCGGTTGATAGTGTTTCACGTGGAGCTGTGTTGAAAATTATGAGATTCTATGGTATACCAGAAAAGTTTGAAAATATTATTAGAAGCCAGCAGGAAGGTAGTTTTTGTAAGGTAATGGTGGGTGGTTCTCTGAGTGATCCATTTCAAGTTAGGTCAGGAGTGATTCAAGGAGGAGTTCTTTCGCCTTTGCTGTTTGTTTTGGTTATGGATTATGTTATGAAAAAGGCTGTAAGGAGAACAGGTGCAGGAATTAACTGGAAAGAAAATACAAGGCTGATGGATCTGGACTATGCCGATGATACTGTATCGATTTGCGGAAGTATTTACGAGATGCAGAGGGTGGTTGATTATCTGGTGGAGGAAGGAGAAAAAGTGGGATTGGTAATAAACTGTGGAAGGACTGAAATTTTTAATATGAATGTGAAGAACCAAATCGATTGTGTAATTGGGAATAATGTGGAGAAGAATGTAGAAAATTTTAAATATCTGGGAACGATTGTATCATCAAATGGATCATTAAACAATGAAACTGAGGAGAAGATTAGACAGGCTTAGCGAGCTGTTGGAATGTTGAAATCTGTTTGGAACCATAATATGTTTTCGGTGCATACTAAAGTAAAAATTTGCAAGTCCATAGTTAGACCAATTTTAATTTATGGGCATGAGTCAAGGTACAGTACAATTGCAACAGATCAGAAAGTATTAGGATTTGAGAATAAAATACTGAGAAGGATTCTTGGGGTAAAGTGGCAATACAGAGTTACAAATGAAAGAGTAAGAGATATTACGAGAGTGGAACCAGTTGATGAATATGTGAGACTGTCTCGCTGGAAATGGCTGGGGCACATATATGGAAAAGAAGGCAGTTTAATACATAATGTGCCAGAGTGGACTGCTAGAGGAAAAAGAGGCAGAGGTAGGCCGAGGAAAACCTGGTTGAGGACAATGAAAATATAAGTAGGAGAGGAGTGCTGGTGGGACCTGAAGGAGATGGCATGAGACAAATATTGGTGGAGAGAGTTCATCGAGGCCCTATGCATCCCGTGGGGTGCCACAGAAAATGATTGACTGATTGATTGATTGACTGCCATTATTACACCAAGTGGTATAATACATTAACTCAGCCACTGAAATCGATTTCTTCAGTACTGCCAGCATGTAATCCCAGTCACCACAGTATGCCACCTATTGCGTGAGGCGGTAAAAATCAAATACCAAAGCCTAGGTCGTTATTAAATGACTATTAAAGACCTGCTGAGCCGTTTACTACGAGAGGTGCGTACAAGCTACAGAACTCCCTCGGGGCAGCATTTGCCGAATACAAAAGGGCATCTTACTCAAAACGTCAGAGGTAATAAGGTCAGAGTGCAACTGTATTAATGCAACAACAAAATACTGCTACCATCTCACAACAGTAATACTACCTCAGTTCTTCTGTTTCATAATAAACCTGGACATATTCGTACAACATTAAAATATAGTCGTCATTGTCAGCGTCAAACGTAATAATGCCATCATTCAAATTACCACTAAGCTTCTTACTCGGAGAGAGAGAGAGAGAGAGAGAGAGAGAGAGAGAGAGATTGGCAAGAACAGAGGTGAGACCGACATGAGAAAGAAATGACTGTAGGATGAAGACGGGGGGAGATCGGAAGGAGAGAAGACGGAAAAGAATAGAGGAGCTTAATTACACTACCAGACAAATTTCAACTTTTTACATAGTTCAGAAATGAGAATGGGTGATTTGGGTTAAACTGACGGTGCTGATTACAAATATGTTTTTACTTTTTCCTCTATCACACACTGATTTTCTGAAATTTAGCCTTGAAATTTGTCCTCCACTAATCAGAAATCAGTATGTTCCTATCGCCTGCTTATGCAGGGAATACTTTTTTAATTGAATAATATTAACTTAGATGTAAAAGTAATACGCAGAAACAAAATCAAATGTATTATTCCGCAGCTGTATGTAAATATCGTTGTGAATACAGGTACTCATTGGACAGTTTTTGATAATTTCTTTTTGTGCTCTTAATCGGTTCCAATATCTTCATCCAACAATAGTTCTCTATCATACCAGCGTCAATTCTACGTTCGTATCTTTGTCCCATTGCCGCAATATCAAGATGAAAACATTTACCCTGTCCGTCACTAACATCATTAAAGTTTGTTGAAGAAAAAAAAAAGTGTAAGTGAAGAAAATGAATTTAAGGGACATGCGGCATCGATGTTCATGGTACACAACCAGGAGCTCCTCATCGATTTTCAGGTAATCTTCACTGTGATGGCTGCCCAGAAAACATGAACAAATTTTCTTAAGAGACCTCCAACCCTTATTTTGTCTGCCTCGAGGGTTGCTTCAATTGGTTGTTTTTCTTCAGGCTACGGATTTGTGGCAACGAAAATGCCTTCCTTCAGTTTGGAATCACTAACCTTAGGGAAGACTTTCCTCAGGTGTGCGAACCCACCACATGTCTTACCCAACCAAGGCTTTGACGAAGTTTTTCATCAAGCCCAACTTGATGTGAAGAGGTGGAAGTATAATATCTTCTGCTCGGACAAGTGCTTCTTTCCGAACTCTGTGTACACCGGCTTCGTAGGAACTTTGAGGAGTTCGCTCAAGTTGGATGTAGTGCTGCTGTACATCACAGCAGTCCCATAAACACAGGGAGCAACAGTATTTCGTGAAACCTTCCTTTAGTCAAAGTAGCCTGGCTACCACTCTCAAATCGATGCAGATTTTCCATCGGGATTCGTCGTACACAGTCAAAACGAGGAGATTTTTCATTGATTCGTACGTTTCCTTCATTCCAGGTGCTAAAACAAGTCGTATACTGGGTAACATGTTCCTACTGTGCAGGAAGACAGCCTTTAGACCTGATTTGCTGGAGTCAGTAAAAAGTCGCCATTCTTCAGGATAATGAACCCTTCCCAAGGATTCGAAAAGACCAGCGATATTGCTACAGCAGCATACTCCTATGTCTGACTTGAAAAACATTCCAGATTTTGTTGCTGCCTCCTGAAACTCGCCATCTTTGTGTCTGGATCCGACATGTTCTATTCTTGCAATTTTGAAACGAGTAGTTCTGACTGTTGTTTTGATAAATTTAGGTCACATACAAGATCGTTAAGGTCGCCTTGGGTGACTAGATGGAGAATTTTGCCAGACGGCTGGGTAATAAACTTTGGGAGTGTTCACCCGGCCACGTACTGCATTGGCGGACACAAGGGGTGATGTGGTTGAACCAGTGTCACTTACTATAAAGTATGCTTGCACCCAGTCGGC
>NC_137020.1:2522308-2682308 GCF_032717465.1 Coenobita brevimanus
GATAAGAATAATTCAGTAAAGACATCATGAGTAGGGCTAATGTAATAAAGGTGTTGGTGGCAAGACTAGTATAATAAAGGTATCAGCAGCAAGAAAAGTATAAGGAAGGTGTCAACAGCAAGGAAAATGTAGCAAATTCGTCAGTAATATAAAAGTATAATAATGTCGTCAAAAGGAAGTATAATAACGGCGTCAGTAGCAAGAATAATATAATAAAGTCTTTAGTAGTAAATCTAATATAATAAAGATGTCAGTAGCACCAACACTGTAATAACGGCGTCAGTAGGATGGATAATTTAATAAAGACATCAAGAGCAGGTAATGGAATAAAGACAATGGTAGAAAGAAAACAGGGAAGGCGTCGCACCCCTAAAACGCTGATCGTCGCGTTTGCGACGCTCGGCCATAAGGGCAGGACGGCGGGTCGTCGCGTTTGCGATTTTAGTATATTTTGAATAACCGCGGGCAAGCAGGCTCCAGCTGGTATTGTCTATCAGTACCACCATCCTCTAACTACAACTAGCATACTTTACCTTTGTACTACTGACCTCAGTTGTTGCCAAATATCGCGTTTTCCCCCCATACCCCCCTACCATGGCCCGGCCAGCCTGGCTGTGATACATGGCAGCGCTCTGAGCGCTCAGAACTGTAAATCTGCGATCTCCTCTCACAAGCAGTTTATGCTACTAGGAAACGCTTGTTTCCCCAGTTGTAACACTAGCTTTTGCCTCTGTTTAGTGTCAGTTTACTGCAGGCTTTGAAAGTGAGATTATGGCGAGTTCTAGCTCTTCCCAGTCAGTGCAAGCGGCCGACAGGAACGAGAATAAAGTGGCGGACGTAAGGCAGAATAAAAAGGGCGCCGTGGTGATCTTTTGGGAAGTAATATGATTGAAAATAATGTAGTATACATGTTTTTAGCTGTGAAAATGGAAATGTTTGTTGAGTGATGGGAAAACCGCCGCCACAGTGCATGTCGGCCGTACGCTCCGTTGATTTTAGCCTTATTTTCAGTGCTTATTGTACAAATACGGATTCCTAACTACCTTTACGTTGTTGTATAAAGTGTACTGTGACAGACTGAGGCTGTGGTAGAAAGAAAACCGGGTTTCTGGAGGTGTGAGAGTGAAGACTTTGTTACCCAACTTTGCAAGTCTTCACAAGTCCTTTGGTAGTCAACGAAGGCTCAACATGTGGCTCAGGAGATAGCTGAATGTAAGTAATATATGCCATAAAAATTTTAATGCTCTAGGGTTAATCTATGATTTTTGGCAAATATTTTTCCACAGGTACTCAGACCCCGCTACAACCCCGCCACAGGGGGGGGATCGCGCGTACACAGCCGCGTTTTAGGGGTTAAGAAATATTTAATTTTTCAAAAATTTCATGCTGAAAGGTGGTTTGAAGCGCATAGATGTGGATGTTAAAGTTTGTGAGGATGAGTAATGATTATATTTCCCTCCGGATCTTTTGTATAGTGACCCAATTCTTCAGTGGGAAAATATGCATGGATAAAGCTGAGGATGAGGATGATGTGAATGATAATGATGATAATGATAATGATGATGATATGATGATGATAATGATGATGATCACTGTAATAAAAGTTTCGATAGGTAAAATAATGTACGGTATTGAAAGTATCGGTAGCAGAAATGAAAAACAGCAAATTAACTTTAGGAAGAAAACACACACACACACACACACACACACACACACACACACACACACACACACACACACACACATGTACGTCAGAAAAATAACAACCCCTGTTGCAAAAATGAATGCTAAAAACGTTCATGGCATGAATAAATTACGAATGGAGTACCAGAGAGGAATGTGTAAGAAAGGTGTCAACAGTAGGGTCAAAAATAAAATAGGGGAAAAAACAATTTTGAACACCCTCAGAGAACGTACACCTACACCTAGTGAATAAAAAAAAAACTATGATTTACTGATATAATTCCTCTTTCCAACCGCATGGATATTTTTCTTCCAAATTATATACGATCGAGCAGGGACAGACTGACTAAAATAAAAATAACGTCATTTGCCTAAAGTAGTAATAATTAATGGTTGCAGTTGTTAAAATCTCTCTCTCTCTCTCTCTCTCTCTCTTTGCCGTGTACATGTATGATGACTTCCATGAAGTGGGAAGTGGGAGAGAGAAAATCAGCTTTAGGCATGAGATAAAGATTTATTCAAAATTCATTTCTTACTTTTTCTTGTAAATTTATCAATCCCCTTTCCTTCTGGATTTCCAAAAATACTAAAGACACTCCCTTTCTGTCTTTTTTTTTTGGTCAACTCTAAATATCACACTTCTCTTAGTTTTGCAGAAATGATGTTAAAAAAAAATAATAAAAAGAAAATGCTCTCATATCATGTATCTCCATTTTCTCGTTTCTCTCTTTTCTCACCAATCCTCTTATGAGATATTCACTCGCACATCTATACTTCAGTTTTACTTCTATTATTTTTGTCTTCTTTCCCGTCAGGCAGGTTGGAATATGTTTCTATGATACCTGGTCTTAATTTCTCACTTTTTTTTCCCGTCTATTTTTTTCTGTTCTCTTTATTCTCTGTTATGTTATCTCTTCCCCCTACTTTCCTGTTCCATTTATTTTTCATCGCTGTCTTTTTTTTTTTCTCTTGTGCGTTTCCCCCCATCTTATCTGTTCCGTTATTCTGTCCCTTCTCCACTCATTTTCTTTCTTTTTTTTTTCACTCATCTCCTCTCATTCCTCCTTCATCTTTCTTCTTCTTTGCGCCTTACCGTTCTTTTATCTGCTCTCTGTTTGGATTGTGTTACCTTCCAGTTATCTTTCATTGTCTTACATTCTCAGTTACATCTATCCCTTTGTCTTTTCCTATCCGTTCTCCCTTCTCTCTCTCTCTCTCTCTCTCTCTCTGTTTTGCCTCCTTTTCTTCTCCTTTCCTGCCTTGTTCCTCTCCTCCTCTCTGACCTCTTTGTCTGGTTTTCCTCTGACTCTCCCTCATTTCATTTACACTTACTCCTCTTTACCTCCTCTTCCTTCCTCCCCTTAATGCTTCTTCTATTTCACCCTCCTCGTTCTCGGTTCTCTTTGTCTTTCGTAATTCCCTGCGCTATATCCCTCCCCCTTCCATTCTTTTTGATCTGTTCACCTGTACTTCTCATCACTGAACAGGTGCAAGAATAAAATAAGGCGTTAGAGGTAAGAATACAACAATATGTGCTTTGAAGGAAACAGGAAAATAGAAAGTCTGTCTGTACTATGAGCAAAATTGTAATGTCGTCGGTAGCAATAAAAAAAAAATAAAGACGTAAGTAACAAGACTAATATCATATAAGCGTCAGTACCTGTAGAAGGAATTATATAACAAAGCTGGCGGTAACAAGAATCTCAACAATCATAAACGGCTAAAATGACGAACGTGCATATTTTAGGAACCAATGGAGATATCAAGCTGATTTTTATTTTTTTTTTACACATGCCTGGTATCATGGGGGAGGTTTTCAGGTACAAATCAATAAGTCATCTTTGGAACATCGACTTTTGTTAAAATTAAGTTGGATACAGTAATTACTCTTATGCAGAAAAACAAAACAAAACAAAACCACAGGACCCAAATAGAAAACTGCAAGACTATTTTGTTCCTGGAGTTTTACTACCAAGCCTTTGATCGCTGAACTGGAGATTCCGGATTTTTTTGCTGCCGGCATTGCCATCGCCGGATTTGTCGCTGTCGTATTCAGAAAAGTATTCTTCATGAATTCATCACAGTTTTGAAACCATGCACTTCACAAAAATGTCATAATCATTATATATTTTTTTTATATAGTATTATTTTTTTAGCAACAATAATTATCGTCCGCCATTAGAAGGCGGATCGATAATGTTTTTGCCTGTGTGTGTGTGTGTGTGTGTGTGTGTGTGTGTGTGTGTGTGTGTGTGTGTGTGTGTGTTCATTATATCTCATGAACGGCCTGAGCTATCAACATGAAACCTTCAGGTTATCACGATATGACCAAAATCGTGGTCGAGTTCGAAAAGGGGCACTGGGGTCAAAGTCAAGGTCACCAAAATGGCTGCCAAAGGTCAACTCGTTTTTATTGTCCGCCTTTAGCACCATTATATCTCATGAACGGCTTGTGCTATCAACATGAAACCTTCAAGTATCAAGATGTGGCCCAAATCTTGGACTTGGCCAACCGAATAGTCTGGAGGGAGATTAGCATTCGGCTCCCGAATGCTTTTCTTTCATCTCTCGGGCATTCCTCACGCAACCTCTGCATGTTTGAAAACTCCGTATACATGTGAACCTTCAGGTCTGTATTAAGAAAATTTTATTTTGGGAAGGTTTCATGGGTATCCTGGGAACATAATTGGCTGCCGCAGGCGGCATATGGTACCGATGGCGACAGGGGGGCCCATAGCTCCCACTGCGGACCTGCCTGACGAAGAAGCCGGACAGGTTCGCTAGTAATATTACAAAAGCACTAATGACGTCAGTAACAATAATACTATAATGGATGCGTTGGTGCAAGAATATTAAAATTAAGGCTTCGTTAGCAAGAATATTATTATGAAGGAGTCGGTATCAAAATAGTATAATAAGTTTCAGTAGCCAAAAATTATATAATAAAGTCGATATAAGAATAATGAGGACATCAGCAGCTGGGGAAAAACAATTAGCGGTAGTAAAAAACTGACAACATCATGGTGCCGCGTCGGCTACGGATAGGAAATTATATAGAGAATGCCCATTATTTGAACAAAATAAGAAGGGCGTCTACGGCAAGGTTATCTAAGTATATAACAGGGTAGCAACAAAAAAAAAAAATAATGAGAGTCAAAGCATATTACATCGTTTGAGTTAATCCATCCATCATCGAATAATGTTTGCCCCATGGAGGGAATCAGAGCCCGGGTCTAGACTTCACAGCCCTAACATTTAAGAGAATGACAAGCCTCAATCACCTCGAAATGGCAATATGTGAGCAGTAATTGTAAACCACTGCTCAGATATGAACCCTTGAAACCAGTCCGGTTGTAGTACCCTAACTCACTATACCAAGAGACGTCATATAGTGATATGGTACAATCGCGCCTTGTAAATTGTTTCCTTGTCATTCAGTGTAGATCACTGAGGCAGCACCACACTGAGTAAGTGGATGGCGGGCGCCTCTGCCTACCACAATCGTTGGTGCGAATAATATAAAAAGGGTGCATGGCAGAACAAATATAAATGCCTCTGTAACAAGAATACATGCCATTATGCTGAAAGGAATAACTCACAGTTGGTATGTTACGTCTCACCTATTTTACGTTTTCTTCTTTGCCTTCACTCTTTCTTACCTTTTTATAATTTTTCGTTGTCTTTCCCCTATTTCACTATTGCGTTTTCTGGTTTTCAGTTTTTCCTTTATCTGCTCTCCTGTTCTCTCTTTTTGGTTTTCCCATCCTTTGTTATTTCTCCGCTCATCGCTTGTTTGTGTTTTCCACTTTATTTCTTTTCCCTTCCTCATCTTTCATGTTTAGTTTAATCCCTGATACTCCCTCCTCTCGTCTTTTTAAATCCTCCTCTCCCTCTCTTTCTCCTTTTTTCCTCTCCATTTTCTTTTTCTCTGCGTTTCCTCTCCCCTTTTCCTTCTCTCCACAAACCTTTTCTTCCTTTTTTTTTACTTTCTTCTTCTTCTTGTTTAATTACTCTTTACCTTCACCTCCTCCTCCTCCTCTTCCTACTTCTGCTTCTGCTTCTTCCCATCCTTCCCCCTTTCCTCTCACTTTCTCTCGCTCTCTCTTCTGTTTGCACATGTCTGATTCTCTCTCTTATATCATTCTCCTCTCTCGTTCGTTCATCTCCTCCCGTCCTTCCTTTCCGTGTCATACTCCCCTAATTTCATCTCCTATTTCCCCGCAGTTTCCATCTCCATCCCAACGCGCCCCAAAAATTAATACACGGAAGTTGGTTTGATGAGTGTGAGCAATGAGCTGGAAGACAGAAGCAATAAAAAAAAAAAAAAAGGGACTCTGAGGGCTGACATTTTAAAGGGAACATTCAGGTAATCTAATTCCACTGGACTTCGCCACCGATAAAGCGGTTGTCCATCACGGTGGGATCGGGATGATTGGCATTCACTGGGGATATCTTGAGGGGTAAGATTTTGTAAGTGTCCTCCACTGTGGACGTGTTTTCACTATTGTGTTCCTGCTGGTGTTAGATGGTACTGTCTGATTAGAAGAGACTCCTCGTAAGAAGAGGTTAAAAACAGTCCCCCTTAATCCTTTCGCATAAAAACGCCTTTTTATTTATTTTCCTTTTTTTTTTTTACTGAAGGGTTGATGGGCACGTCCACCATCCACTCACTAGATGTAGTGCTGCCTTTGGGTATATCTACATTAAGCAACAAACAGAACAGTGTTCCATAAATCAGGAAAATGTTTACTGTGATGTGTGGTAGCATAACCTTATGACGCCTCACAGTTTAGTGGGTTAAGGCGTTCTAACTGCATTAATCCTACAAGGGTTCACTGTATATCCCAGGGAGGGTTGTGGTGTATTGCACATAATGCTGCTCAGGGGTTAGTGAGATCAGTCACCCTTATTTTAAATGCTGGGATTGAATTGCCTAGCCTCGGGCTCCTACGGACCAGATGAAAGTAGAGAGGACAGGATGATGGATAGTACTGGCAAAAGATTTCAGTCAGCAATGTAGTAATAATAAGGGATACCCGATGGAGCAATAGGCTGACTAACTGAACTCCAGGAGATTGCAGGCGTATAAGAAGATGGCCAGACAGGAGGTGGAGAAGTAAGATAAAATAGTTTGCAGGCATAAACCTGTCGGCGACTGCCTTAGTCAAGGAATTCGTGAAGGAGAATGAAGGAGGCATTTGCTCAGCAATGGAGCTGCAGTGTCTGGTGTATCTATCTATCTATCTATCTATCTATATCTATATCTATCTATCTATCTATCTATCTATCTATATCTATCTATATATATATATATATATATATATATATATATATATATATATATATATATATATATATATATATATATATATATTCCTCCTTCCATCAAGCTTTTTAATACTTCATTCGCAGTGTCATATAATCAGTTATTTACAAGTTTTATCTTTGTTTCAACCATGGATATAATTGTGTGCACAGCTGAAATAAACAAACATTCACATATCCTTTCAACCATACACCAGTTAAAGATTCATTCATTCTTACGTGTAAACAGTTATTCCCTGAATCTTTCATACAACCAGGTAACCAGACAACAACCTTCACTCTACCAGAAATTCACCCATTAGCATGTTTGTTATTTAGGCTTCATTTCAGCCATCCACCTATGTCTGGCCCCATCAAAGCTTCATCAGATTCAGGCACCACTTTATCCACGAACTTTTTGAATAGTTTTCATTCATTTTTGTACGATTTATCTCGGCACACATTCATCGAACCTTTCACTCATTCAGCATCCCTTTGTCAACACCCATCATATGGTCCAAAAACCCAGGCATCCCTTCAGCCATCATCCTATAAAAAGATCCAACAATGATCCTCAGATATAACCGTCATCTCATTCAGTTTTCCAGTTAGGCTTTCACCAAATCCAAAATTACAGTCGATGTGAAGAGGCATCAGCTCAACCACAATCTCCATACTTGCACCAAATACCTACTTTACAATTTCATGCATCTTTTCATTCACGTTTTTCTTCTTCCATTGGTTTATCCATCAAAGCTTCCGTGGTGGCAGCGGTGATAGTGGTGTGTGTGTGTGTGTGTGTGTGTGTGTGTGTGTGTGTGTGTGTGAGAGAGAGAGAGAGAGAGAGAGAGAGAGAGAGTCACTGGTGCGGGTGTGATGTGATAGAGCGGGTTTTGTCTGGTTGACTGGTCACTGAAGCGATAATGAGATGCATATATGTCTTAGTCGGCCCAGGAACATAACTACGCTTATACCCACTGGATCAGAGGGATGGAGAGAGGAAACAGGTAAAGGATGAATGATGGAAAGAGGAAGGGGGATGTGTGAGAGCAAGAGTAAAACAGATAGGAGGAAATGGAACAAGGAAAGAGGAGAAGAGAAAGAAGGAGAAGGAGGAAAGACGGGATGAAATACGAGAAGAGACGAAGGGACCACCGAGAGCAATAGGAGGAGTCACGCGAAGAGGAAGAGGGAGGGATGGGAATAAGAGAAAAAAAGCGAGTGAGACAAGAGGGAGCAGTAAGATGGGAGACTTAGAGAATGAGAGAAGAAATAGAAACAAGGGAGGGATGAAAGTAAAAGAGAGATGAGAGAAAGAGGAATAGAGAAGGAGAGAAAGAATGAGGATAGATGAGGAGAGACGGAAGGGGGAGGAATGTTTGAAGAAAGGGGAGGGAGAGAGAGGAATGGAGACATAGGATAAATGTGCAGTACACAAGATCAGCTGAGGCTAAAATAAACAATGGCTTCTCAAAGTTCACTGTCTTTATTTTCCAAATAATGCCACTTAATGCCTTCCAGTTTCACTGTTCTCACAAGCACTGGAGTTATACACACTTTACCGATTTCAAGTACACTTAATGTTTAACAACACTTCACAATTAGTACACTTAATGCTTGCTAACACTTCACTTATTACACAAGTACTGAAAATAATCTTCACTGACAGTAATTACACTTAATACACTTCACTGTCTGCTCAAGTTCCATTGATATACAAACTTCAATATCCGGTCACTGTTTGGCACTGTTTTCACAAGTACCAAAAATATACACTCTTCACTGACAATAATTACACTAATGCTTGCAAAGCAACTCTTCCCAAACTTCACTAACAGACTGCACTGACACTACACCAAAACCGACTGATCTTCACTCAAAATGACCCGAAACTAAACTCCAAACCGACTGACTAACTAACTAAGCTCTTCCCTATCCTTATATAAACTTGCATTGATCTAGAAACGTCTACATTCTACGAGTATACGCTCGACGGGCAACAGTTGCCAATTCGGAAACAGCCCAAAACATGCCAGTGTTGTCTTACATTACGTAACGCTCTAAACCATTTACCATACGAACTTAAACTACATAACTTAACAAGCAATCACTTAAATAAAACATTGTAAAGAAAAAGAGCATAAAAATTAATGCAAAACTTACGTAATAACTACGCTCAAAAACAGCAGGCAAACTGGCAACTCAGACTCGTGCCGGAACTAGCTACCGTAAATATCAGGAAATGTCGAGAAAGATCTCGGCTACCTGACTGGCAAATCCCCCTTCATAACAATATGCATAAGCATTCGTGAGCTTCATCTGTGATTACGATGGCGAAATATTTATTTATGGTCATTTTAATTAATATTTTCATCTGGATTCGGACTGATAAACATTTTGGACCTTGACTATTAGAAAGTTTGCTTCTAATTTCGCCTCGTCTCTTATAGCTACCATGTGCTTGGCATCATATTAAGGTGAATAATACATCTAAAATCAAGAATGCAAAATTACTTTCAATAATACTTCACTATTAAAGAAATTTGTTTGCGTCTGATTCGTTAAAATACTTCAACCTCTGTGTGTGTGTGTGTGTGTGTGTGTGTGTGTGTGTGTGTGTGTGTGTGTGTGTGTGTTTTCCACTTTCTTGCCTTTTTCTTCACTGTTAATTGACCGACCCTTCCTAGAATTATATTTCTTTCAACAATTAACAGATCTTCTCTTGTGTACAGTGTCTTTCTTACTCCGATTTTTCTCGATTCGACCTTTACGTTTGACAGTTTTTCTTTCCTCAGCTTTTACCTTCATTCTTCTTTCCACCAGCATCCTCTGTTTCAATCTATATACTTGTACAGTGCGCTGACTTTGGTGGTGTTATTTAGACTAGTGCTTTTCTTTTCACATACACCGTATTTTATGATTCTCTGTTCCTTCCATCTCTCTCTCTCTCTCTCTCTCTCTCTCTCTCTCGAAATCTTTGTGTATTTCTGTCCTCTATTTATTTTCATTCCCATTCCAAAACCCTATTTTTTTCCCCATCTTCACCTTCCTCTTCTGTCCACAATTTTTCTAATTTTTCCCCTCCTTCTTTCATTTCTTCCTCTCCTCTGTTTCTTAATTTTTACCTCTTTCTTTTGTTTCCTTTACCTTTCTCCAGCTCTCATATTTCTTTTCTTTCTTTGCCTCCACTTCTTCGTCCCCTTTTCTCATGCTCCTTCTTTTTCGCCCTCTATTTCCTCATCATTTTTCCATCTCTTTCTTCATTTCCTCCTTCTCTTTCTCTTGTTCTCATCCTCCTTTTCCTTACTTTTCTTTCTTCTACCTTTTTCTCATTTCTCTCCTTTCCCCCTTATTCTGCACTTTCCTCTCCGCCACTTTTTCACCATTTCCCCATTCTCTTTTTTTCATTCTCTCTCTTTTGCTCACACAATTATATCCTCTTTACTCTGTAACTGAAGGAGGATCATTTTCACCTTTATCCGATTTTTTTCCATTTTATTACAGATTAACTCACCAAGACGAAGTCAAATCCCCAGTTCTTTTACTTGTTTTATGTCACTGCTTTGTTCTTAGCATCACTCGGCAATGTGGAATATACACTAATTGAACTAGCTAACCGAAGACTCTCCAAACTGATCTCATGAATTAATGAGCTTTCCTTCCCCTTTGGGACTTCGTATAGGGGAAGATCAGGTGGTCTGAGGTGTCATCTACTCTAAAAAATAAGAGGATTCAACTGTAGGCTGACTCAGGGAAGAATATGATTATGTTATTTTCACTAAAAGTCAGGGATGAGCTTTAAAACGAGTTCGTTTCGTTTCGTTTCGTTTTTGAAGGCTCCAACATGCTTGCATGCGTCGGCCTTGGTCACCCAATGGCGGCTCTCCATGATGCTTTACCTATGGCAGCCTCCTTGTTCAGGCTCTTAACCCTGAGGTCACACTTAATAACCTTGTCCTACGTCTTTCTCGGCCTATCCCTCGCAACCCCAACCCAAATATTAACACTTCTCACCTTTTGCATCCAATTATCATTCCCCCATCCTTTCCACATGCCCAGACAATCTCGATCTACCTCCCCTCATCACATCACCAATACACGCCAGTCCCATCCTACCTCTCAACTCCTCCATCGTAAACCCAGCCCCCGCAGGCCTTGCACGCAGGGACGCACTGCACATCCACCTAATCATTGTCATTTCTGTACGTTTGAGCCTGCGAATATCCTCTTCCTTTACTGCCCAGGTCTCACTACCATACAGCATCACACTCCTAACACATGCTGCATACAAAGACCCCTTAGCACGTGGGAAGAGTCTTCTCATTGTCAGGAGAGGCAACAACTCCCTGAACTTCTTCCAACCACTTCTCACCCTAGCCACAGAGCTAGCTCCAGCCCCACCTCCAGCACATAACATGTCTCCAAAATAACAAAACTCTTTCACTCACTCAAGAGACTCACCAGCAAGTTCAATCCTTTCATGCCTGGCAATCTCTACCTGTCTCCCCGACACACTGCATCCATCAAATCAGCATTATCTGCAGTCTACCTCTAATACAACTACGTGTCTTGTGCACCCATTTATCACAAACACCGCACAAGATGGAACTGCTTCCCACGCCCTTGTGGCAAAATGCACATGGCCACTCTTCCTCTTCTTTGACAGTACTGCCACCAACCCCAGATATCATCACTTGTTTTATCTATATTTACCCTTAAGCCCTTGTGCCCCTTACCATCTCTCCACTTCCTAATTCTTTCCTCCGCCTCCCTTTCATTCTCGGCAATCAACAAATATATATATATATATATATATATATATATATATATATATATATATATATATATATATATATATATATATATATATATATATATATATATATATATATATATATATATATATATATAAGTATTCCCACTGCTTTTCCACTAATTTTCTCAAACGCTTTTACTAGGTTTCCTTTTCTCGAGTTCCCTCTTATTCTCACCTCAGTCACGTCCACAAAACCCAGTTGAAGCTTCACTTACAGTTCAAACTTCCTAGTCTTCTTAAATTTTCAACCGCACCAACTCTTATTTCTGGAGCCCCACACCATTGCTTACAAATGCCTTCTTCTGTTAATTCAGGTAGTCCAACGGGGAGTCATTATGAATTTATTCATAATCCAAAAAGTATGTATTCCATATCATCACTCCTTAATTCACTTGAAATCCAAACCCCTTTACTCTCTACCCTCGAACTATTTTCTCAAACCTACCAATTCCACTTAATTTTCCAAACATATCTTCTCAGTACACGAAATCCAGGAGAGCACTAAAGCCATTATTATGCCTGACATGATTAATTGAGATTCTGTTAGACAAGGCATAGGAGTTAGACACCCTTGATTTTAAAAAAATAAAACTTTTATTCCAAAAAAATGGAGTGAAGAGAAGACGAAAGGGGATGCAGGGAACAGCACGGTGTACTGAAGAGGTGAGAGAGGCTGTGGCACAAAAGAAGCGAGCATATAGTGAGAGGATGAGAAACACAGGCGTGGAAGAAGTTGAGAGACAGAAGAGAGAGTTAAATGTAGAGAGGAAGAGAGAGGTGAAAAGAATAGAAGAGAGTGGGTGAGGAATTTGGAAGGTACTTGAGTGTAAAGTGGAGGGAATGTAAGAAAATGTTCTTGAAAGAGGTAGAGTTAGACAGAGTGCCAAACAAGTTAGTTGGGAAGTGAAATATAAAAATGGTATATTACTAGTGGAGAAGGGAGAAAAAGAGAGCACATGGAGAGAATACTTTAAGGAATTGTTGAACATAGAGAATGAAAGTAATTCAAGTATAAGTGGCTGAGGAATGGCTGGGAGAAAGAGGGATGCGAGAAGAGAACAAGAAATTAGCAGCATGGAAGTTGTGGAAGCAATGTAGAAAGTTAAAATTGAGAAAGCCCCAGGAATTGATGGAGTGTGTGGTGAAATGCTAAAGCATGGGGGAGAGATTGTAGTAGAATGGATGTGCAAGATGTGCAGATTGGCCTGGGAGGAAGGAAGCGTCCCGTAGGATTGGAAGTCAGGTTTAATTATTCCCCTGTGCAAAGGAAAAGGGGAAAAATAAATGTATGGTAATCATAAGAGCATTTGTCTTCTTAGTGTAATAGGAAAAGTATAATATGGTAGGATTCTTATTGACAGAGTTAGGGAAATAACACAGGAATTAGTTGGAGAAGAGCAGGGAGGTTTAAGGGAGGGAAGAGGTTGTGTAGATCAAATAATCATTCATAGGTCTTTAGTGGAAAAGTTTCTGGAGAACGGAAAGAAGTTGTATGCGGCCTTCATGGACTTGGAGAAAGCATGTGACAAGGTGGATAGACAAGGTTTGTGTGAAGTATTAAGAATTATGGAGTAGATGAGAAGTTGTTGAAGGCCGTGAAGAGTATGTTTGAGGGTGCTAAGGCTGCAGTGCGTATGGATAGTGAACTGAGTGAATTTTTCTATTTGAAGGTAGAATTGAAACAAGGATGTGTCATGTCTCCATGGCTGTTCAATCTATATATGGATGGGGTTATAAAAGAGATGCAAGGTAGGGCAGTGAATGTTGGAGCAGCCCTAGTGAGAGAGGGCAGTGTTTGGAAATTACCTGTACTGTTGTTTGCAAATGATACTCTGTTGTTAAGTGAAGACAAAGGGGAGCTGCAAGGCTTGGTGGATGAGTTTGAGGGAGTATGTAAGAAACAGAATCTGAAGGTGAATGTAGGGAAGAGTAAAGTTATGGTCTTCGAGACAAGTGAAGTCAGTGAATGTACAGTGAGAATGGATGAGGAGGAAATGAAAAATGTGAATGCATCTAAGTACTTGGGTAGTGTGATGAGTAAGGACGGAAGTTTAGAGGGTGAAGTGCTTGAAAGCGTATAACAGGAAAAAAAAGGTTGCTGGTTCCTTGAAAGCAGTGTTAAGAAACAAGGAAGTGAGCATGGAAGTGAAAAAGCTATTGCATGACAGTACTGTGATACCAACTCTAACGTATGGAAGTGAAGCTTCGACCTTGTTGTAGGGACGGAAGTCAAGAGTGAGAGCAGTGGAAATGAGTTATCTGAGAGGAGCATGTGGAGTCACATGGAGAGACAGACTGAAAAATGAGGAAGTGAAGAAGCGTTGTGGTGTGGATGTGGATGTGATAGGAAGCGTTAGGTGAAACGCACAGAGGTGGTTTGGCCATGTGGAAAGGTTGGAGAATGAAAGCCTGACGAGGAGAGTGTATGTGAGTGAGGTGGAGGGGGGGAGAGGGAGGGGGAGGCCAAGGATGAGATGTAGAGATGGAATGGAGAAGTATATGAGAGAGGGGTGTGTGAGCTGGAAGCAGGGCAATGAAATGGCGGGGGACAGAGCGGCATGGAGGCGATTTTTTGTGGCCACCCCTTACGAGATTAAGGCGTCTGGCAATACATAGATAGACAGTTAGAAAATAATCCAAATACTTTCTTCTAGAATACCAACTCCGACGAATAACAATTTTCAGTCCAGATATTCTTACTTCAGCACCATTTTCTTGTCAGGTCCACTCCATTTCGTTCACTTTAACAATCTCCTTGAACTATCCAACTCCGTTCCTTATTTCAACATCCTCTATTGCTCCCACCCCAATCATTATCATCATTGTCATCATCGTTGTGGTCTGCATCATGACAACCTGAGCATCATCATTATTACCATTATCGGAAATCTGTCTTCAACGTCATCATTATCATCACCATCGTGATCATCATCAGGATCATCATCATCATCATCATACGACAGAACTGATCAGTCAATCAAAAACCATCTTGCCATCCATAATAAAAATACCATCCTTATTACACATTATTTCTCA
This sequence comes from Coenobita brevimanus, assembly GCF_032717465.1. Lineage (NCBI taxonomy): Eukaryota > Metazoa > Arthropoda > Malacostraca > Decapoda > Coenobitidae > Coenobita > Coenobita brevimanus. The sequence goes on from NC_137020.1 coordinate 2,537,148, forward strand.
TACCTGATGTCATCCACCACTGCCATAGCTACTTTTCATCAGCTAGTCCAATTGAAGGCCATTATCATTAGTACACGAGCTTATTAACAACTATATTCTACATCGCCAATTCTATTCACCATTCCCAAACTCGCTTGCTCATTACACAAAATATAGGCAACCCAAGTCTTCTCTTCAAAATAAAATAAGATCGCTGTCAACCCTAGCAGACCCTCAACCACTATCCGCCTCCCATTACTAAGCACTTGAGAGAGAGAGAGAGAGAGAGAGAGAGAGAGAGAGAGAGAGCAGGGTAGCCGGAAGTAGGTGTAGCCCCGAGCCATAAAACTCGGCGAAATGCGACCTAAAGTTAAAGCTGCCTCCGATACCAGTGGTTTTTCGTTTTGGCTCTCCATTCCTCCGCCTTCTTCTTCCACACCTTCTCTACGTGTCTGGGGGAGAAAGTAGTGGTCTCCAGGCCTTTGGGGAGGGGAGGGTATAGCCAGGAAATATTCACATGTAATATTAATAATCACAAGATACGCGAAGACAAGCATTGCAATTTGACATTGTTTACTGGTACTATCTTCTGTCTGTCCATCTTTTATTGTTAATGGTGCTGGAGAGGAGAGAGAGAGAGAGAGAGTTAATTCAATTTGTGAAAGATCGTACATAACATCTCCTTGACGTGGGCCAGGCAGGGTGGAAAAGTTAATACAGTGCAGTAAGAAGCAAGCATCACCCATTTTCGAGATATTTTTACAGTTTTAGTTTCATTTCGGCGCCCTCGTTTCTAGATTTCCCTTGCGCTATTTTTCTCGCCTCTCGCGTTTCACGCCATTTAAGCTTTTTATCCTCTGCGGTCTCAAGAGTATTCTCTGGTCCCTAGACCGCGTACTTATAGCACGAATTTCTCTCGTGTGTTTACTTGTTTCATGTTCAACTGTTCTCCTAACTTAGCCTAACCTACCTGGTATACCTCCCCCTCTTCTCTCTCTCTCTCTCTCTCTCTCTCTCTCTCTCTCTCTCTCGTAAATGCATACTAGCTCGTCTCAGCTCCTCATTATCTACTCAATACCATTCCTTTGTAATTATTATTATTATTATTATTTTTTTATTCGCTGTTGCTTGGTTCGGGTGTGTGGCGAGGGTAAGACACCATAAGAAACTGGGCGATTAAAGGCTGCCGTTTTTGGAGTGGCGATAGTATTTTTCAGATACATTTCACCGGGAACAACGAAATATGAAGGAAAATTATACCAATTGCTTCATATATCTTGTGTGGGACACTTGTGGGACTATAATTATGGTTTTTTTCTTTTGCCCTACAGCCTGTTTCGGCTCTTCATTCCACCATGCTGCTCCTTGCGCCCCTTTCGTCTTCTCTTCACCCCACACACCACCTCACATGCTGCACAGATTTCTTCTGTTAACATGTTGCACACACCTTCCACGTCCCCCATCTGCTCCAAATCATATTTACCCAGTCGTTCCTACACTTCGCATGCCAACCGTCTTCAAGTTCGGAAGCATTCCTCTGTGTTCTTAATTACATGGTGATTTAGCGGCCGAGTCGTGTGAATATCAGCGTGAAAGGAAACAGACCTATGTAAAAGGGTCCTATATTTCCTCCGTGTTAGGTATAAAACAGCTTGCACTGGAAAGTTTTCGAGAGTGTTAAAGGTGTAGATCATTCGCCTGTCCAGTTGTTTTCAGCGTTTTCCCGCCCTCCTTATCGTTTTCCCGCCTTTATTTTTGATATTCTCATTCATTCTATATTGCATTTTTCCCACAGCTCAAGGTAAGTTAGAAAAATATCATAGTAAGTAGATTATCTTTTCTTACTAGTAAATGATGCTAGTATATTGAAAGTGTATTCACCATACAGAGAAATCTTTGTTTTGACTGTTTTCCAACCATCAGTTGTTTACGTTTAGTGCTGCTAATTTTAACTACTTTAGGCGAATTGCTTGCTGTCTTAGTGCACTGTATCACATTACATTCCATCCTTGCTCATCACAATACCTAATATTTGAATGCACTAATATTATACACTTCCTGATTTTATTTCATGTGTTCTCCACTGGGCATATGAATAACCAGCCACTCCCTGGCCCAGCATTCATCTTTCATATGTCACCTCCGCATGTCACCATTTAAACACTAACACCAACTGACTATATCGAATACAAACTTGGTCTAATACAGGACAGTAGCCTCACAATGGTTCCGCTTGCTTCGTTTTTCTAAATGGCTAAAACTTTACACATAACTACTGTACGTTTACTTTCAGGAAGTCTTAATTTCTCTTACTAAACACTCCATTATCCACTGCCAGAGCCTGCACCTCTTTTATAACGTTCTGTCTGTCTGTCTGTCTGTCTGTCTGTCTGTCTGTCTGTCTCTCTGTCTCTGTCTCTGTCTCTGTCTCTCTCTCTGTCTCTCTCTCTCTCTCTCTCTCTCTCTCTCTCTCTCTCTCTCTCTCGATTAATCAATAGGTCAATCCATAGATAGATAGGCAGACAGATATAGATATATGAAGATATAAATACATCTGTCTACATCTATATCTACCTATCTATCTATTTTTCTGTATATATATATATATATATATATATATATATATATATATATATATAGATATATAGAGAGAGAGAGAGAGAGAGAGAGAGAGAGAGAGAGAGAGAGAGAGAGAGAGAGAGAGAGAGAGAGAGATCATCTCATCTCATCAGCCGTTTGTGTGTCCACTGCAGGACCGGCCTATCCCGACCGAAGTGGGGACGATACAGCCAATGTATCTCTGTCAAGTGGCTTAGGCTGTCTAGTAGAGGTTGTATGTACTGTAGGGTTCGAAGTGCTTGTAAGTTAACTGTAGTGTTGGAGTGGCTTTGGATGTGTGTGTAGTCTGTGAACCAAGTGTAATCGGCCCTCGCAAGCCGACTGGGTGCAAGCATACTTTTATAGTATGCGACACTGGTTCAGCCACAGCACCCCTTGTGTCCGCCAATGCAGTACGTGGCCTGAAGAACGCTCCCAAAGTTTATTACCCTAGCGGGGCGCAAACCCTCGTTCTTCAGTGTACGAAAACGCACACCTTACCACTGCTCTCATTCATACTTTCTTCGGCATACAGTGTTCTTCAATCAGCTCCATATAATTTCAAAACCTTCCACATCACTTTTTGGTCCACTGTGTCATATGTTTTTTTTCCAGATCCATGAAGGCACTATTCAGCATTTTTCCTTCTGTAGATACTTTTCGAAAAAAACATCAGAGAACGAGTATCTACTATATACAACCACCTCCCTGCTTAAAATCCGCTTGTTTTTCTTCAACTAATGAGAGGAATTGGATTTTCCTTTTTTTCCCTTTAGTCAAGATATAGTGCTTAGGAACAAAGGAGATGTACTGTAATATTATCCAGCAATACTTAAGTCTTTTGATGGAGCAAAACTAAAACAGATATGACACTCCCTTATTGAATAGGCAAACGAGAGACATATTTAAACATCTTCATTACGACTGTGACTTCTATGGTTTTACTTTCACCTCACAATAACATTCAGATTAGGGCATGTCTGTCTTATTGGAGAAGCTACAAAGATCCTTCATTAATTGCTGTAGTACAATGAGTCATCCTTACATTGAATAATGTCGTCTGGTGGAACTATGAGTTAAAAACAGAATATCATTGCATTGTGCCTTGACTTACAAGAAAATATTATTCTATCCACCAATATCATCACCACCCACATCTTCCCTATCCTTTTCCTCCTCATCATCATGACGCTGTTTCCTGTATAGTTTGGAGAGAATGACAGAACTACAGTGAGAGTGCTAAAGGTCGGCCAATCATCTAATCGCACATAATTTAATAATATCCTATCAGTTAGAAAACCTGAGTAATATTTCTACGAGTAAATGCGTCCCGACATTCCTGAACCTTAGCTAAAATGGCCCTGGCATCTATGCGTCTGGTTTGACCCATTGAATTTTTGATGGTGAGTCTGTCTCCCCTCCCAGCAGAGTCTGTTGTGTGGAGGTCAGAGGTAAAGCTACGTTTCAGTTTTACCTGTTTTCAAAACTGAGACTGTTGTGTTGTCAACGGTTCACGCAAATTAATTTTGTGGCCTGTTGTGCTTCAAGTTCTATTAAAACAATCTTGTGGTTTGGAAAACATTTTTGCATTCCACTGGGAGCTCGGTTGATTATTGTCATACTCTTGTACGTTCATGTTTCTATTTCAGGATATTTGCTACCCACGTATTAATGGGAAAATGAGTGGCTGGGTGGAAAGGTGACCGCAGATACAGGCCTCCCCCACAGTGAGACCTACATGTGCAGTTGCCTTTAGATTGGGCTTCAGCCGTTCAAGACAAATACTCTTTCCACCCACATTGGAAGCACTATTATTGCTTCTCGTTTTGCTGCTGCATATCAGTTTCATTTTTTTCCACAGTCAACTGAATTTATGGTGACCAGCTTGTTTGCACTCCCAGCAGTCTGACACCTATGGGCCAAACGTTTAGTTACTATTGGTATTCCAGGTCATATCGCCAGTCCATTCCCCGCCAACGACTCTGAAAGTCACTGTGGTGAATTCGAAGCAGTCGTTACTGATAGTACAGATCTATGGTGAAATGATGTCATCAGTTTCGGTTGCTGCTAATTCATCAAGCAAATTTTCAATTTCCATGGAAAGATAAGCAAGTTATGAAACAACGCTTATAGCTGAGACACTGCCCCCCTCCCCCCCCCCCCTTTTTTTTTTTACTAGGAGTGAAATGGAGGGTAATAAGTTGCAACTTTATAGAACTGTGATTGGTTTCATTTAACGCTTTTATCTTCCCATGTATCTCTCTAAATGTTTTTCATTTTTACTAATATTTTATTAGAGACTAATGCGCAGGTTGTGAATTATTCATAATATAGCTATTATTGGTTTCATTTAACAATGTTCAAAATTATCCTTTTCTGTTTTATCAACGAGAATTTGATTTTCAAAATCTATTTTACATGTTGAAAAAGGCTTGAGGTTGGAAGACGAGGAAATTACAGACTGAGGAAGATTGCTTAAGATGTAACCAATCGTATACATGAGAGTATGTGCACCTAAATTAACTCGAATTAAACAGCTGCACAGAAGAGGAATTAGAATGAGTATCTACTGTACATAAGTGTTGTATGAATACCTTAGTGTCAGATACACGCAGGAAGAGAATTTAGATGATCATGAAACGTGTTAATATGACAGTAGGGGATTGCCATGATAAAGGGAGAGACTGATGGAAGGCAATGAAAGATGGAGGTTGATGAAGCAAAAAAGACTTGAATTATACAGCATAACCCTTAAAGCTCTAGGAATAAATGTAATTCCCCCCGCCCCCGAAAAATGGATTAGAATAAACTAGCCCATTCAAGAACCTCCTTTAGCTTCATTATACAGTATTAGCCTGTACACAACACTGATCATTAACATGTATTTACAGGCGTTTACCTGGCGATCACGGCACACTTAGCACTTCTGAGTATAATAGCAAAGCTGGTGAATATCCGTTATTTCACCGTATAACCAATTTCATTTAGTAATAAATTCGTAGGAAGCTTTCTGGAATATGAAGTAACCTATTTGAATAATTTCAAATGAAGCAACAATATATAGCATTTTGTGTTATGTACGCCTACTTATTATGTTATGATTACCTTACTCCTGGGGTCGGCAAAAAGGTCTGACTAATGTCCCCAGCCTACAGGAACCACTCATTTAATGGTTACATTAATAATGCACAACACACCAATATGATTGATTTGTGGAGAATACAAACTGAGTATAGCAAGTAAATCTCTTTCTTATGCGTGCCCTCCTATTCCAAGGTGACTGCAAAATTGATAGGTATAGTAAATCAGCTGTGTTGTATCTGTGAGATTAGATATATAGTTCAATTCACCTAGCTGATAAACAAGATTGACAGAATTCATCTGAATTTAAAATTTAACCCGCTGCATCCCAGCAGATTTTTCACCAATGATCCCCCCCAATCCCGACAGATTTTGGATTTTTTTTTTCTCAAACCTCCGCTTTTTATGAGAAACATTGGAAAATACTAAAAAAAAAAAAAAAAAGTGCTTACCTGAGCTTAGAAGTGCGCTGTACAGGTGACTCTCCCCACACCTGGTACCGTCTTCTCTGGAGCTGCGCTGCTGCTCTCACGCTTTTTGTGGTAGGAGTAATTATTCCAAACGACTCAGAATACTTAGATACTTGTTCATTGGATACGAATATACATGTAGTGCAAGAAGATATTGGTTTTTACACAATGATATTGGCGATATAAGCATTGTTTCACTCACCGAACACATACAAATCACCAATTTCTTGCATCATTGACTCACTCTGACTATTGTTTCAACTTACATTCTATTTTTCAACTTTCATAATATTTCCACAAACATTATACCAGTTTCCACCCTATATAACTGTTATTACATATTTTTACACGCCTTACTACTACAGTGAGCATCATATATCGCAAGCACACACAGTAACAGAAATATAGTAAGGTGTGGCATTCCCTGAAACACGGCTTCACGCACAATCCAACGTTGTATTCAACACACTCGTACCTCGTGTCTTTTCTCTGTGGTTGGTCTTACTTTTGAGTGACTGCATACGTGAAAGCGGCACTGGGGTCTAGGACAGTCCAGCTGAAGAGGGATGATGCTGTGGAAAAGGCGTCCGGTGAGACACAGGGGAGACTGGCCAGCAGTGGCGGAGCAGGGGCGCTGGTGGGGTCTGTCCTCTGAATATTTCGATATTAGTTCCCGGGACAGCTCCCTCACAAACCCCTCAAAGGTCTCAGAGGCACCTGTAGTCAAGGCCTGGAGGTAGTGGGCGTTGAGGACCATGATGTCCAGGAGGTGGAAAAATAGCTTCTTGTACCACTTCAACGTGGTCCTGGCACATTCCACACTGGAAGTCATGGAGTCAGACTGGTCAACCTTCCTCAGGTTGACACTGTAGTCAATTACTGACCCTGGTTTCAAGACATGGAGCCTCCTCTCTCTGCAGTAATCCACGGAGTCGGTGCAGTGCATCAGAGGGCTGTGTACCGTCGACAGGAGGAAAACTTCCCTGTTATAATTCCATACGGTGGCAAGGATGTTATTAGCCTTAAAAAAAAAACGCCTCATTCTTGTCGAGTTTCCTTCCAACCTTGACCACATGCCGATGGTTTTTCTTGACTGTGCCACAGACTCTGGTGTCATGGAGTGGAAGTACAGAGCGAGAAGGAGGCTAGTGTACCTGTTGTCAAGGTACAAGAAGTGACCACGATGAAGATACTCCTCAATCATGGTCTTCACCACGGCCCCTGAGAGTTAAATGCTCCAATCTTCTGTTATGTCTGTCTGTGTGCCAGTGTACAAGATTATGTCTTGCACATAATAGTCTTACAGTCACAATTAACGAAGATCTTGAACCCAAAACAGTGTCTCTTGCTGGGTCTGTACTACCGGAAAGAAAGATTGCCTCTCCACAACATGAGACTCTCATCTATGACATGGTCCCTGTAAGGATAGAAGGATGAGAGGATCTTTTCCCACAGGTGACCAAAAACCATCCTTATTCTCCTCACTCAATCAATGTTATTAGCATTAACAAGGTCGTCGGCATCATAATAGTGGAGGCGGCTCAGAATTGCTGAAATCTATTCCAGCCCATTACCTTCCCAAAGCAAGGTGTGTTTATTATAGGGTCCGCAGACCTGTATGCCGGAATTTGTCATTTCCATGCAATACCCATCAAGAGAACCAGAGCAAAAAAGATGTACATCTCACCTGTGGTGACTGGGTAATCATTAGAAATACTGTTGGGAGTGCTTGTTTGTTGTACGTTCATGGCCGCTAAGGCGGCTCTGGCTGCTAGTGAAAGTGTTTGTTTGTTCCGCTATCCGCTCCACAAACTCCTTGCTAAAGTATTGATGGAAGAAATCCACCGTGGTGGAGCCTGCATGGAGGCCAGGTGCGGCACAGCCAGACTGCCACTCCTCTGTGAACCGGTGAATGACTGGAGTGAAATCACTCCAATCCTCCCAGTCCCATGACACACCACCGTCTCCAGCCTCGTCTCCATCATCGCCTTCATCGGGATTGGAAGGAGAGGGTGGTGGGGGTGGTTGGGGAGATGGAGAGTGGTGCTCTTCCCCACTCATGCTCCTCATCCCTCTCCTTTTTCCCCTCCCCTTTCCCTTCCCTTTCCTCCCTTTCCTCACATCATGGGGCTGTGGGGAGGAAGTGCAGGAAGCTTGTGGGATGAAAGAGGTGCTGGGAAGTGGTTGCTCCCAACCTGCTTTCTCCCCAGGTGCACCACGTGCTCACCTGGGAGCAGTCTCCCCACCACCACCACCACTGTTCCTTTCACTCATGCCCGCCCCACCACTCGCACCTTCCCCAGACAAAGCAATAGTTCCATACCTCATCTTTTTTTTTTCGCCGCCCCTTCATTTTCCCACGGCGAAATCCTCTTCCTTCTCAACCACGAGGGAATGCCACGACCTACTGCCCCGTCCTCGTCCTCGTCCTCGTCAGAACCTACATCCACAGGCTGGAGAGAGGTGCATGCACGTGGCTGGAGTCCAACCAGGCCTTCCCTAGCCCTGAGGTACATTACATACTGCACCTTCCTTGATGATGGTACCTCCTCATCACCGCCAGTGCCACGTAATCATTGTCCTCCACATCATCATCGATTGGGGAATCACTGTCGCCTGTGAAGGCATCAAGGGTGGCTTCAATTTCGTCGTTGAAGAGACCGCGGCAAGCCATGTCTTGCCAGGGCCAGTGCTAACAGGTGAGTGACTGAGACAATGGCGTGCGGGGTCACTTGGGGTGTGGGAGTGTCTCGACCTGCCGGCAGGTAGAGAAAGGTCTCCCACATATGCCTACCAAAAATCACATGCAAAACTTTAAAAATGTGCAAATGATGGACCTCAATTGCAGAACGTACCAGTATGTTGTCAGGTCAAAAAGTTCTGACGTACCCATATGTTCAAGGGATGAGGCGACTTAAAAGATGATTCATTTGGAGAGAGAGAGAGAGAGAGAGAGAGAGAGAGAGGGAGGCAGACAGACAGACAGATTAAATGCATGCGCGTCCGTGACCCACGAAACTCAAGTCACATGGTAACCTGGCTAACAATGCAACTGCATTGCCTTCTTCAGGAGGTCTTAAATTAAACTTTAGTTCCAATTCAGAGTGTGACAGACCTGGAGTAGACCAACTTTTCCATGAGTTATGGAGTGATATAATTCTGACTTTACTGATTGAATATACGATCGTTGTATGGAAAATACCATAATTTTTGTGGTTTAATACGACAGTGCAAATATCAAAAGTTAATTTCCGTTTGTCTAGAAAGGGTCAGGAAGGAGGCGTTCTGTCAGTTTGCCAATATTGGCCGCTCACATATTCTAGACAGTTGTGTTCATATTAACAATATTAATCCTGATAGGACTCGTTATCTCAAATAATGATCAATAAAAAACACACACTCAAGTCTGAAGTTTCAACCATGGATTTAACCTTTGCAGGGTACCTCATGTAGGGGCTTGGTATGTTGTAAACCTTGCAAAAACTAAAATGCTGCCTTTTTTAGTTTCCTTAAAAAAAGAAAAAGAAAAATGGGCGACAGTCAACATAGCAGCACTCCCTGATGTTAGGCTAGCATACATGGATATGGTGAGATCAACAATTGTGGTAACACATAGCAGTATTCTTGCTTGTGGCAGATCCTTCAATATTCCTGAAGTGTTGTCCATATCACTTTTCAAAGTAATAAGTATGTACCAATCATTTTTCTCAGAGGTGTGCAGTATCTATGTTCATCTTGTTTGCATGTGCTGAGTGTGGTGGTGGATTTGGCTTGAGTGATCGTCAAACTGTTATCCTCCATCCATGCATTAACAGTGCCGAGGTAGTCTTGTTGCAATGTGAAGGCTGTATCTGTCATATGATAAGTTGATGTTTTGGTAATGTCATCAGTGTATGATATAATGTTTGTGAGCTGTTGGGGTGAGGGATCATGCATGAATGTGTTGAAAAATGTTAGTTAAGAAATGGAGCTTTGCTGAACATCGTTTGGGAGGTTTTGTGTTTGAGCAACATATCCTGAAGTGTAACATGTATTTGTCTACCAGACAGTTAGTAGGCGAGCCATTGTGTGGTGCTCTTATCTATATCTGTGTTATACATTCTGGTGATTAGACTGCAGAGGGGGATGGGAATGAAAGGCTTTGCTACTGTCTATTTTTTAAAAAGAAAATTAAATTGCGCAGTTTTCGCTGGGTTGATGCCTTTTGACGTGTGTTATTTGAAGTTGGTTAGTAAGGCGTTTGTGGAGTGTACAGCTCGATCGCCGTGTTGTGAGGGAGCAAGGGGGACATGAAGTGAGACTTTAAGAATTTCGCGTTTAATTATCTTAGATAGTGTTCTGAGTAGTGTTATAGGTCTATACGAAAAAATATGTGTTGGTTCCTTTGTTTAAGGTATAATGATAATGCTTCCACTTTTTCAGTGGTTACAAATGGTACAATGTGGGTACGAATAGTTATTGATATTTGTAAGGACCTGGAAGCCATATGGTCCAAGCTTTTTCAAGTGTAGGTTGCTGATGGCATTCGGCCTGTTCTGGAGTGAAGAGGGTTACACTGTAAACGAGAGGAAAGGACTGCCTATATATATATATTTTTTTTTCAGACCCACTGTGTGATGCTGTAAGGTGATTCATGATTATCTATTGGCCCAAGAATATGTCTGTGTGTTCTTTGTAATAGAGAATATGTTTTGTGTTGTACAGTAGGTGACGCTGGCTTGGCCTTTGGAAGTGCTTGTTTTTGGTTTGGTATTACTCTTAAGTGTCTGTACAAATGAAAAGGATTTGAGAGGTGATTGAATTTTTTTCTTGTTTTGCTTGTCCGTTTTGTTGTTTAATTGCGGGAGCCTTAAGATGGTGCTTTCTGTGAATAGGAGAGGGGAATTTTGTTTCAGTGAATAGCATTGCTTTATGAGGCAAGCAATCTCCCGTGCAAAGTTTGCTATGGTGCCTTTTGTATCTTCACGGAATTTGGTGTATGTCAGTGTTAAGTATGATGTATTTTAAATTTCATAATATGCCTGCCACTGTTGGGGAAGGGTGTGCTCTTTAGTGTGCTGATATGATATTTTGCTCTTCAGCTTATTTTGTCCAGTCCACGTTTTCACAGTTGGTGTAAGTGATTTATGATCGCTTTTTCTTGAAGTGTAATTTACCTGTATGTTGACAATGATCTTGTGCGAGGGTGAGGTGGCAGGAAGGGGGTAGAAGTGAAACTATAAAAATCGGTATGCTTCATATTTACAACAGGCATCTTGGTATACTCATTTTTAAGTATGCAACGTGGCACAAACCAACGTTACCTTGTGACTATATACTGTATCACGTCCACAATCTCTGACGCTGTGATGTGTCTCACCAAAATCTTAGTATCCTAGATGTTTACCTAGGGATATAATGAGATAACAGAGTGATTACCAGCAAACAAATCTTTCTCACAGTAATAAGGGTTACTGAAGGTTATATATAACTAATGAAAACTGAAAGGCCTATCCACAGATAAATAAAACTGTCATATGATTAAAAAAACAAACAAAAAAAATAACTCATAACCGTGAAGACCTTAAGCCCAGTGAGACACTACATTGAGAGTCTCACCCTATTCAGCATGATAGAGACCCTGGTGACAAATTTTGGGGAGAGAGAGAGAGACTTGGCTCAAGACGCCGCGAGCCAATACCTGAAAGATTCGGACATATAGAGGCTTCCAGCTCCACTTATGCTGATGAATCCCTATGAGAGAGAGAGAGAGAGAGAGAGAGAGAGAGAGAGAGAGAGAGAGAGGTAACTAGGATGTTCACTCTGACACCACAATCTCTAGCCCACCCAGGTCGGGGAAATTTGGACCAGGGGCCATACTTATAGAACCTACTGTACATCATAGTTAGGTGAAAGTCAGAAACGTGAAACTTAAGGAGCAGTTCATCATAACTTGAGACTTTGTTAGGTCGAAATCACAAGCTGCTGAGAAAGCGGTTTGCTATATGTAGCACTTGGGAGTTTTGAAAATTGAAGAAAAATACAAATAAATAGAAGAGAAAAGACATAAAGAAAATATAAAATTACTACGATGTTTTTTTTTTAATGTTTTCGGCGAAAAGTTAACTAATTAATGTCAATTATTAGGATTTATTCATTTACCATTTTGTTTTTCTGTCGATGAGGACATGTTGCCTCACCACACCATCCTGTAAACAAACACCACCACCACCACCAGCATGGAGAACTCGAACAGTACGATCGAAGAACGCACAAGTGGTCGTCACCACTACAGAGTTGCATTTTTCCAGTTGCAAGGTAATGCAGCATTAAAATAACTTTCGTTTCTGGCGTGAGAACCATGTTTCTTACCGTTGGTCTTGTTAGGGTCTCCCGTACCAAATCTGTCACAAAAATTATGCCTGCACGGACCATGCGGTATCTCTTTACCAATTCTGCATTACTTAGCTCCATTAAGCACATCTTTCCTGTCAAGAGAACGTCTTGGTTAACGGTGGCGAATTTGTTATTGTTGTGGTGCGGCGGCCACGTTTACCGTTATGATAGAGTCATCAGCTGCAGCCTAAGCGCTCTTCGAACACGGGAGGTGTCTTTAGCTATGACTCAGGTTAGGTCGAACATAAGGAATTATGACGCATTCCTGTGTATTTAGGACAGACTTTCGTCCTATGACGCAGTTCTAGTGTTTTATAAGTACGGGGCCAGCCATGAAGTAGCATAATGCTGTGTCTAGTGTAGCCTTATACCCTTACTCTTTATTTAATAATTATCTAGACATTCTTCATGTACTGGTTACATCACAATGAACATTGTATATAGTATTTCTGTATGAATAATCCGTGACAAAATATTACATTACTTCCATACCTTACTCCTTATGTATATCACAAATCCAGTCCAAGTGAATAGCAGTTAGCACATACACTCGCCAAAATAAAGGAGCGTAACCAAGAAAAAGAGATGCCAGCTGGGATTACCTTAGCGAGTTCAGATGGTGCTACCTGTTTTTACTTATCTTGTTCCCACCTAACACATTGTCTCCAGTATCCCTTCGCATGTTCATAGTAAACTTAGAACAACTGAGAGCCCCTTGCCCTTGGTTCCGTCCTAATCTGGGTGTAAGTAGTTTTCGTCACTATTTCCACCCTGCCGAAAACTTGGTTCGGGTGGAGGCTGAATACAAAAAAAAAAAATAAATAAATAAAGTTCCTACATTAAAGAAAAAATGTGGTCGTATACTAAGGACAACCACTCATCGGAACTCATTCACCGAACTATAACCATTCTCTCTCTTTCTCTCTCTCTCTCTCTGGCCGTGTTTGTGAAGACTCTGACAGTGTGCAATAGAATCGATGGAGTTAAGGAGACAAGGAGATAAGAACTGAGGCAAAACCTGCTGGATATATGAGCTGTGTCTCAGTCATTACCACTAATTGGCTTCATACCTCTCCCTTGAGAGCAAAGGCGCGGGGTCTCTATAAGAACCAGGCTAGAGCGTAAAGACTCATTCTGAACTTTTACTACAGTCACCAAAAGAATTCCCTCATCCTCTTGCCAACGCCATTAAAACATAAGTGTCTATCAATATCTCAAAAAGAAAAGATACGGTGAATCTCGCATGACCCGTAATCAGAAAAGTAATCCCCAGTGGATCTCATAACTCATCCGTTCCGAAACCTCATAGGTCGCGTCCACACGCGTACTGGAACAAGTGCTGGCAACATATAAACAACGCAATAACGAACAGGCAGCAAACATGTTGGGAACAGCAGCGTCCAGATCATGTTGGCAACATTATGATGAAGTCCCAGCTGCCTGGTATGGACACACTTATGCCATCGCCATTGCTGCCAGTGTTCGTAGCTGCACTGAAACATGTTTGCTTACAATCGTCCAATGCTGCTGCATACATGTACGCAAACATATTTTGTGTTGCCAACATATGCTTGAGGGTAAATGTGAACGCAGCCTTACAAACCTCACGAAGAAAAACTTCAGTCATCCAAATAGCCAATTTCCATGACATCACAGACAACACTCTCGGAGCGCCTGACGCGCCTCTTAGAAAGGGCCTTACAGAGTACTTCCATTACTGCATAAAACAACCCCGCTAAGTCTTTTACCAGACTCGTGCCAAAGAATACACCCCACTACATCTTCCCAAATTACCCTTCTTTCAATCTCTCATGAACCGCACTTCACGAAAAGTTTCGACACAAAGACATCCCTGAAAAAGTGGGATATTGAAAGAATTCATACTGTACTTCTTACAAATTTATGACAGCAGAATGGAATCAGCATTTTTTTCAAGGTTACGTCTATATGAAATATGAGAAAGAACCCACTCTAAACTTCTTATGAACCTTATAAAAAATATAATCTGAACAGTTACGGAGGCAGTTTCCAAGAGATTAGCAATTTACACACTCTAATCCTGACAACATCTGGATTAAGAATATCACAATCAACACTGTGTAGTCTTTAATAACTTAAGAATAAAAAAAAAAATGTGACGTATACTAAGAGTCCTCCCAAGTCAAACGAACCCCATAATGTCCGTCTACAACTAATGGGAATGAAAATCACAGGAATCACTGCACTGAAGGGTTAAGTATTTCATCAGTACAGCGTTTTTCTCACTTAGTTCGTGTTGCCATCGGTTGGTTATATCCAGCTTTGTGAAGCTCCTCGAATACAAACGATGTATTTATCGCTTTAGTTAGACTAATACCAGATTTTGATTCATATTAGAAATGCTATTTTTTACAAAAGGTTTAATAAAGGATAGACATAATCCATTGGTTCGAAAATAATTCTTATCTCACAATGCATATAAAATGGATTGTCAAAAGTAAGGATGAAACATATTATAAATTATGTCCTCTCGGTACAGGGTTTAAAAGACCAGTATCTGATCCAATAAAATACTCTTCAGTTTCTAGTTCGTGTGTGTGTGTGTGTGTGTGTGTGTGTGTGTGTGTGTGTGTGTGTGTGTGTGTGTGTGTGTTTCTGACTTTTGCCTTCCTACTTGGCACAATTCTCCTTTTCTTTTTTTCCTCTTCATTGCGGGGACGCTTTTGTCTCATTTTTGCTGCTGCCAAAATAATTTCTTCTTCTTCTTTGGAGAAATTCGTCGTAGTGAAGGATATGCCTTTAAATACGATAATCCTTTGTTATAGTAATCTTTTTACCACCAGACTATTCAGCTTTAGATAAATCCTTCTTCGGTGCAGATATTATAAAACATCTCCGTTATCCATTTCATCACTATGACAGTTTCCATATTACCAGATAACCGCTGGGAAATTGTGTTAATCCCAGAAAATGCTTGTGGATGCGAATGAGTAGGCCTAAATGCAGTCCCCGCTGTCTCCTGGAGTACGATATATATATATATATATATATATATATATATATATATATATATATATATATATATATATATATATAACCACAAAAGGCATTATTTCATTTAGAGAACATCTCTCACAATAATGAGCCTACACGTTGTCTTTAGTAACCCCATAATTACAATGAAGCCTTTGATCACTTCTGCTGAATAACGATTAGACGATTTTGTCCATCTTAGGAAAGACTTCTGGTTTTTCCTTGCAGTACGATGCCCCGATTTGTTTAAGTAGTTACTTATTTATTTACGTATTTAGGTTGTGCTTTGATACTGCTAGACGGTTTTATTGATCAAACGAGACTCGCATAGTGATGGGAATAAAAACAGTCATCGTTAACGTCTTCATTACTATGGCGCCATTTTGCAGTATATTCATTCTGCGCCACGTGATGTTACTCACCTTTAGACATCCACCCACCCTGGTTGTGAAGAGTTTAGAAGTTTGTTGTTCTGCTCAGAGGTGAAGGCATTTTTAATTTCTTATGCAAGTTTCAGAAGATAGTGCTAATCTCGGGATATACCTTACTTCGAAAAGAGATTAAAAACAGTCTCCGTTAACCTCTTTAGTTCTTGTTACACTCTGATGATATTAAATTCAGGAAGTACGTTTCATAGCACAAAGGGTAACATCATTTAGGCCTACTAGTATCTCTCTTGTAATATGAAATTATTATTAGTTTAGCCTTGCTGCGGCCAGACGATTTTATTTAGCTGGTAGTAAAGGAGCTAATGCGTTTTAAAGGTAAGCCATTTCACGGCCGTCAGCACACTCTTTCCCTCATCTCGTTAACCTGTCTACCCCCCAATCCTCACTCTTATTTCTTCTCTTTCTCCTCCTCCTTTTCTCTCTTCTCTTATTCTCATCTTTCTTCTTCTCATCAATTTTCCATCTTTCCCGTTTTTCATATAGAGATATCCCCATTATTCATACTTTTTATTTCAGTTTTCATCATATCTCATTTTCCCACCATTAGTCTTATTTCCTCCTCTCACTCCTAATCGCGTTATGCCGCCGCTCGTTAGCTCTGTCACATTCTGTTTACTGTATATTTTAAAACTCTTAAACTAAATAGGTATAAATGAACGAGTATGTTGTAAGGCTCGAGAAAAATGGACTTGACTCCGTTGGGTCTGTTACCGGAAATGTACTATTGATGGATAACCATATTATTTTTGCAAATATAATATTTTTCGGAACATTGATGCCAAATACATTTCTGCAATATCTGAGGGCCAATGGTGTCTTCTCTCAAAATTTAAAAAAAAAATCAAAATCAGTCCAGGCGCTGAATTAACCCCAGTTTATACAGACAACGGTACATTATCATTCTTTCATTCCTTTATCTCTTCACCATTATTTTCATTCCTTCATTATGCTTTTCTTCTTCCATCTTCTTCTTCTTGAACCTTCTTGTATCTTTGATTTACTTTCTTAGGTATTCCTCCTACTTATTCCATTTCTTCATTCTCTTTCTTCTGTTAGCACTGATATTTCACATTTCATGCTTCCTTCCTTTCCTTTCACCTCCTCCTTTTCAACTTTCTTTCTTTTAGCAGTCCTTTCTTTTCGTTTTTTACTCATTCACATGTTGTCCCTCCTAATTTTTCCTCTACGCACTCCTTCTACCGCTTACTCTTCTTTTCTCTTCTGTATAATTCTCTTCTAATTCTGCTTCTTTTAGAGTCTCTCCCCAATTCTAGAGATTCTCACTCCAGCAGCTGAACTAAGGGATTCTCAATCCAGCAGCTGAACTGCGAGGAAGACGGGCTCCAGCTCCTGACCTGAGAAGACACACACCCTTGCTTCGAGTGGAGATTCTCACTCCAGCAGGACGGATAGGATCCAGCAGCTGAGGAATCCACTAGGAGGACCATGACGGCCAAAGTTGTGGGGCAGGTCAAGTGGTTCCACGTCCGGAAGGGCTACGGCTTCATCACACGCCGGGATGCGGGGGGGGATGTGTTCCTTCACCGCTCCTCCATCGTGGCCCCAAACCCTGCCCACCCTGTGCCGTCTGTTGCTGCTGGTGAGGAGGTAGAATTTGTTATACGGGAGGATGCTAAGGGCCCCACAGCTGCCTTTGTCACCGGCCCTGCAGGCCAGGCAGTTCGGGGCTCGCCCCATGCCCTTCCCCGTCGTCGTCGGCGGCGGCGGCGGCCACCATTTGATGTTCCTGCCTCCTTCCCTGCCTCCTCTGCCTCTACCATCATCACCATGTGTGTGGAGGTTGCTAAAGCCTTTTCGGGGGGAGATATGGCGGTTTTTGCTCGGCGCCTGCCCGTCATTTTCCAGGCCAACGGGCTCCCTGCCATATCCATCCCAGAGTCTTTTTCTTCCACACCCATGGCACAGAGGAGGCCTGGGAGGGGAGCTCCTTGTCCTCGTCCTCTTCGTCGTCACCGTCAGCCCTCCTCGACTCCCACCTCCTTGGTACCGCGGGTGCTGCAGCTGCAGCCTTCCACTCCACCGACGAGGATTCAGCTGTCGGGGCATGCTGTCTCCCGCCAGTCCGCCTCTCAGCCCGTACCTGAGGTTCCCATGGAGGTTGGGGATGCTGAATCCTCATCTCCACCTGAGGCTGATTCTGACGCACCTGTATCTGAAGAAGTGACTCCTGCTGTGCCTCCATCATCAACGGACCAGGGAGCGAAGAGTGCCAGGTCCTCTAGTTCGGTCCGGCAACTCTCTTGGGGAGACTTTTCCTCCCTCCCCCCTCTTGGCCTCGAGATACTGGAGAACCAGCTGCTCCACTATGAGGACACGGCACCAGTGGAGTCTGGCGAGCAAGAGTTTTTCAAGGGGGACTACCGGCAGGCGTTGCTCTCCTTCACCGAGTTGCGCCGGGGGTCCCTCAAGACTGTTACCGACCCCGAGGAGTGTCGTATACTTTCCTACACCCTCGGGGCCGTGCAGTCTCATCTTGCCGCAGGTTCCAACTCAGACTCGGACTCTGCTGCCTCCACAGTTTAGTCCCAGCCGTCACTTTTGCTGCCCATGCCTTCCTGCTCTACTGCTCCTGATTGTCGTCTGTGCTGTGGACTGTCTGGATATTGTGTTTTCCTATATGTACAAGTGTGTTTATGTATATATGTCCAGTGTATGACACTTTGGTTTATTCAGTGTACAGTGTATGACATTTTGGCTTAATGGCCAACGTTATGGCCGATAGCCATTAAAAAAAAAAAAAAAAAAAAAAAAGCTTCTTTTACTCTTTATCTTCTACTCTCTTCCCTGATTATATATATGTCTTTTCTCTTTCACACAGTTATTATCTTCATTACGATGACGTCCATTTTATTCCAACTAACTGCAACACACACTCCTTATAAATTCAGTCACACCATCGTTGAGAGAGAGAGAGAGAGAGAGATAGGTAGGTAGGTAGCAAGGTAGATAGGAAGGGCATTTTGTAGGCAGTTAGGTAGGCAGGTAATTAGGCAAGTAAAATATACTGTAAAACGACAGAGGTGCATTGACTGACAGAGGAGTGGTAGCAGGAAGGTATACGTAGGTAGTTGCTTGACCAGGCTAATAGGCAGGCTGACAGACAAAAATGTAGGTAGTGTGCGTACCATATGTAGATAGGATGTCAGGTAGGAAACATAGGGAATAATGTCAACTATGAATAGAAAGAGGTTAGCCAATGTAAAGAGGCTGACCCTTGCATATTCACACTATATGGTTACCTCTTCCCTGCAGTCGCCTCACTAATATCTTCCTTATCTTATACCTGTGCCATTTATACCTTTGTTTCCTTATATTAGTCTCATTTTCATCCACCACCTGACAAAGTATGAGGAGGGAGCTGTTATCACCAGGATCAACAGGTGTCCGCCTGTTGATTTCGGCGGCAGGGCGGCTGGCCAGGCGTAGTGATTTCTTTTCCGGGCCAGAACTCTGAAAGTATTCATTACAGTGTCGTGAAACTTCACATAGTTATATGTCTTATAGTGAACTGGTGGCTTTCGATAGGTAGAATGCTGTGTCTTAAGTAATTTTTGTTTAGTAATGAAAAAAGTAAATAACAATTTTCATTTCTGGGCCGGACTCAGAAACTAATACAGGTTCAGGCATCATATTCTCCAGGAATATGTGTTAATAAGCCTCATGTTGCCTTTTGGTAGTTCGAATGCCATGAGGTTTTATAATATTATAAAATCGCAAAAATACCTAACACTGATTATTTTAATGCATTTTCCTATTAAAAATCTGCAACTATTACACGTAGGAAGCAGAAATTGTAAAGATAAATAATTACTTGAATATCTAATTACCGTACCGTATGTGTGAAGTTTCATGACTGTACGGATTACACTGTGTAACGATCTTAACCAATTTTTGTTTATGTTGATTTTTACGCTATTTTTGATCAATGTTAATGCTTAGATTCCGAATATGCTATTTGTTTTTGTGTAAATCTAGTGTTACAGGAATTATACAACAACATATGTATCATACAAGGACAGGAACTGCAACTTGTTACCATTTCGAGAATGTTGAGAATGTCAAAGAATTTATATTTTTCCAGGTGCATATTATGAATATAACTAGAAAATTGGCAAACAGTAACATCACAAGGAATGTAGGGCACATAGTATCAAGAAATGTACTTTTGATTGTGACTTTCTTCTGTAGCTGTGATGGCAATCACGCAACAATCCCCAAACGTAATCGCCCATTATCGCCTCGTTCCACTTGCCCTGATATGTTTTCCATCAGCAGAATGTCCTGGTGGAACCATTCGCCATGCATCTCGCTGACTACACTGAAGTTGGTTTTGAAGAAATTAAGGTGGGAAAGCAGATAGTGCAATTTGACTGACACCTCGTCCTTCCTCTGCAGCCACACTTCATATGCACGTCTCTTCTCAGCACAGCCATACTTAATTCCTTACACCACCATTCACTTCCTTTTCTTATACCACCACCCACACGTCTCACACCACACACCTCTTCTGCATGCCCCACCACAACACTCTTAAACATCTGCCATTCCTCCTCCACACTACCATTTTCCTGATCTTTCATTGCGTTCCACTCATCTTTCAATTTCTCCTGATGCTCTATCATTTTCTCTCTTTTATCCAACTCACTTTCAAAACCTCCCTGCCACACCTAACCCTCCTAGCTCTTACCCATCTCTTACCTACTCTTAACTTTCCCTCCAACAGGTAGTGGTCAGACATACCTCCACCCTCCCCTCTCAGAACTCTCACATCCAACAATCTTCCTATTACATTCCTAGACACAGCCACATAGTCTATCAATGCTTTATCCACAACCATTCCACCCTCCTGTCTCACCCATATATACTTATAAATATCTTTCTTCTCGAACAGCGTATTTCCAATCACAATCTCTCGCTCAACACACATCCCTATCATTCGTTCCCCATTTTCATTTCTTCCAGGCACACCATGCATACTAACTACACCTTCAACTGCTACATTTCCCACTCTAGCATTCAGATCTCCCATCATTACCACATTCACATTCGCTCCAAAACTCTGCAGACACTCATCAACATCATTCCAGAAAGACTCCCTCTCTTGTTCATCCCTTTCACTACCAGGCCCATATGCACTCACAAACACCCACAACTCACGTTCAAATTTCGCTTTCCTAATAGCTACAGGAATAATTCGTCACTGACAACACAAGCAACTCATCACACGACCACTTTCTGAAAAGAGTAGAAAAACTTGGCGAATTAATCCTTCATCATGGTCAAAATCAGGTGAATTTTCCATAACCTGTCATCGGGTGAAAGTCCTAGGTTGAAGGAAAGGTGAAGGTACCGCAGAATAGCCATGTACCTGTCCCACGCCATGAACTTTCAAAAGATAGGTGTAGCTGTGAGATCGTCCATTATCGAGTAGTCCTGGATGGCATGCTTTTTTCAGTGTACCATCAACATTATCAGGGCAAGCCAAACGTATAATTGACTCACACGCACAGGGCTCCACTCTCTCATGTTCTAGTGATCATGGAATGGAAACCTGAGCCAGAACAGGGAGATTGCTTGGCGGTAGGTGATCTAATGTACCAGGTATTCCATCACAGACACTGAAAAAAATGCCACGAAATAACACAGAAAGAATGAAATCACTGTTTCCGGGAAATTTCCCTGGGCATAGTGACTCCTCAAAGGCAGCATCTGTGAGCTCAACCTTGTCCCCCATCTCCTAGTAGAGGTCTCCATTGTCCCCACACATGGCCTGTGGGAACTGAGGCATTGAGCTTGTGCATCACGCACACTCTGGTCTCTTCCCCAGCTTTCACGTCCAAGTTCACGGCCCATTAAATGGCGGGGAGTGGATGGAGAACAGGTTGAATCAGATGGTGTTGATTCACCATCTAGTGACCCCTGGGGAGTACTGAGAGGCAATGCTGCTTCCTGCGGCTGCCCGTGTGGTCGTGTTTATGACTTGAGGGATGAATGTGAAGGGCCAGGCTGTGGGGGCATCACATTCGAAGGTCCAGGCTTTGGCAATATGTTTGGCAATGGCATGGTGCTTCTTGTTGGCCGACATGAAGGTGGCCAGGCAACCGAAGTACTGTGTTTTTTCTCACATGACTTCCAGCTGCCCAAGCCATGTGTCAGATGTGGGCCCGTAGTTTACCATCAAGATTTCAGGTTGGTCTTAAAGACTGTATTACTACTGAATGCTTTACTGGGAGCTCAGATGTTACACCCACGGAGTGTAGTTGATCTCTAACTCTCATACAGTCTTTCAGGGCACATGTAGAGAGTTTCCTTTGTGTGTTGCCCAATATGATGACTACTCTGTTTACACATAGAACTGTCTCTCCAGCAGAATTTGAAAGAAGTCAGCTGGCCTCTGAGTGACACATGAAGTCCAGCTTTGTCCAAGGCAAGACTTGAGAAAGAAAAAAAAAATAGAATTAAAAATAAAGTTATTGCTAGCCTATTGTGAATTTATGCAAAGATCTGACATTGTGACTAAGTCTATGGTAACATGAAAAATGAAAAACTCTCTACTTGCAACATAAATTACTGGATGGTGTTATACAGAATTTCTATAATAACATTAATCTTATCAATTCATTAAGACTTTCAAAACTGTATACAATTACATACCTACTTCCTTCATGTATGTAACAATTCTAAGTAGTAATAATACCACCTAGTAACAAAGATGTAACGATATGTGTAATAATACTGCCTATCACCCAGAGATGAACTAAGGACAGATAGTGCCAGTAATGTTGTCTTCTCTCTCCACAAGATCATACTCATGAAAGGAATGCAGACCAGCAACAATGGGACATTTGCTAGCGAAGCTTTTGTCTGTACTCATTCACATGCAGAGTTGGTGGTGATGATAGGGTAGCAAGGGCAGAGCGGAGGAGGATGAGGAGGACGATGAGAAAAGGAATAATAAGAAGATGCATCATTTTTCATGATTTTCCTCCCACACGACTTACCTGGGAGGTCCCTGATGATCGTTTGCATGAACCCACGTACTCTCAGATGACGACAAGTCCTTAATCTCATATTTGCTACCGTTACGAGATATCACGTGGTTTGGGCTTGTAAATTTGTCATCTAATTTAGAGCTCTGTGTACACGAAAGAACACGTTCTAAGTCCCCAGCTAAAGATAAGGCCAGATTGGCCTTTACATACTGGTTTATTTTCTTGAAGTCTGTCGTTTTCATTTTCATTTAATCATCCAAACTATAGAGTGGACTAAGTTTCGATAATGGCATTGAATAGGACGATTTTTTTTATCGAAACCAAATTAGACAAATAATGGTGTTTCGTCTGTGGGTTTATTGATGGTACTATTGACTGAGGATGCAACATGGGGTATCCAGTCATCCTGTGGTGTAGTAATATATATATATATATATATATATATATATATATATATATATATATATATATATATATATTGTTACATAGCCTATGATTTCATCATCCTTTGTGTAATTTTAACGCACAGTATGCTGCATGTTTGATCACGAACGTGTTCTGCCTCAGTTCCCCCCTTCTACCGTTATAGTAGAGTAAGTCGTCATTTCTGTTGTTTCAGTGCGGGATTTTCATCTCTTTGTCCCCATGGCTTCATTTGCGCGTCCTTCTTACAAGTTGTATCAAGCTCTGCTGGCCCCTATATAATGAGCTCAGTCTCTGCATCATTGCCACTTAGATCTGCTCCTCATTTTGTTCACATCTCTGTCCTCCCCTGTACAGATATTATTATTGTGAGTGCTCAAGAAATCTCCAAACATCTAGCAGCTGTGTGTAATTTGAGTATAACTGTTATTGCATTTCTTCTTGTACTGTGTAGCATAATGTTAATTCTTAGGCCTAGTGAGGTTTCTGATTGATGTTGGGTTATGTCAGTCATTTTTGATAATAGTTTGTATCTGTAATAATTTATCTGGCATTCACTGAGTATTATCTGGTATCTCATTTTATCAGGGCTGACTTAGATAAATTTACTCTTGCTAATTTCGTGTTAATAGAGGCTATTGCAGTTAACCATATATTTAACCTGTTTATTTGCCATTACATTATCCTTATGAGTCCTGAATGTTTTGTTGTTAGTTTGTGCATTAAACTTTAACTTGTAATTTTACCTAACTCTTTTGTTTTGAACCTGGAACTTTACGGGACAGTAGTGACTCTTAGTATTCTCACTTAAAGTGTACGTTATCTTTCTCTGTTCCGTAACATAAATTTGGCGACCTCATATCAGGATATTCAGGATATTATCATAAGGATATTGCTTGATATTTTGTGACTGTTACTTATTATGTCTACTATTACTACACTTGATGAAGCCAAAGATTTTTTGTCAAATGTGCAAACAGTGTGTGATATAGAAAACAGAACAAAGAATGAACTTAAGCTTGTTGCTCAACAATTGGGAATTGCTGTTCGCTCTCATCATTCTAAAGATCAAATTGTTGACATGATTAATGAAAGCTTGTTTAATGTAACTCCTGCAAATGAGCAAACGCAGATTGAATTAGCTAAGTTACAGCTAGCCCTGCAGGAGGCTCGCGTTAAGGAGGCACAGATACAGGCTCAGGCACAATTTGAACTTGCCAGGATTCAGGCAGACCATGAGTATCGCATGAAACAAGCTGGAACTGGATCATCTAGCTCTGATGATTTTGATGTGGCTAAAAATGTTAAACTTGTCCCTCCTTTTAATGAATCTGATTTAACAAAGTATTTTCAGTTGTTTGAGAGGGTAGCTACAGGTTTTAATTGGCCCAAAAAGTATTGGCCAGTACTCCTTCAAACTGTTCTCACCGGTAAAGCTCAAGTAACTTATGCATCTTTGCCTCAGGATCAATCTGATAATTATGATGTAGTTAAGAGCTTGATTCTTAAGGCCTATGAGCTTGTTCCTGAAGCCTATAGAGTAAAATTTAGGACAACTTATAAGCAAGATAAGCAATCCCATGTTGAGTATGCAAAAATCAAAGAAGATCTGTTAGAGCAGTGGTTAAATTCTAAGAATGTGGATTCTGATTTTGGTAAATTTAAGCAGATGATTTTGCTGGAGGACTTCAAGAGGTGTATTTATAAAGATGTAAGCCTATATCTTGATGAGAAAAGAATAGATAATTTGTCTGATGCTGCAGTTTTAGCTGATGAATATGTTCTCACTCACAAGAGATATTCTAAAGAAAAAGGGAAAGCTGAGAGTAAGTACGTTGCCTTTACTCAGAGTACAGGTAACAGGAAAGAGAATAAAGATGATGTTTCTCAGGAAGTAAATACCAGCTTCACCTCTAGATTTCAGAAAAGTAAATGTACTTATTGTAGTAAGCTTGGTCATACTACGGAGAGATGTTTCAGGAGACAGCGTGATGTGAACAAAAAGGAGTCTTTAAATATTCAGTCAATTGGTCTAGTGTCCACTCTTGAGAGTTCCCAGAATTCTTTAACTGAGTTAATTGAACCTGCTTTGAGGGGTAACTTAAATTCTCATGATGGAGCTCCTCTTTTGAGCAGTAACGTGGGTGACACTCTCAAGAGTTCATGTGCTAATTTCCTGTCTGATGGTTTTGTCAGTCCTCTGGACAGTAATGACAGGAAATCAGTTAAAATATATCGTGATACAGGTGCTTGCCAATCCCTTATGCTGACCAGTGTTCTAGGCTCTAATGTTAATTCCTCTGATGAAACTGTAATCTTACAAGGTGTAGGGAATAATTACTTCTCTGTCCCTCTGTGCAGAGTGAATTTAGAGTCTGGTTTTGTTAATGGTTCCGTTATGGTTGGGTTGGTTGAGACACTCCCAATGTCAGGTGTAACTTTCTTACTTGGAAATGATATTGGTGGAAGTCAAGTGTGTCCAGCTCCTCAGTTGTCTAGTGAGCCAGTGGCTGTGTCCCAGGATTGTGATGTCCCTGATGTGTTCCCTGCATGTGCTGTCACTAGGGCTAAGTCTAAAGTTACTGGTGATTTAGAGGATAATGATGATGATGTTATCCTAGCTGACACTTTTCTTGCTAATTTGGACCACTCACCAGATGAGGCAGTACCCCGTAGTGTTGATAATTTGTCTCGTCAAGAGTTGGTTGAGTTGCAGGTTGCTGACCCTGAGTTGAAAGGTCTAGCTAACTCTGCTTACAGTGAAGAAGAGTCAGCCGGTGCTTTTACTTGTTATTATGTAAAGTCAGGAGTACTTATGAGGAAGTGGAGACCCCAACAGCATCAGCCGACTGTGAATGGGAGGTTGTACATCAAGTTGTCATCCCTCGTGTTTGTAGGCAGGATATCATTAGAGTGGCTCATGATTCCAGTTTGGCAGGACACCTTGGAGTGAGGAAGACTGTGGCACGCATTTTGAAACACTTCTACTGGCCAGGTATCTTCAGGGATGTTTCCTGGTATTGTAAGTCTTGTCACACCTGTCAAGTTGTGGGGAAGTGTAATCAGACCGAAAAGGTTGCACCTCTAGTTCCCATTCCTCCTTTTGAGGCGCCTTTCACCCGTGTGCTGGTGGATATTGTGGGCCCTCTTCCTAAGACTTCTTCAGGATTTTCTTATGTGTTGACCATGATTGATATGGCTACTCGTTGTCCTGAAGCCATTCCACTTAGAAATATCTCAGCAAAGAACGTGGTTAAGGAAATGCTAGGGTTCTTCACCAAGTTTGGTCTGCCCAAGGAGGTACAGTCAGACCGGGGAAGTAATTTCATGTCGAATGTTTTCAAGCAGTCTCTGAAAGAGTTGGGCATCACCCAGATCACGTCTTCAGCTTACCATCCCCAGACCCAAGGAGCGTTGGAGAGATATCATCAAACACTCAAATCGATGCTCAAGAAATACTGTTTGGAACATCAGAAAGACTGGGATAAAGGTCTTCCATTCGTTGTGTTTGCTGCAAGAGAATCTCCAAATGAATCACTGGGCTTCTCACCTTTTGAACTACTGTTTGGCCATGAAGTAAGAGGACCCCTTAAGTTACTCAAGGAATGCTGGCTGTCGGAGGAAGATGACGTCAACCTGCTGGAGTATGTGATGAATTTCAAAGAACGGCTGTCCACTGCTTTACAGCTGGCGAGAGAGAACTTAGGAGCTGCTCAGAAGATGAAGACTTGGTATGATAAGAAGTCCAGGTTGCGCCACTTTCAGCCAGGAGATCAGGTTTTGATTCTGCTACCAGTTCATGGGCAACCTCTTCAAGCCAAGTTTAGTGGTCCTTATTTCGTGGAGAAGAAACTCAGTGATGTCAACTATGTCATCGCCACACCAGATCGTAGAAAGAACAAGCAACTATGTCACATCAACATGCTAAAGTTATATCACAGGCGGGACGAAAATAATCCAGTCTGCACTGTAGCTGTTCCACCCGAGTCTGCAAGTGAAGCTCTCCCATGCAGTATGAGCCTGAGTGATAGTTTGGGGAAGAATCCTGATATCATGAATGATCTCCAGACTAAGCTTTCTCATCTACCACCCAAGGAAAGGCAGGAGTTTTCGGCATTACTGCAGGAGTACCCGCAAGTGTTCCGTGCTACTCCAGGAAGAACCACTGTGTTGATGCATGATGTCGATGTTGGAGACGCAAAGCCAATTAAACTGCCTCCTTACCGTGTGAACCCAGTGAAAGTTCCTCTCATCCAGAAGGAGCTTGGCTACCTGTTGGACCACAAGATGATTGAGCCCTGTCAGAGCGAGTGGAGTTCTCCTGTCACTCTGGTCCCTAAGCCAGGTGGGTCACAGCGGCTTTGCATTGACTACAGACGTGTTAATCAGATAACTAAAACAGACACTTACCCTCTCCCTCGTGTGGAAGATTGCATAGACAAGATCGGAAAGGCTAGGTACATAAGTAAGTTTGATTTGTTAAAGAGATACTGGCAAGTACCTATGACTGAACGTGCTAGGGAGATCTCATGTTTTGTAACATTAGGAAAGATTTTTGCATGTTCTGTAATGCCATATACAGATTGTTTTAGAGTAATAAGAAATTTCCTTTGTAAATTTCTTTTTTCTTTGTGGGGAGGTGTTACATAGCCTATGATTTCATCATCCTTTGTGTAATTTTAACGCACAGTATGCTGCATGTTTGATCACGAGCGTGTTCTGCCTCAGTTCCCCCCTTCTACCGTTATAGTAGAGTAAGTCGTCATTTCTGTTGTTTCAGTGCGGGATTTTCATCTCTTTGTCCCCATGGCTTCATTTGCGCGTCCTTCTTACAAGTTGTATCAAGCTCTGCTGGCCCCTATATAATGAGCTCAGTCTCTGCATCATTGCCACTTAGATCTGCTCCTCATTTTGTTCACATCTCTGTCCTCCCCTGTACAGATATTATTATTGTGAGTGCTCAAGAAATCACCAAACATCTAGCAGCTGTGTGTAATTTGAGTATAACTGTTACTGCATTTTTTCTTGTACTGTGTAGCATAATGTTAATTCTTAGGCCTAGTGAGGTTTTTGATTGATATTGGGTTATGGCAGTCATTTTTGATAATAGTTTGTATCTGTAATAATTTATCTGGCATTCACTGAGTATTATCTGGTATCTCATTTTATCAGGGCTGACTTAGATAAATTTACTCTTGCTAATTTCGTGTTAATAGAGGCTATTGCAGTTAACCATATATTTAACCTGTTTTTTTGCCATTACATTATCCTTATGAGTCCTGAATGTTTTGTTGTTAGTTTGTGCATTAAACTTTAACTTGTAATTTTACCTAACTCTTTTGTTTTGAACCTGGAACTTTACGGGACAGTAGTGACTCTTAGTATTCTCACTTAAAGTGTACGTTATCTTTCTCTGTTCCGTAACAATATATCTATATATATATATATCTATCTATATATATATATATATATATATATATATATATATATATATATATATATTACTAGGGGCTACACTAAGGCAAATGGTTAGGATGAATAAACGCCAATGTGTTGGGAAGAGATAGACAGGGCAG
Organism: Coenobita brevimanus; assembly: GCF_032717465.1. NCBI lineage: Eukaryota > Metazoa > Arthropoda > Malacostraca > Decapoda > Coenobitidae > Coenobita > Coenobita brevimanus. The sequence continues at coordinate 2,566,124 of NC_137020.1, forward strand.
TGATTAATGACTTGGCAAAGTACAGTGTTATTGCGTGACTTCAAAATAGTACACGGCCATTACATTACAGCATGTGTAGATCAATTACATAAATAAATAGTTACAGACTAAGAATATGAGTAATGAATCTAGTGAGAAGCAGGAGTGCCGGGCTGTCGTGTTTATGTGTATCGTACTGTATATATAAAGTTGTACCACTTGGCCAGATTTTACCAAGAGAGACGGAGAGCAAGGCAGGTAGTAGCCGGGTGAAGTTCTGAGTGGAAAGAAGGCCGGAGCTAGGTCGCCATAGTTGCCAACTGAAAATTTAGCATGGCGCTAGATTCACCCTCAAAAAGCGCTAAAAAAGCGCTAAACTCGCCAGGAAACATGTAATAAAAGATATTAAAACTTTTTTCAGGTGTCCAAGCAATATAGTATGTAAATGAATGTCTTAAAAACAGGCTACTCACCATTACCCTAAATCTGCCAACTCCCAATCAATTTCCCCCTCGGTGTACAGAGTAGCTTGATCTTGTGACGTTCCTGGTTGCTGCTTCGAAGATTCGTATGCTCTCAAGGAACCAATTTTCTTCAGTACTTCCTTAGGTAGCTTATAGTTATGACAGGAAGCTCCATGCCGCTTTAGCCCATATCTAGTTGTCAATATTGCATTTAAACTTTTGAGGCTTAACCTGTTTCTGAGTTTTGACTTCACAATGTTCATGTGATTAAACACACGTTCTGCATCGCCATTTAAGTGAGGTAAACTGAGTATTGTCAAGACCAAGTCTAAAAGGTCACAAAAAGGATTATCTCCCGATGCATGTTGATATGAAGCAATTTCTGCCCAGAGATCTAGAGTGTTTGAGGTTTGGTTCCATAATATGTGGTGAAGTTTTTTTTCACTGGAAATCGATGCGTGTTAAAATTTCATCACTTGTAACAAACATCTGTGCTAGTTCCGGTATTCCAGGCATTCACTTGCACTCAGCGATGACATTTTCTTTAACACTTCAACATTATATGGCAAACGCTGGCGACGCTGTTCTATAAGTTCCACAACAAAATTTATGCATCTTTCACGAATTTCCTTCTCCTGAGGAAATTTGCACTGCAACATTTCCTTTTCAAATTCGTACCCTAAGTAAGGATTGGGATCTAAGTACTTCTGCACCGATTCTCCCTCTTTTAGTTTTCTTCCAGGGATGATACTCTTTGCGGTAATAGAGCCCACGAGAGAAACAACGTCATTAAGCAACTTAGTTGGATCCTGTACCTCCGACTCAAACTTCTTATTCACAGACTGAACATCTCCCAGGATATGCTTCAGAAATATTAGAAATACATACTTCTTCTTGTCATTAAACATTTCATAAAGAAGCTGAGCCGTGAAACAGCGTTCATCTCATCTTGCAATCTCAAAATGACTCTTAAGTGCATCCCATTGCTGCAAAATTCTAACAATGGCCGACTCAATGGACATCCAGCGTGTTTGGCTTAGCTGTATTAGTTTCTGAGGAGCCTGACCATCATTTATCACAGAATACAATTCCTTGTACTTAGCTTGGCGGATGGCTAAGTGAGAAAACCAACTATACGTTTCCCGTATCATGAAATCTAAATTCCTAGGGAGGCACTCGGCTGCAGCATGAGATACCGCTAGCTGTAGTGAATGACAGACACACCTGATTAATTTCAAATGGGGAACCTCACATTTAAGTTTAGCATATACTCCATTGTTGATACCTGTCATGACAGATGCATTATCAGTTACAGTGGCAATTAATCTTTGCAGCTCTAGGCCATTATCTTGTAAGCATTTCTTCACTGCATCACATATTCCATTGGCATCACATTCAGTCAGTTGACCGAGGTCTAACAAAGTAACTTTAATGCTTTTTCTTACTTTCAGAATAGTACCTTACCACAATGCCCAAAAGTTTCGTAACAGATATATCGTTACTCTCATCAATTAACAGGCTGAATTTCCTGTCGCCTATATCAGCCTTCAGGTTATCACTGAAATGGTGGGCAAGCACATTGCATACAACAGCACTACACTTCGACCTTTTCAGCTTGAGATTTCTGCATGCCTTGCTGTCTTGAAAACGTGCTTTGCAAAGCTCACTTAAGTGATCTACCACACGTAACGAGCAATTTTCGGCAATGAAAAGTGACACACTTACTGTTTCAAAATGAATGAAATTTTGTCGTTGGCGACTGAACGGTTCTTCTGCTTTTTTGTGTTTTGCCGTATTTCTGTCTCTCAATATCACTTAATTTGGCAGACATTGAACATTGACAGTACGTACAGAGACACTTTGTATCATCTCCCTCAATTTTCTTCAGCCACTTTTCATATTTGGGGTCATTAAGTCACTCTTTTCTAAAATGCTGTGTGTATTTCTTACTCATTTTTAGTTTTTTAAGTGGTGCACATTGCAGGGACACGATCAAAGTAAATATTACTAGTCTTCTATGATCACTGAGTCACAATCTTCTGAGAGATTGTATGGCTGAACGTGAACTGGACAGAACAGAGTCAGTGCCCCAGCGGAGTCTACCACAAATGGTAAACCCTCAGAAACTGCACAGGAACTGAATCTGGAGAGGCAGGTAGTAGCTGAGTGAAGTGGAGAGTGGAGAGACGTGGGGGAGAGTGAGGTCGCCCACTCGCTTTTAAGCCCCTTAATGAGGAGGTGGAACACTGGTAGGCCTAGGTCGCCTGAATATACAAATTTGATTGGTTTAGGCATCACTACAGGTGAGGAAGGAAGAGAAATTGAATTCTTTTGGTAGCGGCACCAGTAGCGATGCTAATTCCGAGAACAAGGTGGGGAAAAGCCATGAGGGAAGGAAACCACGAGTGTAGGTGAAATGAGGAAAAAGCCATGAGGGAAGGAAACCACGTGTGTCGATGAAATGTGAGGTACAATACTTTGTGGTGTAATATACTCCACAATCCCAACAGGTGCTTTGGGAACCTAAGTACCTCAAGCACTCCAGCACCTTTCGAGTTTGCCTTTCGACAAGGCCATTGGAAGCCAGACAGTTGGGTATGACATTACATTCATTGATTTTATACTGCTTGCAAATCTTAGCAACAAGACTATTGTTAAACTCTGAGCCATTATCGATAATAAGAGTGGATGGTGTAATGAATGGAAAAATGATGTGATCAATGAAAGCACGTGCAATACTCTTAGCAGTCTTGTCTTGGAGAGCTACGAGGACACAGTAACCTGGGAAATAATCAACTGCCCCTCCCCCCCAAAAAAAAAATAAATAAATAAATAAAAATAAAAACTCTGCACCAGACTCCATGAGAGGCAATTTAAGATCAATAGAAACTGTTTCCCATGGACATGATGGAACTGGCTATTGCAAAACTGGAGCAGGTTATCCGGGTGACCCTTTAGGAGAATAACAGAGACACAGGAATCACAGTGAACACTGATGTCCTTACGCATAGTAGGCCAATAAAATGAAAGACGTGCTTGTCGCAAACACCAATCCTTTCCAGGGTGGGATGCATGATGTGTGTTTTGGATGAGGTAGAGTACTGCAGGCATTAATTCAATGGCAACAACAAGCTGGCGTACCCTATTATTAGGTAAGTCCCTCCCGCTAAGAGATGTTTTCCTTAACAAGATATCATTTTCCAACATACAGTATGACATTGGCAGAGTAGGTAAGGTCGAAGCATCTCCCAGTTCTAGGAAATAAATAACCGTAGCCCACAGAGGGTGTGTGCACTGACAGTTATAAACAACATCTGACTTAGAGTGGTGTAAGGAATTTCACTTTGTTGATATGGTGAGACTACCACGGTTTCTTGACGTCAAGGAGCATCAACAACTACATTTGATTTACCAGGGACATACTCAAAGGTTGAGTTGAAGTCTTGTATAATTAGTGACCATCGTGCTAGACATCCGGTAAGATTTCTTCCTTTGAATAAATCACAAAGTGGGAGATGATCTGTTTGGATATGCACTGGATATCCATAGATTATGCCTCTAAAAAGTTGGAGAGACCAAACAACTGCTAAGCTATCCCATCAGTAGCCTAACACTATAGTTACGTTAAGCGATATTAAGGGCACGACTAGCATACACTGTTACACGTTTCCTCTTTGCTTGATAAGTTTGTATCAACACCACACCTAGACCTACCCCAGACGCGTCTGTTCGAAGAAGAAAAGGTTACTTGTAATAATGGAATGCCAGGACTGGGGCATTATTAAGTGCTGTTTTCAGTGTTTCAGAGGCGTGAAACTGGTCAGTAGTCCAAACAAAAGGTTCATTTTTCGTAAGTGTTTCAGTAAGAATAGTAGCGATCTCTTGCATAACCTTCAATACAGTGCCGATAGTAACCACTCAGTCCAAGGAAACTCCTGTCATCATCAGTACTGGTAGGTTCTGTGAAGTTAGAAACAGCCTTTCCCTCAGCGTCAACGACATGTCCAAGAAATTTAATTCTCCTACGTAGAATGTTGCATTTTCTGAGCTGAACTAAAGACCTGCCATTTGGAGGCGATGTTTGGAACTGACTTACTACAATGATATCATCTAGATAAGCAAAAAGAGAATGACCGATCATACCACTGAATACAGAATGGATGAACCTCATTAATACTAATGGAGCATTTCTAAGACCAAACGGAAGTTTTTAAAATGATTGTGGCCAGAAAGGGTACTGAATGTAGGTATGGGACAGGACGGCTCTTACATTTCTGCTTGCCAGTAATCACTAAGTTATTCAAGGGAGGTGAACACGTAATCCTCGCCAAATGATTCCAGTAAATCTAAGACTGATGAAGGGCATTGATCGGGCACAATGACAGAGTTTACTTTATGATAGTCAACAACAGTCTAAATTCACCTCGTTTCTTGGGGACTAGGAAAATCAGACTATTTCACGGACTGACGGAGTGTTCAGTGGTGTCCTGATTTAGCATATCCTGTACTATCTCGTCAGTTTCTGTATGCCGAGACAAATTGGTTGAGTACCGGAAATCAATTGAATGGCATGCGTAGTCATACTTGTCCTTCACATATGTTCACCAGGTTAGGCAACAACATCTCCATAGGTCTGTAAGAGATTAATTTGATTGTTCTTTATACTGATGGAAGTCGCCCGGGTAACTTGAAAGGTGGGATCAGCCGAAGGAGTCATAGTAGAATCCGTAGAGTTTTGAATGGTATATACACCAGGTAAATGTATATTTTCATCATCCTTAACAGTTGCACAGAATGGTATATCTTAGCACACTTTACGGCCGATGGGTAAACCAGGAAATTGCCAATCATTGTACAGCTTTTAAAATTTTGTGGAGCATTTGATTCATTTAATAAGAAATGATAATACAAATTATTCTCCGACACAAAACACGGTGCTGACTTGTATGTTATACCATTCACAAAACACGTCTCAGATAAGTTCAATACATTCACTATCTTTTTCACATCTACAACACGGACAGAGACTTTGGTGAATTCGTATGGCAACAAAGTTATGCACCATTTTGCCACTGCTCATTTTTCTGCGAATTGCAAAATGTCATTCAGATTATTTGGGGTAGTTAAATGAGATGTAGATGGGTCAGCCCTTGTTTCCACTGTTCGAGGGGGTCTGATGAGATAGTAATAATAAATTATCCTCACTGCACTCTACTGGTGATTGTGGAGTTCCGGTAGACTGTGTGATCGAATATTCCTGTGCAGGTGTGGGCAATTCATGCTTCATTCGTAACGTCCCGTTACTATAATACTACCACAAGCAGGTATCGATTCAATGAAATGTTGAGCCGTGGTGTCAATATCAATCAAAACACCTGCAGGATACCGGAGTTTCTTTGTGACATTAAAACTGAGCTATGAAGGTCACCGAGTTGTACCTCAAAGACTACCTTGCCCTGCACGTAAAATTCTAAGCTGTCAACACCACAGAGAGTAATGTCAGGCGACTCAAGGATCCAAACCCGTTTGATCCTTCCTTTAATGCTATTCAGGGAGGACTCAGATATTAAGTTCACCATTGATCCAGAGTCCACAAAAGATGATGTACAGACTACTTCACACTTACCGAAGATAACTACACGTGAGTCAGAGGGCAGATTTGGCGAATTGGGAGCTCGGAATTTTGCATCGTAATGGAGGATTTTGTTGGTTCTGGCGCGGGTTTTCCCCCGATTCTGTATTGGCAAGGCCACACCATTCACCAATGGAATGACAGTGTCTTTTATGATAAGTGTAATACTTATTCCTGAATGATTGTGAGGGCAGTCTACTTTCACGCCTGTGCTCTCGTTCATCTCCTACTCTCTTATATAATTTCGCTTTGAGATGACATGTTCATTTACAGTACCAACAGACTGTCTTTGCTCTGCTTGTGGATCTGGTTCGGTTATGAGAGAAACTGTATTACGACGCAGGTCTTGCACATGACTCGGCTGGTGAATGTGATGTGATGTTTTGTCTGTTGCATGGACGTGAGACGTGTCCTTGACTTTGTGACTGCAAGGACTGTGGTGCTGAACTAGTAACTGGTTGGACTGTGCATACTGTTTGAGAAGGTATGATGCTGAGTTTCTCAGTTATCAATACAGCTACTTGCAACATGGTTATATCATCCCTTGAAGAAAACTGAATCTCTAATGCTGCATCTAATCCATCCATACTAAGACAGTTTAAGAATCTGGGATAACCAAATAATATTGTTACATTATTTTGTGCTAGAGTGTTTGTTTTCCGTATCGTCGGTTACCGTCCACGGACTGTTTCATAATGCCCCTGAAACTTCCGTTTCTGTTGCTGTAGTAGCAGTAGTAGTTGTTCCCTAGGCAGTCTGGGCGAACAGCCCCGAGTCCCTTAAGAAGGACATGGCCGAGACTGGGTTTTCCCACAGAGCTCTCAAAGAGTGTATGTTGTGTTGTTGGCGTAGGTGATTGTGTGCAACGCGGTCTTCCATAATGTGCTTAATAGTATGGGGTGCTGTGTTGCATCCTGGCCAGGCATCAGCGACGGAGTCATCCAGCCTCTTCTGGTAGCTTAAGAGGGCTGGATGGTGCCCACATCTCAGCCTGGCAGGTGGATCCTGTCCTCACGAGGAAGATAGGATTCAGAAGGGTGGATGTCAGGAGGCCGTGCATGCAGCTGTGTGTTGTCTTTAAGTGACTGAATGGAGTGGCGAGTGATCTGAGTGTGGATATGCTTCTGGAAGCTGGTCTGAGGTGGGCGAGGGGGGAGAGATGACAGTATTTGTGTATGATATCGTGTGCTGGGTGTTGTTTTGATGTTCCTTGGTGTGGGTGGATGTGCTGCCATGTACTGTAGTGGATGTTGAGGGTTTGTGGAAGCTGCAGCATGAAACTGGGTGCCTCTCATGCCTATGTGGTCTTTGACTTTGAGGACTTTGGTTTCTTGATGTAGGTGGTCTGTGGGTGTAGTAGCTGTGCAGCCTGTGATTATTTTTAGGGCCTTGTTCTGTATGGTCTGTAGAGTGTTGTAGTGTGTTTTGGTGAGGTTAGAAGCCCAGGCAGGGCTTGCATAGTTCATCATTGAACGTATGTATTGTTTGTATACTTTGGTGGTTGTTTCTTTGTTGTGTCCGAATGATGTATGGGCAAGTGACCTCAAAGCATTGAGTCTGGGTGTTATTTTATTTTTAGTGATTGTGATGTGTGGTTTAAATGACACTGATGTATTGTATGTTACACCAAGGATTTTGTGTGTGTGTGTGTGTGTGTGTGTGTGTGTGTGTGTGTGTGTGTGTGTGTGTGTGTGTGTGGTAGTGGAGTGTTGTTTATGGTGAGGTGTGGGATGTGACTGTGTTCTGCTGTCCAGTTTGTGAGAAGAGTCACTGAAGATTTGGCTGCGGCTATTTTGAGCCTGTTTGTGGTGAACCATTCATGTAGTGTGTTGAGGTTAGGTTGAATGATGTGTGCAGCTGCGTTTGCGTTTTGGTGCGTACATGTAAGTGTTATATCATTGCATAGGAAGCTATGTGTATCTGTGGTGTGTGAGGTGTAGGTACGTTGTGCATGTATAGGTTAAAGAGCTTAGGGGACGAAACAGATCCTTGGGGGACGCCGTTTGTGAAGTTTCTGATGTTAGAAGACTGACCGGCAAATGTTAAGTGTGCACATCTGCCTGCTAAGTAGTTTGCCAGCCATCTTTTTATGTTATTGTGCATGTTTGTGTTGAGTATTTTTTTTTTTTTATGTGTCCGACTCTGGGCATAGGCTTCACAGCCTGCTATCAAGGCCCAGCAGTCCTCCTACATACCATGCACCTCTACATGTCACCACTTCGGCGCTAACACCCACCGTCCATATTGAATACATGCTAGGGCTGTCTCATACAGGACTGGTGTATTGGTATTAGCTGGGGTATTTTTACGACATGTCGGCGGGTCTTCTGGTAGATCAGTAAAGCCTGATTTAATGTAATTCAAATCCTTAAATTGTTCCCTGCCCCAGCGGGGATTTGAACCTGGGTCCCTTGGGACTGTAGCCCACCTCTCTACCGATTGAGCCACCGCCTCCCCCAAAGGGGATGTGGGTTGCCGGACACCTGATTGCGGTCTCCAAGAATCAGGGTATTAGATGGCATCAAAAGCTTTGCTAATGTCTAGTGTGATTAGGAGTGTTCTGTGTGGTGGCCTAGCTGAATTCATGCCATCGAAAACTCTCTGTGTAAGGTCTGTAAGAAGGGTGTTTGTGGAGTGTAGTGGCCTAAAGCCATGTTGTGACTGGGCTAGGGGAATGTGAGGTGTGACTAGTCGTAGTACCAGTCGTTCAGTGACTTTGGAGGGGGTGCAGAGGAGTGTGATGGGGCGATGTGAGGAGGGTAACGTGGGGTCTTTGTTGGGTTTAGGGATAGTGATGATATTGCCGTGCTTCCAGATGTTGGGTATTATGTTGTGTGAGTAGCTGTAGTTTGATATGTTGGTGAGTGCTTGTATGCCTTGTGGTCCTAGGTGTTTAGGGTGAATGTTGCTTATGTTGCCTGATCCACAGGCAGATGAGTGCTTGAGGTTATTAATGATGTGCTTCATCTGGTTGTAAGTGAAAGGTGCGTAGTCTGGGTCTGGGTCTGTGGGGAACTGTCTCTTACATCGAATGATACGTCGGTCTTCGGGATGGGGGTTTAGATGGCTGACTTGTGAAAAGTGATTGATGAGAGTGTTTGCTTGTTGTTTGTTTGAGGGTATGGTGTCCGTAGTTGTGATGGCAGCGTGTGATTGTGTGGTGTTGCTGTTGGAAAGTGTGATGCTGTTTAGTGTTTTGTAGAGTTTGCTGATGTTTGTTTTGTGGTCAAGTGTTTGGGGGTAATTTTTCCAGTTTAGTGTTTGCTTTTCTGGTATTTTATTGTTCATCTGAATGTTGAGTTCTTGTATTTGTTGTATGATGTCTTTGTTTATGGGGTGTTGGGGAGTGTCGCAATGTGTCCCGTTGTCTGATGAGGCCTTGAATTTCTGGTGTGAAGTTGGGGTTGTGTCTCTTTCTGTTGCCTCTAGGGATGTGTCTTTTGTCTGCTTTTTGTATAATAGTCTTGAAAATGTGCACAGAGGTGTTGATGTTTGTGATGGGTGTACTGTTTAGTGTTTCGAGATGTTGTTCTGTTTCAGTTACAAAGGCCTCCCAGTTGGCTCTCTTATAATTAGTGTATGTGTGTTTGTGGCCAGCTGGGGTGATTCTGGTTTCGGTAGTGATGATGACTGGGAAGTGATCAGACACCGTTACCGCTTCTAACAGCATATTTTCATCTGAAGGGATAAACTTATCCTCTCTCATAGTTTGCAGTAAACCGTCATCAAGCATCCTGCATTCGTGTGGCTACAAAGAAAAAAAAAAAACTACGAATTTGTTACAGCATTCATCCATTCATCAAAGGAAGCATGCTTATCAATAAATCTGCAACACCCCTGTGAACCGACTCGTGAGTAACCATCATCTAATCGGCTCCGAAGATAGGCGATTTTGGCAGTGTCTGTTGTAAGTTCTTTGTTTGTAACTGCAGACTGGACATCTCTAATGCATACATGCTAATTGTAGGATTAATTCCAGTAAATTGTGAAGCAATGTATCTTCCAAAATAATTGTTTGGGGAGCAGGAGGGGTTGCCATATTGAAAAAATTGGAAGGTAATTGAGAATTGTGTGATGTTCTAGGAGTATGATAACTGGCTGTTTGAACTGTTTCTTGCAAATAAGTCTTTCTGTTTCTTAAACAAGTAAGATTGTCACGTACGGTTTCATTCTTGGTTGGTTTTATATTATCTCCAGAAGTATGTGTATCGTCTTCAGATAAATTAATATTCTTAAAGTAACGAAGTGTCATTTACAAATTAATTGAGGAGGGAAAAAATAAGTACAAGGGAAATATTAAGTGGGTGAATACAAGTGATGAATTTTTTTTTTAATGAACCTGCCAAGTCCCGTCGCCATATGGGTATGTCACAACTTTTTTTCATGCTGAGACATGACATATGTGGGAGACCATCCTCTACCCATCGCCAGGTGGCGACATTCCCCATCCCTGAGTGATCCCCATGCACCATTGTCTCAGCAACTCACCTGTTAGCAGTGACATCGCCAGTAAAGACATGTCGGTCTGTGGTCTCTCCAGTGACGAAATTCTTGATGCCTTCACAGGCAAGAGTGATTCCCCGATCGATGGTGATGTGGAGGACAAAAATTACATGGTGCTGAAGGGAGAAATGAGCAGAAGTGGTAGGGATGTAATGTCGCCAAGGAAGGTGCGATATGTTGATGTGTTCGGTGAGTGAAACAACTCTTAGATCGCCTATATTATTGTGTGAAAACCATTATATTCTTTTATTACATATAAATTGATACCAAATGATCAATTATCTACCTATTTTGAGTGGATTGCAATAGTTACCCCAACCACAGAAAACTTGACAGCAGCAACTCGCACCCGGAGAAGATGGTACCAGGTATTTGGAGGGACACCTGTATTGCGCACTTATAAGGTCAGCTGAGCACCTTTTTTGGTATTTTCCAATGTTTCTCATAAAAGCGGAGGTTTGAGCCCCCCCAAAAAAAAACTTTTTGAAAATCTGCCAGGACTGGGGGGGCCATTAGTGGATGTGGCGGGTTAAAATAAACTTATGTACAGTACCATAACAGTTAACGATGGAGGGTTTTTATATATAAAATATTTACAAATGACGTGTTCATATGGATGAAAATAGTAAGAGAAAAGTGAGAATATGAACAATAATCTGGGGCAGTTGTTTTAAGTTGTGGGAAATATTTTCCCCCAGATCAGTTGCGCTCTCTACGATTAAGATAGTCGTCCCTGGTTAGAGAGCAGAGGAAAACCTATATTTAATACCAATTCAAGTGGTTTTTATAACCCGGAAATTACGTTCTCTTTAATAATTCTTATTATTAATAAATTAAATGCTACTGTGTCTAACCCTCGTGGACAACTGTCTTGTAAATATATGTAATTATTTGGAAAGTTCCATTGACCTAAACTGCGTCTGGCGTTAGTTGACGTGACTAGAGGATGAGAAGTCTCACATGAAAAGCAGATGTGGGTTTAATATATTTACACAGATATAGGGAATATTTGAGTTGGATTTAGTTTAATTATAACAAGTTAATTAGTTAGGTTCGCCCTGTATATATCATGATGTAATTTAACAGTGTTTAACATTGTAATTAATTAATAGTTGACACCTCTACGTTTCTGTGAGAAATCAGAGGCCCGCCACGTTAGTCACTCTGCTCCTAGACTTCGTCGAACTAGCATGTTGTATATACACACCTCAAGAATGCTTGGATGCCCAGGCAATCAACCTAAAGTCAGGCTCGTCGTCATCTGCTGTGCGACTCTTTCTAGCTAAGTAACCTTTACTAACTGGCCAATTCAATGGGGGATTGGTTAAAAGACAGGAGAGTAATAATTAGATGAGTTAAAGTATCAGTGACGGTACACTTAAACCTAAGAGACTCATGTGAATTTACTTAAGGACAAATTCTGGTGCCTCGAGTAAGGACCTACGATGTGTTTACCAGAAATTTCTTACATTTTTGGTGTCGAGTAAGGATACCAAATTATATAAAATAAATATTTCTGACGTATTCAATATGGACGGTGGGTATTAGCGCCGAAGTGGTGACATGTAGAGGTGTATGGAATGTAGGAGGACTACTGTGCCTTGGGAACAGGTTGTGAAGCATATGCCCAGAGTCGGACACATAAAAAAAAGAAAAGAAAAAAAAAAGAACGGATAAACATACCTGGAGGTCTTCTCTTCGACCTGTGAGGCTACCTGACCCACCAATTAATCTCGACTTAGGATCTGCTGCCGACGGCGCAGAAGGAAGGAGGAAAGGAAGAAGAGGGAAATAACAGAAAACGGGAATCAATAAGGAGTGAAAACAGGAGATGGCAGTGAACTATGCAAAAGTTTTGGAGACCTTTTAACGTAGGCCTGACTCTTGTGAAGTACCAAGGATCCCTCATGGGGTGCGGAGTGAACAAGCAGGGGTTATGAGAGAGTGTACTGCACAAGTGAATATTTAATTTTAGTAAGACGTCACGAAAAGATAACCTAAAAGCATAATTAATTCTAATATAAGTGATTCAAATGGAGCTACTGTGGACAGCTCGAGTGAGAAGCATGACACTGCTCCAGGAAATAGATATAAGGAGAGGTATAAGAGTGAACAGCCGAGTACATTTTTACATGGCTGGCAGATGGGACAGTTCTAAGAGTGTCTTGGGACAACAGTTCTGCTGAAAGGAGCAGACATTCACGTGACCATGGACAGCTAATGGAATCTGGTGAGTACAGGTAGCTAAGATGGGATGATTGTGAGTGTACAAGACAAAAGAATTTCACATGTCTAAGCATACATGAAAAATGCCATTTATAATTCTTAATGCAAGTCCCTGCTTGTGGGGATAATTACAGTGGTTATTCTTATAGTGCGAAAGAACTCAAGTCAACGTATGATGTTCATAGGTGTCACTATGATTCATTAAGGGTTCGTAATTACTTGTAACTGAGTTAAATCTCCATGTATTGAGTGAATATTTCCACTTGTGTTGCTAACGTAATGTAACTGTCTTGTACTAAGTTAGCAGTAGCATAATAGAAAACGTATCTGAGTTTTCAAACGTCAGTGTGAGAAACAGTTTTCACCATAGTATGGAAGGGAACTGGGACAGGAAGGGAAATATAATGTCAAGCTGTCCTAACTTAAGTGTTTCAGTTTCGTGACATTATATTTCCCTTCCTGTCCCAGTTCCCTCCCATACTATGATGAAAACTGTTTCTCACACTGACGTTTGAAAACTCAGATACGTTTTCTATTATGCTACTGCTAACTTAGTACAAGACAGTTACATTACGTTAGCAACACAAGTGGAAATATTCACTCAATACATGGAGATTTAACTCAGTTACAAGTAATTACGAACCCTTAATGAATCATAGTGACACCTATGAATATCATACGTTTACTTGAGTTCTTTCGCACTATAAGAATAAGCACTGTAATTATCCCCACAAGCAGGGACTTGCATTAAGAATTATAAATGGCATTTTTCATGCATGCTTAGACATGTGAAATTCTTTTGTCTTGTACACTCACAATCATCCCATCTTAGCTACCTCTACTCACCAGATTCCATTAGCTGTCCATGGTCACGTGAATGTCTGCTCCTCTCAGCAGAACTGTTGTCCCAAGACACTCTCTGGACTTGTCGTTGCACTCCCTGCTGCCATTGTTCTTACGCTACCTATCTACATAAATAGCAGTCATATTTGGCGCTCATTTAAGATGAGTGTGAAGCATGTAAATGATCACTGAGGGAGTGCAGGGTACGACAATTGAAATAACCCAAAATGGGGACTTCAGAGAAAGAAGAAATTGGCAGGATGTGCTCCTTCTTAGACAGTCAAAAAAAATTTCATAGTCAGTAGAATTAGACTATCAGTAAGCAGCACATTATATTTAGTTAGAGAATGACAGAATAACCGAACCAGTGAGTAGCGTGTTCAGAAGATTCAAGGTCAGGAGCATGCAAGCAGGATATGTTGTTGTATACATACGATATGTTGTTGTATACATAAACAGAACAGCCACCTTTGTCTTTGAAGTGAGTATAGAGGAAGTAGGTGGATACAGGGAAAGGTCTGCTATCAATCACCTCAGACAGCTGAGTCTCTGTGAGGAAGAGAAGGTGAGATTTTGAGGAAGAGAGGTGGTGTTCAACAAAAAGAAATTTAGGGGAAAGGATTAATGTTGCAGAAATGAAGGAGTGAGTCAGTGGTTCCAGGTTCTTGGCCATCACCGGAAGAGGGGCGGACAGTGGGGGGTTTTACAGCCCCCCCCCCAACTATGGACTCCAAGATTGGGTGTTCAGATGTAATTTTGTCTAAGTTTTTAATTGGAAGTGTGATGTGTAAGGTGCATATAGTTTGGTGTTGACAGTTAGAGGAAGTTGTACGGGAGAGTATGCTCGCCTACTGTCTGTGTTACTGAGAAAAGTTACACAATGGGGGATGGTCAGAAGCTTGTCCCAAGGGCCAAAGAAATGTGAGCTCCAGCTCTCCCTAGCATCAGCTTTCCATTCAATTTGGGAATACCTCCCTGATCAACTAGTGCTACAGTTTACTCGCTGGCAGCTTTTGTGGGCGTGATATCTCCTGAACCGCTCAATGGATTTGGACCAAACTTTTGTCAGTGAAACAGTATGGAGGGACAATGAACTAAGTGAGTAAAAATTGTCAGGGTCATAATGGTTTGGGCGTGATATCTCCTGAGCCCCTCGACAGTTACTGATAAAGTATGAAGGGACGATGAACTGATTAGGCCAGCAAGGTCATTGAGTTAAAGGTCAGGGTCATATGGGTGTGGGAGCAATATCACCTGAACCTCTTGACGGGTTTCAACCAAACTTTTGTGAGTGGTACTTTATGAAAGGTTGGTGAACTTATTAGAGCAGCAAGGTCAAGTGTTGAAAGGCCAAGGTCTCATGGGTGTATTTGCAATATCTCCTGAACCCTTTGACGGATTTCGATTAAGCTGTTGTCAGTGATACCGTATGAACGAACGATGAACTGATTAGATCAGCAAGGTCAAGGGGTCAAAGTTTAAGGTCATACGGATGTGGGCGCAATCTCTCTCTCTCTCTCTCTCTCTCCCCTTTGTCTTTGTTTCTTATGCCCATTCACCTCAAATACCATTGCACATCACCTTCCTAGGATTATCAGTACCTTCCTTTCAAACTGACACATCTTATCTTCACATCGCCCAACCCTTTCCAGTCTCTCAGTTTCCTCCTGACTTCTCCTTTCACATTTACCTTCATATCCCCAACCCATACTTTCTTTATTTTACCTCCAATCTCTTTACTTTCCACATTGCTTCTTGTACCTCTTCCTTAACAATTTCACTCTTTTCCTCCACTCCCAGCCTTTTCTCAGCCTCCCACTCACCTTCTTAAAATCAACTTCCCAATACATTTTTTCAAGATACCTACTTCCTTTCCTCTCCTTCCCAAAAAACTTCCTTTAGATTAATATTCACTCCCCCTCCTTTTTCCCCTCTCGTTCTCTTGGTCATTCCTTCCGCACGACATCCCTATTCCTTCCTATTTCTCGTAGTCTCTCCTTCCACCCCTGGCCATCCTCTTCCTTCTATTTCCCCTCCTTACCTTTCTTCTACTGATCTCTCCTCTCTTCCCTACCCTTTGTCCTTCCTCCCTCATTTCCTCTCCGTCCTTCCTTAAATCTCTCACCCCCTCCTTACCCCTAAGCTTTCCTCTTTCCTCTCCTGTTTCTTTAATCGCTCGACCACTCCCCCTCCCTCAGTTTCCCATTCTCTCCTCGCCTTCCCTCCCTCTGACTGTTTTGCTTGATGATTCCACCTCTCTCTATCATTTAGTTTCCTTCTTTGCCTACCTCTTCCATCCTTCTCTTAGCCTTCCACTTCCTTTTCGAGAATCCTCTCTCCCTACTTCATTCTCTCCCTCCTCCCCTCCCTCCATCCATCCACCCCACAATTATCCTATTTTTTTTTCCTGGCCAGTCTTACATTTCTTCTTTTAATAATACCTCCCTTTATCTCTCCTTCCCTCTCACATCTTTCATTTCCTCCGCACTCTTCACCACATCCCTCCTTTTGGCTTAATATCTCCTTTCTCTCTCTCTCTCTCTCTCTCTCTCTCTCTCTCTCTCCGTTGATGTCTTCTCCGCCCTCTCCTCTCCCTCTTCTTCCCTCCATCGCACACCCTCCTCTGATCCATTCCCTATCTCAGACCGTCCCCATCTCCTCCTTTGACCTGATACCTCCTCATCTTCTCGAGAAATCGGATTCCCATTTTCTGTGAGAGTGTATTCACGCGACAATGATGACGGGTAAGGCGGTGGCAGAGTGGGTGATGTGGGTGGCACTGAGCTATAAACACTTTTAGACGGACTCGATGTGACGCTTGCACAAGTTTGAGTAGACTGTCAGGACTCAAAATATATGACAATATCCAGAAATAATCAGAAAAAAGCAAAACAAGCCTGATTAATGTATTGACAAAGAGATACTCTTTTCTTCGTTTTCTTTCTTTTTTTTCTTTCTTTTTTTTTTTTTTTTTTACCTCGTCGGTGGATGACATTGACAAACTTGAACACAAATAACCCTTGTCCTGCTGAAATTCTCTTGAAAAGGGTAAATCTAATGAAGAAAAATCTCAGCAATGGGATCTCAGATTACTGGTAAGTGAGCACATGCGATTAAACAAAGGAAAATTGTGACTGTGATGACGGTGTAGGTAATGTTAGGGTGGATGATGTGTGGTGATAAGATAGATACATTTTTACTGAATATATCTTTCCATCAAGGACCTTGAAATGGCCCAGTCAAATAGTACTCATATCCTCTTACATAATAAGTATCAAAATGTTCGAATATGTATAGAAATATGTTAGAATATTTTTAAAGGGATATAAAAAAACTAAAAACTCAACAATATAGTGTTAAAATGCTAGAAAGATGCAGCTAACCTGACCCCAAACGGTTGCAGAACATGGATGGTTCTATGTTACATACATTTTTATATTACCGGTAACTTAATTCTTTCTTACGGACCAGGATATGACAGTGACAGACAAAGGTAAAGATGATTCCCAGATTCCCGAGTAAATTGTTGCCAGCACAAATGTATCCACAAATATCGAAAAAGACGCTGGTGACAGCAGATGACTGTAAGAAATGAGAACCACATTCAAAGAAAAGAATATCTCGCAAACAATTCTAGATTTCATACCTCCTGCCACACCGTGACAAACATTGCGCGAGCAGAATGTCCACGTATGGTACAAAAACTCATGAATCTCTACAAAATGGTCAACATTGTTAGAAATCTGCTATCATTCATTCTTCTTTCGAATATCTTGATTACAGTGTAGTCAATAACAAGCAATGTCAAACAAATATAGGTGTATATTAGTGACTGTTTTCGTTGCAGTTTGAACTGTTTTGTACCGTTTCTTTCCTACCTCTGATTTCCACTTGCCTCTCCTTCACTCATTATCACTCCGTCGAGCCCATCAGATTAATTGTTTTTATTACCGTATTCTTTCGTACTTCCTTATTGCCTCTTTTCCTATTTAGTTATCATCTTCATCATCATAATCATTATCTTACTAACGTTACGTCCCACTAATCTTTCACTTTTACTCTACGTCTGTTTTTTATTTCTGCACTCTTCTCTCCCAGTGTTTGTTACGTTTGCTCCTGGCCATGCACGTTGTGATTATAGTCATTATCCTAATCCTAATTCACTCTTCCTTTCTCTTCAGTCCCTCAATGCTCAAAATTTCACCACAGCTTCCTTTCCTTAGTTGTGTATTCCCTCTCTCCATCTCTTTTAATCACCATCATCACTATAACCCTATTTCCTACATCCTTGTTTTTTTTTTTTCACTCCTTCAATAATATCATTTTCAGTCTCTTCAACGTTTTTCTCATATCCATTTTCTTTTTTTTTTTCGCCACCATCATCATTATCAACAACCGTCTAGTTGTCTTTCCCACTTTCCTGCTTTGCATATTCTCCCTTCCTCTCTTTTCTCATCATCATCTTCATCATCATTATCATCGTCATCATTATGGTCATTCTTTCATTACCTAACTGTTTCGATATTCCCGTACCCTTTCCCCATCCCTGTTACCAGTATCTTCCTTGTCATGACCTAGTTCTCTCTACCTACCTAACTGCCTACAAAATGCCCTTCCTATCTACCTTGCTACCTACCTACCTATCTACCTATTTACCTACCTCCTTATTTACCAGCTTGCCTACCTACTCATACGTATCTGTCTGGCTACCAGTTAACTATGTAGCAATCTTTTTGTTAACTCCCCTCCCCCTTCTCTCTCTCTCTCTCTCTCTCTCTCTCTCTCTCTCTCTCTCTCTCTCTCTCTCTCTCTCTCTCCATCATCTTCCTAAACCTATTTCCCACTTTCTCCGCCTCCCTGGTTGACAAGTTCCTCAGACTCCCTCAGTCACCTCCTTTTTTCAGTATTTCTCGGACGGATCGTGTTTTCTGGAAGGGAATTGATGGCATCCAATATTTTCGCCTTCACCTCGGATATTTTTCGGGATATACACGTATCTAGAAGTTAGGCCCGGACTGGGTCAATGTAAATCTTGCCTCGCTTTGATCATATTGATTGTGGTTTGACCTAAAAGACCCGTGAATCCGGAGCACGTTATTTATCTGACGTCTTAGGCCAGTAACTTGATTATATACTGCACTCCTATTCGTGTCTGATCCCTTGACTATGATAACTACTGCTCGACAATATTGCCACTTGTGTCAAACGATTGTTTTCATCTTCAGCTGAAACACTTAATTTAGGGTTAGATAAACAGTCGTCATCAACCACCTCAGTACCAGACGTCTCCCTGAGCTATATAAAATCGTCCACCAAACAGCTAAAATCAGGCACAAATGACATCATTGTATTGCTTGGATTAATATTTATTATGAAAGAAATCCTACCTAATG
The DNA here is from genome assembly GCF_032717465.1 of Coenobita brevimanus. NCBI lineage: Eukaryota > Metazoa > Arthropoda > Malacostraca > Decapoda > Coenobitidae > Coenobita > Coenobita brevimanus. Next base: position 2,585,164 of record NC_137020.1, read on the forward strand.
TTATATACGAGTATATGTCACTCCTTAATATGGGCTTGACGAATCATAAATATAAACCATACTTTTTATAATTTTATGCTCTTTGCAATACACAGTTTCCGAAACTGAAATATAGCCCTTGTTGTTTTGGGATCACTTTTTGGAAGTTCTGGCAGTTTTGTTGCCAGGAAACATTTTTTTATGCGTAATGGTTAATCTTTGAACTAATGCGTTTTTATCCTTTTTGGTTCATTTTAGAATTAATATATGCTTAGAGTGTGATTCTGAATATTTTTCGTAATATAATATATATTTTATGACCGGGTTTGTGTAATTTAGAAAGTGGAATACAAAAGCCTTGCAGCCTTGAGCCGCAAAGCATGTGCCCAAATGAAAGCTGTTTGTGAGCAGGTACAGCACCACCATCACTACGACCACCATCATCCTCACAATTACCACCACGATCACCATCATCATCATAGCTACCACCACCACCACCACAAATACCACATACACACTCATCATCACTGCCACCATCCCCACCACCCCCACAACTATCTTACCTATCACAACCAGCACCACCACCATCACCACCATCACCACCATCACAGCTACCACCACCACCACCTCCATCATAAATACCACCACCACCGCCACTACCTCCATTATATATACTACAGTCACCACCACCACCAACATCTCATCTACCACCACCACCATCACAGCTACCTCCACCACCATCATAGTAGCTACACCACCACTACCACCATCATAGTAGCTACACCACCACTATCACCATCAGTACAGCAGCCACCAGCACCTAAAGTTTCCCCTACCACAGCTACAACCATTATCTGATAAATAAAATTGTCAGTTCACAGCATTAGTGAAGTAATAGACTTTAGGTTGTTGATGTACACCCTGCCTGCTCTCTCTCTCTCTCTCTCTCTCTCTCTCTCTCTCTCTCAAGACGCATAAAACTCCTGGAAAATACCCCACTTCCTCTTCCCCGTGCGTGCATTGTAACATCGCTGGGGACAATTATTCAGATCCAAAACACCCCTTCAAAAATTACAATCGTAAACAAATTAAAACTGGCCCATCTGAGACCCAGTTCCCACCATCCTGCCAAGATTCATCAGAATTCATTTTCCAATTTTGGCAATGCTACACACACACACACACACACACACACACACACACACACTCTCTCTCTCTCTCTCTCTCACACACACACACACACACACACACACACACATACACACACACACACACACACACACACACACACACACACTCTCTCTCTCTCTCTCTCTCTCTCTCTCTCTCTCTCTCTCTCTCTCTCACACACACACACACACACACACACACACACACACACACACACACACACACACACACATACACAAGATTATAGTATATTAGCTACAATGTAATATATATGAACTGGTTTCTGGACGAATACATGATGCGGCAGATCAGCTGAGCGAGTGAAACGGACAAGAGACTGCAGTGAGCTAAAGAAGAAAGTTTAGGTTATTGTAGTTCAGCTCATATTTGATGTTTTGCCTGAGAATTATTATGAAATGGCTGGTCGGAGCAGAGACAATGACTGTTCTGGCATGCTGTGAAGCGATAGAAAGGATAAACGATTGAAACAACTACTCTCTGATCTGATAAGAAAAACTACACAGAGTTTGGACTACTCCAAAGATTATGCCTTCTTCCTTATTTAGATGCTGCTGCACTGACAGTCTCAAGTTTTTAGACTTCAGCTTCATGCTTGTCTTTAGTTTCAAGTTTACTTCTTTAGTTTCCAGCTTGTTGTATTCAGTTTCAAGATTACGTCTTCAGTTGGATATTTCCTGGTCAAGTACCAAGACTTCTACATAGTTTCAAGCGCCCACTCTAGTCCACTCCATCTAGCCATATGATTTTGCTACTTTTCCGTGTTTGCTGCGTGTCAACTTTTTTTTTTTTTTTTTTTTTTTTTCCAGAAAATCATTACCACTTGTATGATACGGGCAAAAGGACTTCCTTGGTAGTGCTTATTTGTGTGCTGTATTTTTTCTGTGAATTTATTTGCAGCTTGTTGTTTCTATCCTGAGGTAAGATTAGGAATTATCTGACTAAAAGAGGGACTAATAGCAGTGGAACGGGAGTTACTTTGTTAGAGCATATGAGACATGTGCAAGACAACGAGGGTATTTTACTAGGTATGAACAATCTCCGAGACATTGGTGAGGAAGCCGCTAATTCTTGAGAAGTTTTCAGGAGAGCGCAACTAAGCAGGCTCAAACAAATATGCAACAATAACTAGGGCAATGGAAGCAGGAAACAGCAGGACTGGAGGCTAAGAGGTTGCTTCTGTAGGAAAAACATAACGGAGAATGAGAAAAATTTATTAAATGGCATGAAAACGAAATGCCTGAAGTTTGGGCAGATGTAGCAGAAGCAAATGCAGGATAATAGATATTAGAAGAATTTGAAGATAAAATGATTGACAGTAGGAGTGGATGTGTGGTGTTTGAGAATATATGCAATAGCAGTAAGGTAACAGATGTGGAAGGAGTGAAAGAGCAACAGGTGAGACAGGGATCAAGCATACCTTACACGGGTTGTGTGATAATACTGATTATAAGTTGATTATCGTAAGTAAGTCCATAATCATCAGCTCCAGGAGATAACGCTCTTCTCCCTAAGCTTAGTGCAGATGCTTCCATAATCAGGAATGAGAAATGAGAAATGAAAGATCAAAAGTAAACCTAAGTCTAAGAAAACTGCTCTCATCACAGAGATAAAACACAATCACCAGAATGGCCAAATCTGTAAACTCATATGATGAACTTTTAAATATCCTACAACTTTAAAAGCATGATGCCTAAAGCAGAAGCTCAAAAATCTGATGGAGTCTACGCATATTTTTGGTCATGAAGATGAAAAACTGTTTTACCTAGAACAGTAAACAACTGGAAAGCCAAGAGAAATAAGAAGCTGTATCATATGACAGTGGTAGTGGCTGTAGAGAGGCGAGGGGTTGTTGAGCAATTGCTATGGTGATGGTATCTCCCTCACCATTGTGTCTACCATCCTCGAAAGCCAGATGAGATTCGAGCAGCTTTTTACTATGCTGCAAGCTAGACGGGGAATTTCGCTTAATCATGCAAGACACAGATTTAACAAACTCTCTAATTGAAGTGTTGATAAGATTTAGTCAGGGTCCTTATGCTTTGTAACTGATATCAAATCAGTGTTTAACAGGTGAAGCATACCACATCAGACAGACATTACTAAAAAATATTGTGATGGAAGGATTGAATATTGATAATTCTCCTGAGGAGTATCGCATAATGTTCATTCTTTTGAAGCAAACTCTCCATCTATCTCTGCAAATTATGCTCTTTGTAAGACTGTGGAAGTACGGAAAACAGGACATAACGGAGAGAAAGCATACCAAACTAAATTATTTTTTTGCTAGCTATAGTATGAAAACAATGGAAACTGTGTTGTTCAGGTGGCTCTTGAAGTGAAGCATATTTGCGGCAATGGTGGGTTTCGATTGACAAAGTTTGTAAACAGTAACAGAAATCTGTTATAAATGAACTTTGGAAGTAGGTAAAAAAAAATTAAATTTCTGTTGTGATGACTTGAGTCTCATTGGTCAGTCGCTCCAAATATACCCCTTTAGAACAAGCCTTAGTGATCAGGTGGCAGTTTGATAGGGCAGACTGGGATGGATTTAGACTTTATCTAGTACGTGTTCCAGGCAATCTTTCTTCTCCACTAGCATCAGTTCTGCCCACTCCAACAATGAAGGTTTTATGCAGGTTAGTATGAAATTGTTCATACCCTGACACCAATTTACTAATAGACTGGATTCTCCCAGACTGTTCAACTGCAACTGTGTCTCAATAACCACCCAAAGTCAAATCTCTCAGTCACTTTCAAACTGCTTGAAACCGTGCAAAAGCAGTAATATATCACCAAATCAAACCTTCTTCATAACCAACATCCAAATTACTATATAATCCAAATAACAAAAGATATATTTGTTGGTTCGTTTTTTTCAACAATTTTGTTGAGTCATCACCCATTCCTTCATTATAATCTTCAGACGTTAACACAGTAATTGACCCAACTGATAAGAGTTAACATTCTTGCCACTACGTTTACCAGAAATTCTACCACAGAAGAAATCAGACAGCACATGCCCATACTAGAACCTGATTCTCCCAAATTCCTCCACTAAAGATACAGACTAGACATGTGACAACAGTCCTAGACAATTTACTAACCGACAAATAACTATGTCCAGAGGGAATTCCTCCCACAGGTTTGAGAATGTGTTCTGAAAAACTTGATATTGTTCTAGCTAATTTGTTTAGACTGTACTCTTAATTTTCCATTCCGTAGTTCTTGGAAAAGAAGCCGGCACCCACACATTCCCAAAGAAAGGACGAGACTTTGATCCCTCTGACTACATACTCATGACAATAACATCTTCTCCAGGTAAAATATTTGGGATTGTCATTAATAAGCATTCTGTAAACATATTGAATTCAACAACCAAATGATTGAAAGACAATATGGTTTACAAAACGAGTGGTACACCGTTGACAAAATTATTCTCACTAATACAATGCATCAGTCGAATGGGCAACATAGAGAAATCCATGCTGTAGCCCTTATTAGTTCTAAAGCATCTGGTAGAGTATGGCACTGTTCCTTTTACCCAAACTCACTTGTTATGGCCTATCATGTTTCACTAATCTCCTTATATCTCACCAGTAGAGGGGTAAGGGTAAAGCTGGATGTTGTTTACTCAAATTCCTCTCAGTTAATGAACGTGTGCCACAAGATTCAATCCAGGCTTCAACCCTGATCCCCATTCATATACAATCTCTTGTCAGTCACCCATAATCCCATTCACTCGTAGGCAAATAACTCAATGCCACACACTTCCCCGCACACTTAACCACCCATTCTTTAACTCCTAACTCAGCACACCAGTTTCCAAAAATCAATATTTATAAATTATAACTGAAGAGAAACAAAATTACATTCAATCGTTTAATGATAAGAAATCCAAACATATCCAGGTAACCAATTGACATTAGTACTTGTTTCCGATATTACCTTTAGTGCAACAACTAAGCATATCCCTAACAGTATTGAAGTTCCTTGTGTTTTGCTGTAACAGTTGCCTCAGTTGGACCTCTCATGTTAGATGACTTCTTAAAACCACCTACCTTTAATTTAATTGGATTATTGTACAGAGTCCGTAACCTCTTCGTTAATTTACATTAGTAATGTGCGCTCTCATCTCTACTACTGTTCACCCTTGTTGAGTGGATGTGCGAAGGTTGCACTAAAACAACTAAAAAAAATTCGTAATAAAGTTATACCGGTAAGAATAAAATACAACCCAGCAAAGAGAAATATGCTGCCTCGTCAGAAAGATAGAATGATGCCTTCCTTGCATTATTTTACAGACATCGTTACTGTTTATGGTAAATGCTCAGATGAAGTTACATCCATTATGCAACATCTCCATGCCTCCCGCCGTGCCACATTATCATATGGCAGCGCTCGACTTGACTGCCTTTTCTTCCTCGAGCTGCTTGTTTTTAGAACTCGTTTCCTCAGATTTGTTTCCCCCAGCGCAAACCTACATTAGTTCTAGTCCACTTGTTACATGTTTTTCTTTAAAATGATTGGAGGACACCTGTAGTCTGTCGCACAGATTTTTTTCTTTTTTGTATAAATAATATGTTTTACCTTTCTTCATCTTATATAAAAAATGTAGTTGAAGATGTTAAGGGAAATATCTTGAGATGGTTTGGTCAGGTGGAGTGGATGGGTAATGACTAGGAGAATGTACCTGGGTATGGTGGAAGGGAAGATCAGAAGGAGGAAACCAAGGATCGGAGGGAGGGATGAACTGGACAGATATATGAAAGAGAGATATGTGGCATGCAGGGAAGGCAACCAAATATCAGAAGACAGGGCAGCGTGCAGGCGATTGTTTGTGCTGCTCTTAACGGTCTTAGGGTGTCTAGGTATAGATGATATAGGAATACAGTATAGATTAGTAGATTTTTGACTCTCTCTCTCTCTCTCTGTTTTTCTTTCTCATGTTCCGTCACCTCCAGGACCATCGCAGATCACTTTTCTAGGAACTGTCACTGCCTACTTTTCTCAGACACATCGTATCATACTACCGTTCCATCTCTGTCCTTCTCTCTCACATTTTTTCTTAACATTTCCCTTCATATTCCCAATCATCTCCATCTCCCCCACATCTTTCTCTCTCTTTTACCTCATATCCCCTTTACTTTCCCTGTTGCCGCTTAAACCACTTTCTCTTTGCTTTCCTTTCATATTTTACTTCCATCTTGCCATATTTCCTCCTTCCCACACCTTTTCTTCATATCTTTTCTCCTTCCTTATCTTCGTCTTTTCTCCCGTCCCTCCTTCCTTATACACACATTTCCTTTCTCTCTCCCTGTTCCCGCATTTCTTCCTTCCCACCCACTCACTCTTATCCTTCAACTACCTTTCCCAAAACCCACCCCCAGATTTCTTCTCTCTCTCTCTCTCTCTCTCTCTCTAGTTTTTACTCGCTTCCCTGCTCCTTCCCACCAAATTTTCTTTGGCCTAATACCTCCCCCCTCCTTCTATTCTTTCCTCATTCGTTCTCTTGCTTACATTCCATACCCCCATTCCTACTCCTCCCAACTACTCCTGATATCTCCTGCTGTCCCTACCACTCCTCTTCCCTCACTCTTCTTTCTTTTCCGTCCTTCTTTTAATCTCTCTTTTCCTCCTCTCCGCTCTTTTCTTCCCCTTCCATCCACCTCCATCATCCCTTGATCTATCTCTCCTTTATTATTCCTTAAACATTCCCTTTCCTCCTTTCCTCTCCTACGTCTCGGTCTTTTCTTCCTCTACTGTCTCTCTCTCTCCGCCTTCCAACCTCTTCTTATCCAACAACTTTCCCTTATTTCCTGTCCTTTTTTTGGCCAACCTCACATTTCTTCGTTTACTAATACTTTCTTCTAATCTCTAACACCTTTACGCCTTTCCTCTCACACCTCTTGGCATGACATCTCTTTTCTCCTTCCCTCTCTCTCTTTCCTTGATCTCTACTCCCTCCTCTCCCTCTTCTTCCCTCCATCGCACACTCTTCCCTGATCTTTCCCATCTCAGACCGTCCCCACCTCCTTTGACCTGATACCTCCTCATCTTCTCAAGAAGTCGGATTCCCATTTTCTGTGAGAGTGTATTCACGGGACAGTGATGACTGGTAAGGCGGTGGCAGAGTGGGTGATGTGGGTGGCACTGAGCTATAAACATTTTTTGACGGACTCGATGTGACGCCTCTACAAGTTTGAGTAGACTGTCAGGACTCAAAATAAACGATAATATCCAGAAATAATCAGAAGGTAAAGCAAGCCTGACTAATGTACTAACAAAGAAACCTTTTATTGTTTTCGTTTTCTTTCTTTCTTTTTTTTCCAGCTCTGGCCGGTTGATAAGATCGACAGTCAGACAAGAACACAAATACACTTTGTACTGCTGAAATTCCCTTGAACAGGGTAAATCCAGTGAAGAAAAATCTCAGTAATTGGATCTCAGATTACTGGCAAGTGAGCAGAAGAGATCAAACACTGAGGAAAACTGTGACCGTGATGATGGTGCAGGCAATGTTAGAGTGGATGACCGTGTGTGGTGGTAATGTAGATACACTCTTAGTAAACCACTCTCTCTTTCGTGGGCCTTGAAATGGCACAGTCAAAAAGTACTCCTACTCTCAAACATAATCTCGATAGCTATCAAAATGTTCAGATGTATATAGAAATATTAGAACAATTTTAAAAGGATAGGCTATAAAATAATATAGTGTTTAAATGCTAGAAAGATGCAGCTCATCTGACCCAAATACGGTGGCAGACTGTGGATGGCTGTATGTTAAATACATTTTTATAATAAATAAATTCTTTCTTACGGATAAAGATATGAAAGTGACAGACAAAGGCAAAGATGATTACTAGACCACCGAGTAAAATGTTGCCAGCCCATAAAAATCCACAAAAATCGAAATAAATGCTGGTGATAGCAGATGAATGTAAGAAATGAAAACCAGATTGAAAAAAATTTCTTTCAAACAATACCAAATTTCATACCTCCGGCCACATCGTGGCAAACATGGCCCGAGTAGAATATATATGTATGGTACAAAACCTCAAGAATCCCTACAAAAATTTCATTTTTGTTAAAAAGCTGTTACCTTGAATTCGTACATCGTATAGATTGGTTATAGCGAAATCCATAAGTAATGTCAAAAAGATAAGTATGTTACTGTTTGCTTTCATTTGAATTTTGAACTGTTTTGTATCGTTCCTTTCTTAGCCCTGACCCACTTGCCTTCACTCATTATCACTCCGTCAAGCTTTTCATATTAAATGTTTTTGTTACTGTATTTCCCTAACTTCTGCCTTTGTCCAATTCGGCTATAATCTTCATCATCATAATCATTATCTTACTAACGCTAAGTTCCACTGTTGATTCATTCATACATCAATTCTGTTTTCTGTATCTCTCTCTCCCCATTTTTTTTACGTATGCTATTAGCCATCCTCATTTTAACTATCATCGTTATCCTAACCCTATTTCACTCCTCCTTCTCTTCAGTCTCTGCATGTTCAAATTTTCACCACAGCCTTGTTTCCATGTTTGTTTATTCCCTCTCTCCATCTCGTATCATCGTCTTTATTATAACCTTGTTTCCTACTTCTTTTTTTACTCGCTCTTTAATATCATCAATTTCAGCATCCTTGACTTATTTCTCACTTTCATTTCCTTCGTTCATTTCTCTACCATGATCATCATCATCATCAACCTTCTACTTATATTTCCCACTTTCCTGCTGTACATATCCTCTCCCCCTCTCCTCTTGCATAATCAACATTCTCATCATCATTATCATTACCTTATCACTCAACAATTTTATCTATTTCAGTATTCACATTCTCTCTCCCCATCCTTGTTACCGGCATCATCACCATATCCCTTGTCCCAACCCAGTTCTCTCTCTCTCTCTCTCTCTCTCTCTCATCCAAACCCTATTTCCCACTTCCTCCGTCTCTCTGGTTGACAAGTTCCCCAGACTCAGTCACCTCCTTCTTACGGTATTTCTCGGACGGGTCGTGTTTTCTCGGAAGCGAATTGATGGCATCCAATATTTTCGCCTTCACCTCGGATATTTCACAGGATATATCTGGGACTTAGCTCCGGACCGGGTCAATGTAAATCTTGCCTCGCTTCGATCACTTTGCCTGTGGTTTGGCTCAAAAAGATATTTGCCTGAACCTTGAATCCGAATGACATTTATATAATGACTTAATCCAGTAACCTACTAACATTATTATATATGCTGTAGCCTAATGTTAGTCGTGCCACTAACGTGGACTAAGAAGACTTTTGCTAGACGTTACTGTCCCTGGCGTCAAACAATTGCTTTTAACTCTACAGATTTTTTTTCCAGCACGTGGACGTCGATAAGATAATGTTCCAATCCAACACATACGACAAAGAATAACAATAACATTGACCCTTGCACTGCGGACTTATGTACCACCATAACTTCTTCAAGCCGTGTGGCGTTGTTGAGCGATGTGCCTGACTGGGCTCTAGCTACACACTATAATCCATAATAATAAAGGCGAGTGTTTGTATGTTTGGCTCCCTTAGGGTCTACCCCCACATTTGATACATATTCTGAATCAACATGATCCAGGGAGTGTTTTGGTATATAATTTATTAGGATTAATTGTATGTTGAAAAGTTTCATTAGGTATATTGGCCGAAGGCCCAATCAGCCCTCCGGAGGATCTAGTCTTATATAATATGAGCGTAATCCTAGCCATCATCTGTCTTTGTGTGTAGTGATGCAGAAACTGGAATAAGGATCGTGATAAACCTTGGCAGAATGGTTGCAGCTTGGTCACATATCGCCCCATTTCAATTTCATGTCAATTAATATGATCTACTGGGATGTTTTGCACCCTATTAATTGTCCACTCTGACTACTGTATGTATTATGCAAAACTCTTAGAGAAAAGGTTGTCCCCGCTGAAGCAGCTATTCATTGCTTTTCAGCAGGTGTCAATCCCTACACTCCCTCAGTAATCATTTACATGATTGGCACTCATCTTTAATGACCACGATCTCTGACTGCCGTTTATAGGGATAGCTAATGTGAAAACAGTAGCAGTGAGGAGTGCGGAAACAAGTTCAGAGGAAATCTGTAACATTAAAATTAGGACAGTGTGACACTATCCCATCTGTCCCAATTCCCTCCCACACTACAAGGATATCTGTTCCACACACTGAGGTTCCAAAACACAGATACGTTTTCTACTTTTCTATTAGTAACTTAGTACAAGACAGAAACATTACTTTAGCAATACCAGTGGAAACAAGTCACTCAGCTCATGGAGATTAAATTCTGTTACATGTAATTACAAACACATTCAACGTAACGTAATGACTCACTTTATAATATTGTTTGTCCACTTAAATTCTTACTTTACTGAAAGATTAACCATTATAATTATCCCCACGACCAGAGACTACCGTTAATTATTGTTGGATATTGTGCAGAAGTTTATTAGACTCTTTAACCCGCACCGTCCCGAGGACGTACTTCCACGTCCTCACGTTTTGTCACAGCTAATCCCGAGGACGTACTTCAACGTCCTGCAATTGCAAGGTTCATAATTTCCACAATTTTCAATTTTCGCGAGTCATTTTTGGTACGTATACACGGGACACCTTCCTCAACAAGATGCCAGGCAGAGACAATGCCTTACCCAGCATGACCTCTTCCCCCCCCCTGCATGCCCTTTTCTCAGCAATTCACCTGTTATCAGTGACCTGGCCAGTATAGCCATGTCATGCCACGGTACGAAATTCAGGGCCAGAGTGATTCCCCAATCAATGACAATGTGGAGGACAACCTTTACATAGCATTAGAGGAAGAAACAGTTAGAAATGATGATCAGGTAATGTGGCAAAAAAAGGTCAGGTATTAGTGAGTGAACCAATGCTTATAATGCCTATATTACTGCTTGAAAACCAATATACTCTTGTACTACATATAAATTCGTAACAGTAAATAAATAAATACCGTTTATGAGTGGTGTGAAATAGTTATCCTCCCATAGAACTCGTTTTCTTTGGTCCCAGCCTGATAGAAAACCCAGTAAGGTAAGGAGGCTCTCCTACCTGTAATGAGTATTTTAAACCTCAGGTGAGCGATTTCTCTATGAATTTTCGATGTTTCTCACCAAAAGCGAAAGTTTTAGCAAAAAAAAAAAAGGTCGAAAATTGCCCGGGATTGGGGGGTACCAGTGGTCGAAAAGTGGCCGGGACGGGGCGGGTTAAATTGGCGCTTAGGGCATGTGAAAATACCTAATCTTATACTCTCACAATCTTACCTAATTCTCACCAGCTTCTACTCACCATTTTCTTGCCAATCATGGTATTGTGACTGTCTGCATCTCTCAGCAGAACTGCTGTGCCCCTGAGGCACTATCCAAGTCTGTCCCATCAGCCAGTCACCTAATGCCATTCTCTGCTTGATCAACCTAATGTCTTGGCTTATATACAGTTTCTGGGACACTGTCTTACCCCTTACTCAAGCTGCCTAGCTCCAAACTTGAATCATTTATACTTTAAATTAAAATGATACTCTCATGGGTACATTTTTCGTGACCTCTTACTAAAATTAATTAATATTTTATGGGTACTTTTCTCGAGACTTCTCACTAAAATTAAAGATTCACTTGAGCAGTACGCTCCCTCATAACCCCTACTATTTCATTCCACACCCCACGAAGGATGTTTGGTGCTCTTCAAGATTCAGGTCTACCGTACTTCAAAAAGTCTCATGTACTTTCGCATGTTTTACTGTCCTCTCCTATTTTCATTCCTTATTTCCTCCCTCTTCTACGATTTCCTTGCCTCCCACTGTCTAAGTTCTTCTCTGTAGCTTCTCGTGCTTCCCTGCTTTTGTTCTAACGTCCTTATGATGTCTACTTTTAACAGATTTTTATAACACTTTCGGCAACTAGCACCACTCTCTGTGTATAGTAGTTTTTACCTTTTCCCTGTTTTCTTTTTCTCCATTTCCTTCTTCGTCATCATCACATCCTATGCGAGATTAATGGGTGTGTCAGGTATGATTACAGTTCAAGATGACTGGTTCCATTTTTTACCCGTTTTGTAAGCTCTTGCCTCACACGTGTTTGCTCTGGTTTGGTCGGTGTAAGTGACATTATCCAGTGTTGGAGGTCCCGACATTCCTCCCTCTGCGCTTTTGCCCCACATCCCTTGGGCGCAGCAAGAGTATCTCCAGGCCCAACGGATAGGACCCGGTGGAGGCAAGACTGTAGAGAGGTCCACCAGGATCGTGAATGCTGAAATGATGGTGTTGGGCAATGGCAGCAGTGTATGTAGAACTAACAGTTGCAACCTAAGTAGGAAGCAAGGAGCATAATTATGACACCTGATGGAACAGACACAAGAACTCTGACCGATTGACTGGGTTGATTTGTGTGGGAGCTAAAGGAGGAGGAGTCTGGGTTGGAGATGTAGTTATTTATCTAAACAAAATGATGCAAATGAATAATTCTGACGGTGAACCTCGGGGAGTGTTTTTATTCCATCCAGCTGAAGACGAGCGTGACATTAAACTGTAATGTATGAGGGAGTATAGACAGTTTGGTGTCCTTGGTGAGGGTGGCATAAGCCGGAAGTTTGAGTGGCTCACTATGGGCACTACAACCGTCACCTAGGACCAAATGACCTATACCCCGAATAATATGAACTGTCTAAGCAATATCATTGACAGCACAGCTAAAAGCAAATTACATAGGTTTATCCATAGAGAAAACCATTGATCATTATCTCTAACAAATACAGGGGTAAAACTGTTTATATTTCTTTTTCTTTTTACCTTTTACCAAGTTGCGATGCGATATCCTTGTTAAGACAAGAAGCCCTCACACAGGTGCCAGTGCTTGATCTCAACACAGGACCTTGCAGTTTACAAGAAAGAAACTTTTAGGTGGGTACAACACTGAGTGAAAATGTGCTACAACATATAAGAGATTTTCACTTAGTGCAATAAATTTGGTAGAGGGGACTCTCTGTAACAGGAAAATTATATGGTAAGATACTTCTTGACAGATTTAGGGAAATAAGAGAGGAATTTGTTGGAGAGGAACAGGGAGATTTTAGGAAGGAAAGAGGTTGTGTAGATCGGATATTCATTTTTAGATCTTTAGTGAAGAAATTTCTAGAGAAGGGAAAGAAGTTGTATGTGGCCTTCATGGATCCGGAGAAACCATATGACAGGGTGGATAGACAAGGATTGTGAAAAGTATTAAGAATATATGGAGTGGATGGGGAGTTGTTGAATGCCGTCAAGAGTATGTATGAGGGTGCTAAAGCTGCAGTGAGTGAATTTTTCTATTTGAAGGTTGGATAGAAACAGGGATGTGTTATGTCTCCATGGCTGTTCAATTTGTATATGGATGGGATTATAAGAGAGATACAAGGTAGGGCAGTGGATGTTGGAGCGGCCCAAGTGAGAGAGGGCAGTGTTTGGAAACTCCCTGTACTGTTGTTTGCAGATGATACTGCGTTGTTAAGTGAAGACGAAGGGGAACTGTAAGGCTTGGTGGGTGACTTTGGAAGAGTGTGTAAGAAACGGAATCTAAATGCAAATGTAGGGAAGAGTAAAGTTATGGTCTTGGAGAAAAATGAAGTCAGGCAATGTACAGTGAGGTTGGATAAGGAAGAAATGGAAAATGTGAGCGCATTTAAGTACTTGGGTAGTGTGAGGAGTAAGGATGGAAGTTTAGAGGGTGAAGTGCTTGAAAGGGTACAACAAGGAAAGAAGGTTGTTGGTTCCTTGAAAGCAGTGATAAGAAATCGAGAAGTGAGCATGGAAATGAAAAAGTTACTACATGACAGTATTGTGATACCAACGCTAACGTATGGAAGTGAAGCTTGGACCTTTCAAGATTGAGAGCAGTGGAAATGAGTTATTTGAGAGGAGCATATGGAGTCGCATGGAGAGACAGACTGACAAATAAGGAAGTGAAGGAGCGATGTGGTGTGGATGTGGATGTGACAGGAAGCATTAGGAGAAACACACTGAGATGGATTGGCCATGTGGAGAGGATGGAGAGTGAGATAAAATGAGCACCAAAAGCAGAAAAGTTTATGATTTCAATTACTTGAGAGGCATTTTGGAAGATGATGTTGCACCAACCTTTTGTTTCTGCTTGCAAATACTGGTTGCGACAGCACATCTTGCATCCAGTGTATTAGAAAGAAATCTGTTTTCCAGAAACTGACGAAAAAGAATGTGGTCCTTCAAAACTGTGCCAGAGTTTTTAGTTTTGAGGAAAAAAAGAAGAAGGTGCAAAATGCGGGATGTTAAGCATTGGTTGAACTGTATGGTAGGAGATCAGGTAAATCACTCCCATCCTTGCGACACAAAATTCTTAAGAAAAAAGTAGCCACGTCAAAGACATTTGTTTCTCAAAAAAAAAAAAAAAAAAAAAAAAAAAAATGCCTCCAACCCTCTCTGCTTGTGAGTACCATTCACTTCGGGCTTCCTATTAAACAATGGTTTGGATGAGTAAAGATGAAGGGATGGACCCAACTAACGGGGGGGTGGAGGCTTGACAGCAACTGACTGGTGCCTATTACATTGCAAACGGATCCTGCACCTAAAAAATCACTAGTAATGATACACTGTAACTGCACGACAAGTTGTCAAACAGCACGGTGTAGCTGCAAAGGATATGGACTTCAGTGCACTGCCGCCTGTGGACCTTGACAGCCTAACTCAGTGTGCCACACTATGGCTCATATAATAAAAGACTCCACTGATGATGATGATGATGATGACTAGTCGGATGAGATCAGTTAGGTATGATGTTCTGTTCGTGGATCTCATTGGAAAGGACCATATTTTTATTTATGAATTACATTAGTAGGGTCCTAAATGACTTGAAAAAAGTTCCTTGCTCATCAATTCCCAATGAAATGCTGATGGGGACATGCTACCAACTTCTATTTGATTTATAATGGTTATATTTATATCCGTTGGTAATACAGTCTATAGGGTCTACAATGAAGCAGAGAAAAGGTTTGTTGTACATTGAAATTTAACATGGCGGGCATACTGGATTTACGAAAATTAACCACTTTTCGGACCTCCGCTGGGTATCAAATTTTAGTATTTTAAATAGTATGACGTAAAGAAGCAGAACACATCAGGAAACCTTTTGGAGAAATTTGTTCAGGGTCCAGCCACATCTGGACTCGACTGTTAATCGAAGTCTGCACTCAGAGAGAGAGAGAGAGAGTAGTTTACAACGACTTCACCCACTAATCATCCTCAGTTATTGTTTTTCCCTGGGGAAGATTGGCCCCAAGTCTTACAAATTACTGACTGATGGTTGACTATATAACTATTCAACAATATGAACAAGTATTATCGAGACTAGTATAGTTATGATATTTAATATTTTACCAAAGTACATGTTCTTTAAAACTATTGCCTGTTCGACAGCATAACATGGAATTCTAATGGAAATATATCCACAATATACCTGATTAAAGGGTGTATGTCGAAGATATGAGTCAATATATCGTGCAAGTAGCTATTAGAATAATGCTGGACACTTCCATATCTCATCCTCCCATTTCACCGTTCCCAAATCATCCCCCCTCTCCCTTCCTCTTTCCCACCCCTCCGCCTCTATGTGTGCGTGTGTGTGTGTGTGTGTGTGTGTGTGTGTGTGTGTGTGTGTGTGTGTTGATTGTTTCTTATAGCGTCAGCCTCTCTCTGTCTCTCTGTCTGTCAGTCTGTCTGTCTCTGTCTGTCTCTCTCTCTCTCTCTCTCTCTCTCTCTCTCTCTCGTGTGTGTGTGTGTGTGTGTGTGTGTGTGTGTGTGCTGGAGTAAGTTGGCTGGTTGGGTGGGGTTACTGAGGTTGAGTTGGTGGGAGTCGTAATTCGGTGCATCGCCGGAGTGGGTGGGCAATGGTAAAGGTGGTGGTGGTGGGGTGTTCTTGGGTGTTAGATAAGGAGTGGCTAGGGGTGGGTTGTAGGGGTAGATGGGGTAGTGAGTGGATGCATTTGGTGAGCAGGGTGAGAGAGTGGCTAAATATTTGGGTGGTGTGGGAGGGATCAGTAATTTAGGTTTCGATGGGATGAGTTTGGTGGATGAATCAGGCTCGAATGGGTGAATGGGATGGGGAAGTGAATGGGGATGGGTATATTGGGTGGTTGGGCATGTGGATGGGCAGGTGTGTCTGTGGGAGGAGAGGGTGGATAGGATGGGTGGTTGGGCAGGATGGAGTGGGGGAGCAAGGTGAGTGAGTGTTCAGGGAGAGGTGGGAGGGTTGTGTGGGTGAATGCAATGGATGACATTGTTGAGTGAGCGGGGTGGGTCAATTCGTGGGTGGCAAGGTGTTCGGGAGGAGTCGTTGGACAAGGTGGGTCGTCGCAATGTGTGGGCAAAGTGGGTCGCCAGGGTGACTGAGATGATTGTGAGGCTGGGGTGCTCTGGGTGGGTGGTCTGGTTGGTGCGTTGAGTGGCTGATGGATTCAGGGTGGATCGGTGAGTGGGTGAATGTGCTGAGTGGCATTGTCGGGTGAGCCTCACGGGTGATATTCGTGGGTTAGCAGGGTGGATGGCCGGAATCTGCGGGCTGGGTGGGTCCTTCAGGTGGTTGGAAAGGGTGAGTGACGAAAGTGAGGTCAGTGGGTTGTGTTGGATGTGTTGAGTGGGTAGGTGGATGGGTGGGTGGGTGGATATGTGCCTCTCCTGATGAAAAGGCAGGAGAGGGACTTGTGTGGCCATATAACTTGTTCCTGTTATTTGGATTTTAGGATATAGCTTAGAACACGTTGGATAAATATTTGGAAACCCAACTCTATACATTAGGTTAGTTGTACGAGTATTGAAATCTGCTAAAACTTCGAAATAATTCTCATGGAACTGGAGATGGATCTCTACAAGTGATAATACACCTAATAGCAGGATTAATGAAAGTAGCATCACATGCTGCAAGACGTGACACTGAGAGAAGCTTCATATTTCCGATCCATCCACCCAACAAATCAGTGCTTTGAGGGTGATAAGGAGGGGAAATTTGTGGGGTAAACGTGTGCAGATTACCATGTCCCTCTATTAGTGTCCAGTATCCCTGGCCTCATTGGAGAGTGTTCCAAAGAACCTGACCTCTTCCTTACAACTAATCCTTCTGCTTATGCTCTCAATCTTTTCTCTCTTTTGGGTTTCTCTGATCAAAACCTTATTATTTTAACCTCTCTTATCGCTCCGGTAAGGCCCGTGGACCCTCCCAGGAAGCGGCAGCTATGGCACTTTGCAGCTGCTGATTGGGTGGTCCTCGGGCCGTACTTACTTGATTTGCCCTGGAATGAATATTGCTTCCATGGCTGAGAACTATCTGGGTGTGCCTTGCACATTACGGAGGATATTTTCTTGGGCATACATTCCCATCTCTTGTCCTGTGACTAATGCAATATGCCTTGGTTCAATTACGCTTGTTCTAATGCTGTCTACAACAAGGGGAGGCCCGACAAAAGATACTGGAGCCAACCCAACCGTTGAGCCTCGTTTCTTTTATGTTTCTGCCTGGAATCGTGCTAAGTCTGTTCTTCACTCTGCAAAAAATAATTTCATTTGTACCAAATTCTCTAGAAGCTCATACTCAAATTTCTCCCGCTCCTTCTGGTACCTTGACAAAAACCTTCCTAACAACTTTACTTCATCATCTTTCCCTCCTTTTTTCCAGTCTGAGGGCTCCGTAGCTGTTTCTTCTGATAAAACAGAACTCTTCGTTCAAACTTTCTTCTCCAGTTCGACCTTAGACAATGCCAGTGCCATTCCTCCAGCACTTCCCCCCTCTAACTTCCTCATGGCAGACATTAAAACTTTTTCAATTAATGTATTTTCTGCCATCACTGGCCCTAGCACTAACCAGGCTAATAGTTTTGATGGGGTCCCTTCTGTTGACCTCAGTAACTGTGCTTCTGCACTTTCACCTTGCCTAGGTAAACTCTTTTGTCTTCGTCTGTCAACTTGTACCTTCCCTTTTTGATGGAAGATTGCCCTCATTCATCTTGTCCCAAAGACAGGTGACCATTCCCATCCCTCTGACTATCGCCCAATTTGTTTAACATCCTGTGTTTCAAAAGTATTTGAGTCTGTTTTTATTACAATACAAATTTAAGCACTTTCCTACCACAACCTTCTTTCCTATCGTCAGTATAGGTTTCACCAGGGACGCTCCACTGGCGATCTCCTCACCTATCCATGAGACTCCTGATCATTCTCCTTTTGGGACTTTGGTGAAATATCTGCCATTGCACTTGACATATCATTGGTTTTTGATCTAGTCTGATGTAACTATTTAATTTACAAACTTCCCTCTTACAGTTTTTATCATTCTTTCTATACCTTCACCTCTAGTTTCCTTTCTGGTCGTTCTACAGCTGCTGTTGCAGACGGCCATCATTCCCCTCCTGGAGCTATCAATAGTGGTGTTCTTCAGGTCTCCGTCCTATCATCAGCTCTCTTCCTGGTATTAGTCAGTGACCCTCTAAGCTGTACACTATAACTCTATCCATTCATACGCTGATGACTCCACCCTTCACCTTTCCATTCACTTCTCTCAGCGTCCACCTCAGCAATTACTTTAACAGATAAGGCATAAGGCTATGGCACACCTAATGACTGACTTGGCTCATAACTCTGATTCGGATAAAAGTAATCTTGTTTTTAATGCATCAAAACCTCAGTTCTTACATCTTTCAACCTGTCAAAATATTCCACAGGAGTATCCGCTAATTTTTAACAATATCCAACTCAATCCTGCATTGTCTTTAAACATACGTGGGGTTTCATTATCTCAGGATTAACTTTGGAAAGCTCATATTACCTCTCTTATAAAATCTGCTTCCACGAGATTAGGTGTGTTTGGCCGACTCCTTGCCTTCTCTACCCCTGCGCAGTTGTTAAATATATACAACTGTCTTATTCGCCTCTGTGAAGAGTACAACTCCTATGTGTGGGAAGGCTCCCCACATACAGCACTTCTCAGCAAGGTGGAGTCAAAGGCTTTTCACCTCATTAACTCTCTTCCCCTTACTGGTTCCCTGTAACCTCTGTCTCCTCATTGCACTGTTGCATCATAGTCTCTTTTATATCGTTACTACAATGGTTCCTGTTCTTCTGAACTGTCTGTCTGCATCCCTTCACCACCACTATGGCGTGTGGTAGCACCCGTCAATCAACAAACACTCATCCCTTTTCTGTCCAACTCTCGAAAGCAAGAGTTAACCGTTACTCCCAGTCCATCATGTATGCAACAGGTCAGCTCTGGAACTGTCTTTATCTGTATTTCCCACTTCCCATGACTTACAGTCTTTCAATTTCAGTATGTCCAGGCACCTCGAAATGAACGGATCGTGAATTTAGCTCTTATCTTGGTTTTATTTTTTCTTGGAGGGAACAATTTGCGGACTTCTAGCCTTTAGTTCCCTTTTCCGTTGTTATAAAGGAAAAAAAAGAGCCGAAGTCCTTTGACATAAGAAGTATTTAAGCACCCTTAAGACCAAAATTTGGACCTCGACCAGGGGACGGAAAGAATACTGAAATCATCCCGCGGCCAAGGAGGGAGGGAAGGATGTTGGCAGACCCTGATTATCCATGTGCTTCTGTTTTTTCTTGGAGAGAATAGTCTTGCAGGCTTCTGACCTTTGGTTTATTCTTGCTTGCATATCAGTATAAATATGTACATAGATAGATAGATAGATTGATAGGTAGGTAGATTAGGTAGATTATAGATAGATAGTTATAGATAGATAAGTGTTTGTATAATAATAATAATAATAATAATAATAATAATAATAAAAATAAAAATAATAATAATAATAATGAGAGAGAGAGAGAGAGTGGTATAAAATAACAGAGCATGAGACTGCACAACGGAGGCAGCTGCAACACTTAGTAAATTACCCAAGAGTTGCGACAAGAACATGAAGGAGAGGGAGGTGAAGAAACAGGGAAAGAGGTGGGAGAGGGAATGAGAAAGATAGGATGGAATGTGAGGTCAAAAGGGGAGGAAATGGGGGAAGAACAGGTGGAAAGCGGAGAAGAGGAAGAAATGGGGAAAAGATGGATGGAAGGGAATGGGCAAGCAGCAGGAAGTAGGGACAAAGGTAATGCCAGGAGGAATGAGGGAGATGGGAGAGTAGGGAGAGGTAGAAATGGGAAGTGAAAAGAGGAAATTAACAGAGGAGGAGTGACAGACTATAACTAAACTGAGTAAGGGATGGGAAAAGAAACGAGTGAAAGCACAAAAGCTGAGGAAGACATCAGTGAAGGGAGAGAAATCTGAGGAGAAAGCTAGGGTCGTGAAGGGGGAGGGGGTAATGACTGTAAGAGGAGAGAGACATGTCATTGGATGGGGAGTAATAAAAAGGGGAAAGTCATGAGTGGAGGGACGACAATCATGAGATAATAAACTATATGCATGTTGATTAAGCAGGGTCCAGAGCACATATTATTGTCAAAATAATGCGTAGAATACCTAAATGTACAGTACCAGTGTTTGATATATCTAAATGAGATTAACTTTGTAATCAGTATACATTATACTGCATACAAGAAATGAAATAACGGGCTATTACGTCTAAATAATATGACCTTAAATATTACTAGGGAACCTCCTACGTTTTAATGCTGAGTACGTCTTTTAAAGCAAACATCGTTTGCATATGTAGATGGAGATGCCCAAGGTCTTTTTACTCGATGTACTGCTACCTGTATGTTATTCTACTGTAGACCATGTGGTAAATGTAACGTTTTTTATATTTCAAAAAAAAAAAACTATTATATAAAAATCTAACAACACAGCAGAAAATTTGGACTCCTGATTGTCTAGTGGGCTAAGGCTCTTCAAGCGGATGAATCTTATAAGGATTTATGCCCAAAAACTGGTTGCGTTTTTTCCTCACAATATGCATCTCTTCGATGTTGACTGGTCACCGTCACATTCAGTGTCTTGAATGAGTAGCCAAGCCCCGGCCTCCTACGCCCCTGATGTCGGGACACATGAATGAATGCTTGGATGGATGAATTGTTGGACTAATCGATGAATGTATAAAAAGGCAACCAACAAACAAGAGAATATCAAGGTGCCTATTGAGGGAATGTACCGGCAAGATATGGACAAATATGAAAGGGTGCAGGTGGTAGGAAGCCTCCTTTGCCATGAGAAAGAGACCTAATTAGTGAAGAAAGATGGGAAAAGAGATATGTCAGCAGCAGATGACGCATGAACACAGCAAAATGAGTGATGTGAATGGAGCAGGGGGAAAAAAAGGTTGGGGGGCGCAAGATGAAAAGACAGATGAGTGGAAGACGAGAAGAGGGGAAATATGACATAGAAAAGTGATGAATAAATATAAAGAGAGGAGAGGAGAGGAGGGAAAAGGAGAGGAGAGGAGATGACAGGAGATGAAAAAAAGACTTAGCAAAACGAAAAGATTGGAGGAGGTACGTGGCAAGAAGAGAACACAGAAGAATGAGGGAAAACATGTTAGATAAATAGAAAAAAAGGAGATAAAGTTGGGGAAAGAGACGAGCAGGAATGGAATAATTTAAGACTGAGGAAAGAAGGCAAGACAAGGAGAAGAGAGGAATGAAGAGGAAGGATGTCAAAAAGAGGAGGGAAGGAGGGAAGTAAAATACGAAGAAAAGGAGAAAAGGTTGATGAAGAAAACAAGAGAAGATAGGAAAAGTGATGACAATGCAACTAAGGAATATAGGATAGATGAAATATGATGTATTATGAGAAGCGTGGGACAATGAGACTAATTACACCAGTGCAAACTACCCGTAAGCTGCCAGCCACCTGCTAGACATATTTAGCTCTCTCATTGTCGCATCTATAGAGAAATTATATTCCACCTAACGCATGGGAAATTTATGCAGATGAAAATAAGCACTAGCATTCCGAATGATAATGACATAAACATTTCATGACGGGAACCACTCTAGTAGTCTATTTAACTGAGCACCTGAAGATTTTTGGCTATACGAGTACATTACCTAACCGTTTTACTTATGCTTTAAATAAGTGTATAGGAGCTTCATAAATCGAAGGTCGTTTTCTAACCCACTTTCTATGAGAGGTTTCTTAATGTTAACCAACATTCTGAAGATAGCAAGAACACAGACAAAATAAAAATAAATCATGGGGGTGTAAGGGCTAACACCCTAACCAAGGTCTGCTTTTCCTACGCTAACTAGATTCGTCTGGATGTAGGAATAATTAAAAAACAAAAATAATCGTACAGAAGGTAGAGTAAACATTATTACAACTTCCTCACATAGTCAGACAACTCTTACATGAATAAATTCATCTGCGGACAGCAGGAATATAATGAGGGAAGTGTATTTATGAAATGGGCTCCAATTTCTTATTGACAGTCATCATTTGGCATATCCGTAACGTGAGGGGTTGGATGGACGGCCTCCTTGTGAACGCTTTGTACTACAGGCGATAAG
Source organism: Coenobita brevimanus (assembly GCF_032717465.1). NCBI lineage: Eukaryota > Metazoa > Arthropoda > Malacostraca > Decapoda > Coenobitidae > Coenobita > Coenobita brevimanus. The sequence goes on from NC_137020.1 coordinate 2,607,830, forward strand.
TGATACCAACGAAGACTTTTGCTTGGGGGACCAGACACCTCCAGCTCCTCTATGTCCAACGGGGAGGATATTGGTCAACCTGACAGGGTGCCGTCTACGTGTGTTGGTGACTTCTATCTACTTTTTTTTTTTTTTTACGTTGGGGGTTGTAACTGTGTCAGTCGCTTCCCGATTCTACGGAACTGTCGGAGCTATCAAATGCAATCCCGGGTCACAAATACAATAGATTTAATAGGTTTGTTACCAACACAACGTAGGCACAAAATGAACATGTAGATAATAATGTTTTGTGCATTTTTTTTTTTCAAAAAATTAATCCACGCCACATGCACTATGTTCACAAATACCAGATAGCGCCAAAACGCATGAGTATGTGATCGGTGTAACACATACACAAACATTTGTCCCGCTACGCCAAACTACAGTATATTATTCCACTCCCCCAATATCCCCCCGTGCTCACACAAATACTAACACAACTCATCCCTGGTGCACAGACACAACACACACCTAGAGCGGACTCATGCCGCCTCTAACACGCAGCTTAAGGATTTTGCAACTAATTCTAGATGGCCTTGACTTAAAAGGAAAAAAAAAACATTCTTATAAAAAACAAAATAGATTTTGCACTCAGACAACAAACAATGCTCACATATAAACACACACGATCAAAATAATTAAAAACTACTCATATATCCACTTAGATGTGAGATAACCACAGAGGAGGCCACATCACCTACATTGAGATATCTACCCTCTACGTAGAACATGAACACAGCACAGACAAAACACTTTTCCAGAACGACACTACAGTATAAATTCAGTCACTCATTGTCATATTTATTTGCCAAAAATAAATGACATTTACATTTCTCCCGATACTGGCCATACCACACCAGTGCAATACATCCATCAGCTCTTCCACACCAAACACAGACACATAACTCTGTCATTGTTGGGGACTACAACGCTAAAAACACTGTATAGTACGAACACAATCAAACAACGGACGAGGTCTTGACATTGCCACGCAACTCTATAAAATGTACATTTTCAGTGACACATCGCAATATTCTTTCATCCCATACCAATCACACAGCACCTCCTCGTCTTCAGACAACACATTCCTCTCACCCAAACTTTCACCTAACACGATCTGGCAAATTGTACCCGAACTTCCTTCAGATCACACAAACCTTACGGCAGAGATTGCTTGTCTCATAAAAATGATGCTACTCAAACACAACTCCCCTCTCCTACACACAAATGGCAAGTTAAATGATGAAAATGACAGCAAAATCATAACAGAGATAACTGAACATTGAAAGGTCTTCGTGACAATACAGAGCAGCTCTACAGATCTTGCTCGGCTATACGAAACACAGCATCACTAAATTACAAACTAGTACCCCCAAGGCCCATGCTGCCATCACTTCCAACACCCAATACATCCCTTCATACAAAGAAGAAAGAAACACAATGAACCACGATGCATATGTCATGTTACACTAAGATGACCTGAGTCTGAAAAACAATCTTCTCTCTATGAATAGTCCTTCCCATTCGACCACAGCATAACTTATTTCTCTCCAGACCAAACACGCATTATAAAAAAAAAAAAAAAAAAAACGAACTCTGGAAACTCAGATCTGGATGGCACGTGGAATCTGCACCTCAAACATTTAGGACCACACGGCATCCGGACCCTCACAAAGATTAGCAAATACTCATACGCACATTGTAGCATCCCCAACATCTGAAAACAAGAAACTGTCATCACTATACCGAAACCATGTTAAAATTCTCCACATCTTTCTTCATAGACTCATAAAAATACTCAGCACAACTTCCAAGATCACTGAACGACTGGTTCTTAACCATGTCCCATTTCATACTCCCCTTGCTCCCTCAAAACACGGTTGTAGAGTGTATTAAAATAACATCACAAAACATACATCTGGCGGCCATAACTAGGTGATATCTGCGCAATGTACACGTTTCACAATAATGCCAAGAAAAACCTACGTATCCAATTCACACTCAAGGGAATACAATACTTCACTCAGAACACTACTACAAGTTTACCTCCTGACTTCCAGCCATCAGAGGTATCCTTTAAAGGACTTGCTGGAGCTGGTCAGGACGTAATCGTGCTAAGGTAACAGCTTAGATTTGTCATGGTCGTAATTACTGATGACACAGATGTACAGTAGGTCTATACATCACGTACAAAATGGAGCACCGCGCAGCACACGCCACGCTAATACGCAGACACATGAACTGCGGGCAGGGATTATGGACATTCCCATAAGTACGGTTCCTTATCTGTGATCGACGGGTCTGCATGGTCAGATGGATCTGGATTAAGCTGCAACAACAACAACAACAGCACCTGAACTGTATTTAAATAGTCAAACTCTGGACAGAGTCTATGATACAAACATTCCTCTTCCACTCTGCAGTACTCTGGTGGCGGAGAGAGGAGCCATCGAGCAATGGAAGGAGTATTATTGCGCAGCTCCCCTGTCCAGGTGTAGAAACACCGCTCAGCACTCTCCCTCTTCCCTGAAAGGGGAATGTTGATAGCCTATGGTGAGCTAGGCTTACAGCTTAGATGAACATGGGGATTCAACACGAACAACAACTACTGTCCTATTATGATCCATTCGCAGGAGCTAATTCGACCCCTTGCAGAACTCTTCTTTCAAACCTGATTTCCAAAAGAAGAGTTCGTGAGTATAATAGTGAAAGGCCAATGGATAGTCTGGTTAAAACCAAATTCCGCATATCTTTTATCAATCCGGAAAATTCTTTTATCTGAACTTCCACACATCATGTGCACTGAAAGGCTATGTTGTCGGAAACCACTCTTTCTTCATCATTAAAACCGAATATCCCAGTGTCTCCTAAAATTAATTTTCTCAGTGCTAAAGTTCAGTACGAATAACATGTTGTCATGAAAACTACAATTCATCATAAAAAGAAAAAAACAGTATACTCCCTTAGAGAAGAATGGTTTCAATAACTTCATTCTCCAGTGACACTGCTTTAAATCTTCCAATGTTTTGTTGGCAGTCGAATAACATTGCTTGAGTTTGAAAGCGGATATTTTGATCCTTGACTTGCGGTCGGTTGCTCTCAAAACATATTACTTCATTCTTGTCTGTTCCTTAATCTTTCCTCGAGGTTTAGCTTAAAAAAGATTAAAACTGTCCGAACTGTTCTTCCGCTTTGTCATTGACTTCACTTATTCTCCCTCCCCCCCCCAAAAAAAAAAAAAAGTCACGCTGTTGGTAGATTTTCAAGCCTTACACAAAGTTTGGTCGATGCTGGATCAGATTTGAGTTTTATAGTGTTGTCACACACACACACACACACACACACACACACACACACACACACACACACACACACACACACACACACACACGTGATACACTCGACCGTCTTGTTACGGTGAACAAAATTTAAGTATTATTACTACTACTACTGCCACTACTACTACTACTACTACTACTACTACTGCTGCTGCTGCTGCTGCACTGCTACTAATTATAATGGCGATGATCATGATGGTAACAACGATAACAACAAATCAATGCACACCTCCGCAACACCATCCCCCGTTCAAAATTTTCATGACCTGGAAGGCAGCGTTTACTACGTTCTACCCAGAACTTCCTCATAATCAGACCAAAAGCACAACTTCCTTGGCAGAGGCTATAATAATAATAATAATAATAATAATAATGATAATAATAATAATAATATATGAACACAAAAAAGGGTTAAAGCAAAAGAAGCCACCACATCCAACAGCGTACACAAACCCAATGTATTTTCCTGCACTGCACAGCCTTTCTCAGTCATATATTAGCAATGAAAAATGCATTTTCATTACCTCTCTAGGCACGGTTATTTACAACACACACACACACACACACACACACACACACACACACACACACACACACACACACACACACACACACACACACACACACCTTAGTAAATATGATAAAGGAATTTTCCCGTCCCTCTGCCTCCCCGTCAGTGGCTTTGCATTATTAACCTCTTTAAGTCCATTTCGTCTTTGCAGGTACAGGCCTTCTGCCTCCTGGCGATATTTTGGTGACCCGCCGCAATGTTGAGATGTCTGCAGCTTTGCTTCCTTAGCCCGTTGTTATGCCACAAAATCTTTGCGGCTTTAATCTTTTTACATCCAGATTATCTGTCTGTGAAAGGTATCTCGCTGATAAAGCGATAAAAACAATCTTCATCATTAACTTAGAGCGAAGGGAAGACTCAGCTAAATAAATCCGTCGGATGATGATAAATGCCATTAACTGTGAAAGACGATCTCCTTTCTTTTAACAATGTTTTCTTTTTTTTTCTTATTTCTTTTAGTGGTAGGTTGGGGCTCTCACCATCCACTCACTTGATGTAGTACTGCTCTATGGTGCCTGCCCTTTCCTCTCTTCCTTCCTTCCATCATTCCCTCCTTCCTCTTCTGTTTTTCTTTCCTTCATTTTCTCTTCTTCCTTCTGTCTACGGGTGACTCTACACTGAGTGACATGCCAAATGGTTTCCTGTACACCAGGAAACCATTTACCACACTGGGTCGTAACCATATAACCAAATTATTGTGCCTGGTAGTTTAGTGGGTAATTAAGGCACTCCAATTGGATTGAGCTGGTACAGATTTATATCCAAGGGATGGTTGGGGTTTATTGCTCATGTAATGCCACTGAGGGATGAGTGAGGCTAGTCACTCTCATCTTAAATGTCAGAACCAACTTATTTAGCTCCGGGCTCATAGGCTACGCTCCCCATAGGGCAACACTGGATTATTATTATTATTATTATTATTATTATTATTATTATTATTATTATTATTATTATTGTTATTATTATTATTATTATTATTATTATTATTATTATTATTATTATTATTATCATTATTATTATTATTATTATTATTATTATTATTATTTTTATTATTATTGCTATTATCATTATTATTATTATTATTATTATTATTATTATTATTATTATTATTATTATTTCTTTTTACTGAAAATCTTTGTGACAGTTGTGCACTGGCTGTGTTGGCTTGTGCAGAGTTGCACTAATAATCTAAGGAAGGGAGGCTGCAGTGACGTGGAGACAACAGTATGGCTGTTGTTTTATTCAGAGGCTGTGAGAAAGTTCCGCACGGGGTGGCTGCAGGGGCATGTGGTGTCACGCGGTATGAGGGAGAGGGTGGTGGTGCTGGGAAAGGTAAGACTATTATCTGCAGATAACAGTCACTGCCGGAGAACTCAGAGGATCCCCGGTTTACCACATATGTAGTGGCTTTATACTGATACTTTGAGGTGTGGGTCATTCTAAAAAGCACCATCTCCATGGCATGCATGGGAAAGTTGAATAATGGACAAACGCCCCTTCCTATGTCCATATGTTCCAGCAATAACTAGGTATTTTGAGTTAATATTGGGGTTTTCGCTGTCATAGGAGGGAAAAAAAAATGTATGTCGTCCTTAGAATTACAAGGGTCAATGAGAGGGCTTCAGTGGGGGTGGGATGACGTGTGGTCATGTTCTTTTTAGTTCTCTGATCCATGCTTCCTTTGGACCTCCAAGGCCCATGGACTCTGCTCAGCCACACAGAGGGGCAATGACGGGTTCATTGTGAGGTATAGGAGTTTTCTTGACTGTCCCTTGATTCTAATCTCTTCCCCGAGGCTACATGGAGGGTTGACATCATTTTGCTCCTTTAGAATATTCGAAGAAATGGATAGTTATTTTTTTTTAACTTCAAAGGTTTTATTAATATGAAAATTGATTCACTGATTTTTCTCTTTTCTTCAGGAATGCTGTAATTCTCTATTAACACACAGGGTGCTGACAAGAAGGTATATGCCCCACCCTCCCCACCACCACCACCCTCTCCCTCACACAGCGTGACACAACCTGCCCCTGGAGCCACCAACGGCGAAGCTCGCTGGCAGCCTCTGAATAAAACAACAGCCATCCTGCTGTCTCCACGTCACTGCAGCCTCCCTCCCCCCCTAGGTTAATAATGGAACGCTGCACAAGCCAACACAGCCAGTGGGCAACTGTCACTAAGAATTGTCAGTAAAAAGAAATAATAAACCATTAGAAAAATTAAACATTAAACGAAAGGACTTTGTCCTTCACAATTAAAGACATTTATTTATCATCGTCCGACGGATTTATTTAACTGAGAGAAGCTTCCTTTCGCTCTAAGTTAGTAACGGAGATTGTTTTTATTGCTTTATCAGCGAGATACCTTCCACAGATAAATTATCTGGCTGTAGCAAGAATAAAGCCGTAAAGATGTTGTGGCATTACGAAGAGGTAAGGAAGCAATGACGTAGACATTACAGCGGGTCACCAAAATATCGGCAGGAGGCAGAAGGACTGTACGTGCAAAGACGAAATGGACTTAAAGAGGTTAATAATGCAAAGCCACTGACGGGGAGACAGAGGGACGGGAAAATTCCTTTATCATATTTACTAAGGTGTGTGTGTGTGTGTGTGTGTGTGTGTGTGTGTGTGTGTGTGTGTGTGTGTGTGTGTGTGTTGTATGTAAGCGTGTCTGGGGAGGTAATGAAAACTGCATTATTCATTGCTAATATATGACTGAGAAAGGCTGTGTAGTGCAGGAATACACAATCGGTTTGTGTACACTGTTGGATGTGGTGGCTTCTTTTGAGGTAACACTTCATTTAATTATTATTATTATTATTATTATTATTATTATTATCATCATCATCATCATCATTATTTATTATAGCTTTTGCCAAAAAAATTGTGCTTTTGGCCAGATTGTGATTAAATTCAGGGTAGAACGGAGTAAACGTCGCCATCAGGGTTATGATAATCGTGAACGGAGGATGGTGCTGCATTAGCGGAGGTGTGCACTGCTTGACGGCTTATCATAGTCACCATCATGATCCTCACCATTATAATTAGTAGTAGTTGTAGTAGTAGCAGTGGTACTAATAATCATAGTAGCAGTAGTAGTAGTAGTAGTAGTAGTAGTAGTAGTGGTGGTGGTGGTGGTGGTGGTGGTAGTAGCAGCAGCAGCAGCAGCAGTAGCAGCAGCAGCAGTAGTAGTAATAGCAGTAATAATACGTAACTTTCTCGCACTGTGACACGGCGGTTGTATTGTATCACGACTTGTGTTTGTGAGTGTGTGTGTGTGTGTGTGTGTGTGTGTGTGTGTGTGTGTGTGTGTGTGTGTGTGTATCAACACAATAAATCTCATTTTTGATCGAGTAAAAACTAAACCTTGCGTAAGGCTTCAAAATCTACCGAGAGCGTGACTTTTTTTTTTTTTAGAATAATTAAAAGGTCAGGAAAAACGTGAGGACTGTACGGACAATTTCAAGCTTTTTTAAGCTAGACTTCGAGGAAAGATTAAGGAACAGACACGGATGAAGAAATATGTTTTGAGAGGAACCGATCGGAAGTCAAGGATCAAAATATCTGCTCTCTAAACCAATCTTTATCAGGTTGCCAACAAAATAGGAGAAGATTTAAAGTAGTGTCACTGGACAATGAAGTTATTCTATTTTCTGAACAACATATAACTAATTAAGATCAATTTCAGTTGTGATCCTACTTGGACCTAACTGGGTGCTAAGGATGAGGGTGAATCAAAGATGAAGTAATTGAGTGTTAAGAACAAGAGGTCAAAAATTAATGATCACCGAGCATTGTCAAATATTCAGTCCTCAGACCAATTGGAAGGTGCAAATGCAGAGTTCTCTGAGTGCTCCTTGTTAATATATATATATATATATATATATATATATATATATATATATATATATATATATATATATATATATATATATATATATATATATATATATATATATATATATATATATATATATATATATATATATATGTGTGTGTGTGTGTGTGTGTGTGTGTGTGTGTGTGTGAGTGAGGTGGAGGGAGGGAGAGGGAGGGGGAGACCGAGGATGAGATGGAGGGATGGAGTGGAGAGGTATAGTACATGAGAGAGGGGGGTGTGAGCTGGGAGCAGGGCAGTGAAATGGCGGGGGACAGAGCGACATGGAGGCGATTTGTTTATGGCCACCCGTTACGGGATTAAGGCGTCTGGCAATAGATAGATAGATAGATAGATTTTCATATTACAGTAGGAGAGATTGAGGTAGTATTAGAATTATTTGCTGTATTTTCCTCATGGGCCTTATGTCTTCGTTTTTTTTTCCTCGTAAATATCGTTAATCTACGGCTATCCTAGAGTCATCATTATCATCATCATCATCATCATCATCATGAGGGGATAATGTAGTGGTGGTGTTTGTGTTGATGGTAGTCCGTATATACTGGTGGTGGTAATGATGGTGGCGGTGTAGCGGTAATGGTTATAATGATAGTGATAATGTTACGAGGCTAAAGACGGTGACGGGATTAATAGTGGTATAGCTACAATAGTGATGGTAATGGGTAGATGGGTAGTTAAGGTGGTAGGGGTGAAACTGAGGCGATAGTTAGTGCTAGTGGCTTTGTTTGTGTTGTTGATGGTGGCAATTCATTATAATAAGAAAAGAACCCAATACTCCACGCCAAGGAAAGGACAGCAGAAGAAGACATTCTACGATTTCGAGGTGCCTTAATAAAGTGTAATTAAAAGACTAGATGTAACACAAAATCGGAAAGAAAAATTAATGAAAGTAGTGCTAGATCATACACCAACAAACATGGACGACTGTGAGTACCAGATAAGTAATACATTTGAAAGATGGAAAGAGAAATAATTTGAAAGAGTAGCTATTCGGGTGGTGTGTGCTCACCGTAATAAGGAAGAATTACAGGCACAGAACTCAAAACAATGACCAAAACAGAAGAGAGAAAACCAGGAGAAACAAACACAACATCATGGCAATGAGAGAAAGGCTAAGGGAAGTGAATAGGAGGAGGGAACATGTAACGAAAAACTTTAGCCGCCACCCAGTTTCTAACTGCTGTAATACCACACCAGACATATATGCTTGTAAATCCCTGAGAGCTGAATCCTGTCCCGTACAGTGATGAATATGGCCCTGCACACAGTCATCGACTTAACAGGGTTAAAGAATATAGAGTCAGTCTAGCGCACTTAACACCTGTGAACTCGTTTGTACATGAAAAGTAATGCAACATTTTCACACTGGATCACGAAGAAGAAAGAGACAACAAAAGCAGTGAGAGATGTTGGGTCAAGTAATGGTGGCTGTGCTATTACAAAGGGGAGGAAAAGAAAGTGGAGTGATAGAAGAGGAAGAGGCTTAAGATTAGAGAAATAGGGTGGAGGGAGTAGATGGAATTGAAAAAAGTGATGGGAGAGAGAGAGGGGGGGGGGGTAGCAACAGAGAGTTGAGACAGAACGTGGAAGAGCAGTGGGGAAAGCAACCAAGGTCGCAGGTTGGGATTTGAAGCAATTACCCGTATCGATATAACTATTTGCCACCATAACATTTGCATCACAGACTTAGGCCATGAAAATGATGGCTTTAATTGCCTATCGCTGAGTTAAAGTCGCTTGCACATTTGTGTAAATGGTACAGCCCTGATATTTGGACACGAAGAAATGCACATAACTCCAAATGCTGTAGGTATATATATATATATATATATATATATATATATATATATATATATATATATATATATATATATATATATATATATATACACAATATATATATATATATATATACACAATATATATATAGAATAGATAGAATAGATAGATAGATACAGTATATACAATATATATATATATATATATATATATATATATATATATATATATATATATATATATATATATATATATATATATATATATATATATATCAAAGCCACTCCAACACTACAATTACACTTACAAGCACTTCTCACCCTACATACAATCTCTACCAGACAGCCTAAGCCACTTAGTAGAGATACATTGGCTGTATCGTCCCGACATCGGTCGGGATAGGCCGGTCCTGCAGTGGGTACTGAAACGGCTGATGATGATGACGATGATATATAGATAGATAGATAGATATAGATATAGATATATGTGTGTGTGTGTGTGTAGATATAGATATAGATCTATCTATGTATTCATAGATAGATTTAGTCACCATCATCATTATCAGCCATTGCAAGTTCACTGTTGAACAAAGGCCTCCCCCCACCATCTCCATAAATACCTTGACTGAGCCAATCTCTGCCACGTTTGGCTTCAAACTTCTTTGTCTCGTCTCTCCACCTCTTGTCTGTCTCTTCTCTGTTACGCGTACAATCTTTTGGTGTCCAGTCAGTCAGCCACTTCTTCCATCGGTTATCCCTTATTCATGCTACATGACCCCCCCACCTGCGTTTCCGATCTTTTAAACTTCTATGATGTCTTTAACTTCAGTCTGCTCTGTCTCCCAAGTACATAATTATGTCTTAAAGATATTCAAACACTGAACTTGTCATTGCTCTTTAGGATCGGATTAGTTGATTTTCCATGAATTTTGTCAGTTTCCAGGTCTCACAGCCGTACGTCATATTGTGGCTTAAATTATACATACGTTTTATTCTTTTTCTTTCATATTTATTGGTAAGCTACTTTTCATGATGTCTCTATGTTTACCGAAAGCTTTCCATCAAATTGTAATGCATCTTTTTATTTCGCTATCAATATTAGGGTCTTTTGTTAATTTTCGTATTTGACCCAAGTAATTGTACTCCTTGACTTCTTCAAGAATTTCTTCGCGTATTCTGATGACGCTCTTTGGTGTATTTGGATTAAACATTAGTTTTACTCTAGTTCATCTTAAGCCCTACTTTGAGACTTTCTCTGTTCAGGTCATTTAACATTTCTTGCAATGTCTCTGCTGTTTCTGAGATTAGGGCAATGTCATCTGGAAACCTTAAAAGGTTTAGTTTTTCTCCATCTATGTTTACTCTTTAGTTTTCGCAGTCTATCTCTCTGGAAATACTTTCTAGGCACGCTGTAATTTTAGTGGAATTGTATCTCCCTGACGCATGCCCTTGTATGTTTTAAGTTTTACCGAGTCTTGATATAATTTAACTGTAGCAGTTCCCTGTTTATATAAGTTTTCGAGCAGTGTTAAAATGTTCTCATTTTCCCCTTGTTCTTGAAATAAATTCATAATTGCTATATGCTCCAGAGTCGAAGACCTTTTCCTAATCACGAAAACCTAAACACAGTAGTTTATTAGAATCTGTAGTTTTCTCAATTGTCTGATTCATTGTGTGTAGACGATCAGTAGTCAGTAGTGCAGCAGAATGGCTGAATGAATAGGGTACCTGTTTACGCAGACGAATGCACAGTATAGCATCTTGCCAACACTTCGATATTATAGTATATTATTATATAGAAAGGAGTCGAAGACGACCAGTTTTCAGTGACTGACGACCCTCACTCCCCGCCCGCCCAGTGTTCTTTCATTAAATTAATAAGACTGGATGAAAATCAATTCATTTGCATATAACAGTGTTTTCTTTTTATGTGCTCGACTCTGGGCATAGGATTCACAGCCTGCGTCCAAGGCCCAGTAGTCTTCCTACATATGATACACCTCAACATGTCACCACTTCGGCGCTAGCATGAGTACATGCTAGGGCTGTCTTATACAGGAATGGTGTATTGGTATCAGCGGGGGTATTTTTACGACATGTCGGCGGGTCGTCTGGTAGATCAGTAAACTCTGTTTTTATTAAAATTCAAATCCTTCAACTGTTCCCTGCCCCAGCGGGGATTTGAACCTGGGTCCGGTAGTTCCGCAGGCCACCTCTCTACCGACTGAGCCACCACCTCCCCCAGGATAATTGTATGCAACGTTAATGCTATTCATTTACATGATGAAACATAATTTTAAAAAGATATTTATCTCTTTAAATGTTGTCCATTTTCAGGTACATCCCCTGCTGCTCGAAACTGACAAACAGCTGGTTCGATGTTGGACAATCCCACTCGACGTTTTCCACGTAGAGCCTGAGGGAACAATTTTTAGGGGCCCAAACATCCCCATAAAAAATATTCAATCGACATGAAATTGAAAGGAGCCCATTTGTGACCCAGTTTCAACCACCCTGACAAGTTTCACCAAAAGCTTTTCCAGTTATGTTTGCAGTACTCCCACACATGCCGAGGATAATAGTATATTTTAGATAGATACGTAGATAGATAGATAGGTAGATAGAATATATCTATCTATCTATATTTTAGATAGACAATATATGCATCTCCCTCACACACACACACACACACACACACACACACACACACACTCTCTCTCTCTCTCTCTCTCTCTCATGAAACCTATTAAAGTTCAAATTTATCTTTCTCATTCCACCACCACCACCCTACGAAAGCTCTCTCCGTCCATAATCTGTACTTTCCCTCCTACCACTATAGAGCAGCTTATGTTCCAAACACCTTACTGCCTCAAACAATTATATACCCACGTCACCTCCTTCGCGTTTCTTCTATGTCCCCGCCCCCTCATTCCTTCCATCTTCATCATCCTTTGCCCGGTAAGCACCCTGCCCTTTCTCATATCTCCTCCCATCCCTATTCTAAGCACCTTGCCTCCTTTCCCTCATGCTATGTTTGTCCTCCTAACTTCACCTGCCTCACAGATATTCCACCCTCCTAACTTTCCTCTACCTGGAAAATTCCCCTGCCGCCTATCCTTTCTTTCACTTTCCGTACCTTTTTCATCACTGCAGGTATTACACTTTCCCTTTCTCTCCCCCATAACATCCCGTTTCTCACTCATTGCTTCATTCCTTCGTTTTCTCCAGCCCCTCCCAAGCCCTCCAGACCTTAGGATCTCCCAGTTTGCCCTCCTCTCCCAACATTCTTTTTCCATCATATTTGCAAAGCATGTCACGTCTTGCAGACACTCCCCTCTTCTCCACTTACGTCTCGATTCCTCACTCCCTTTCGGAAATTCCCTTCTCATTTTCCTCTCTCACTTGCAGACACCGCCCTTTCCCCTCTCCATGTATGCCGACTTTTCTTCTGTGTATCCCTTTGTAACCTCCAGCTCCCCCTTACCCCAGAAACTTCATCTTCTCCCCCCCTCTCCCACTTTTCCTCCTTCGCTCTCCCTTCCTCTTCCCAGACATTCCACTTTTCAACTTACTAATCTCCCTCGGAACTCTCTTCATTCATAAATATCTCCCCTCAGCAAAAGCTTCCTTCTCTCAGCACCCCACTCATATACTCCTCTCTTTTCCTATGTCAGCTAAGACACTCACACCCGTCTCAAATCCCACACGGCATTCATGGTTCCTCCTCTCTATAAGAAGAACACAAAATCTATTACTTTTTTTCCCTCTTTCTTCTTTCCCTTCCCTCCACGACATTTCCCCACCTAATTCCCCTTCCCTCTCCGTCTTAGAGTCAGTGTCCTCCCCTCAGCAGACCCACATTTCCTTCCACTTCTTCCTTCCCACAACAAATGACTGGCAGAACAAGAACGCCATGAAATCGCCGTGCAAATTTTAAAGTGTCCGAGTATAATGGAGCCCAGGGTCAATACAGCTGGGGGTAGGGAAGTAAGCAGAGAGAGAGAGAGAGAGAGAGAGAGAGAATACCTACAGTAAAAAAAATAAAATAACGGTATGTATTCGTTTCAGATGAAGGGAGATAAAACTGGGAATGGAATAGAAGGAATGAGATTGGAAAATATAAGAGAGTGGCACAAAAAAAAAAGAACTGTAACATGTTAAGAATCTTACTGGAATCCCAAACCTACTGGAATGAAAATAAAATAAATAAGATGGAAATAAAACAATGGCAATGAAAAATACTCAGGCATTTAATCGGAACGAAAATAAGAAGAATGTGAAATGAAGCGAGGGATTGGATTTTTTTTTTTTCCCTCGAGGGAGGACGACCAAAAACAACTGTAAGGAAGAAATTGCCCATCCAATGTTCCTGGATAATCTGTTACACAAGAAGTCGCTGGATGTGGGGCAGGTAAGGGGAGGGAATTACTTTTCGATTTAATCTCTCGCTACAAAAAACCTTTCGTATTTGTTTATCGATGTACAAATATAAATTTATTCTGCTCTGGTGAAATATTTTGAAGTGAAGTTAGGCTATAGTGAACGTCAGTCTCAGATTTCTCTATTTCTTCGATGTCTCTGCGAAGCTACGTAAAAGTATTTGGTGCTGGCAAGAACAAAACATAAAATATGTCCCTACTGAGCTATGAACATGAAGGAGTTATAATAACACACAACTCATGCATTACAAAGCTGTGTAGAGATACGACGTGAGTGTGTGGGTGTGGATTCATGGACGTTGTGTCCGTCACAAAGTTCAAAACCAGAAATAAACATCAATGAAATAGCATTAGTATAGAGGTACTGATGCAAAACTCGGGAAAAAAAAGAAAGCCTGAAGGAAGTCGTTGAGAAAAGGCGAACTGAAAAGAAGGAAAAAATAACTGTTTCCGTCCCATGTTTAAAAGAACTGTGTATGGTGAACTATCTCATTCAGCTCCATAAATTATGAAAATATATGCTTATACCAATTTGCAGAGAGAAGAACTGTATTCAACTACACAAGAGCATAGCTGCCCTTTAGGACCTCTAAGCACTTGTCGCCAAGGTAAGCACTGACACTAAACTTGACATGGACCAGCTCTGAAATACTGGGCATGCCATTGTGAGATTTCAGGTCATTCCACCAGGGGGATGGCCTGTAGAGGGTTCCCTACAGCTGGCGAAAAATCGGGCACAAAAGTGAGCGCGGCTGTGCGCAGGTGATTACACGCAATTATAATTTACGCCATTGCTGTCACCTCGTCGTTCAGCGTCTTTTGATGTATGGTACATCGAAATCCGAAGGGGTCAAATGTGGACAGATATACACAAGGACAAACACAAGGCTTATTCAGATAGTTATAATGACGAAGGACAAAACCAGCTTAATGAACCCCATCTCTTGGAAGCTAAAGCTCCAGAAGAAAACAACCTTTCCATTGGAGAATATCAGACTAAGAACCACTCAGGTCGAAGTGATAAGGAATCTACTCGTATGGTGCTTAAGGAGAGGGGATGGTCTTTTTAACAATCATGGCAAGCAGAGAAGGTACTAAATGTTAGGGATTGCTTACCTGCCAGAAGCTAAGAACCCAAATCGGATGAAAGACCCAAAACAGACGTACCTTAATCTTCATCACGTGAGTTTTATATACTCTGCTGTGATGAGACTGTTTGTCAGTATTACTACTTAATCCGTCCAGTCCAACAGTGTGCTTATTAGTGTATTTTTCATAAACTCAGACAATTTTAATCATTGTATGACAGACTTTTGACTTTTCATTAATTCATTCATTCATCATCTAATATTGTGCTGCCTCATGAGGAGAGTAGGAGCCCTGGGCTAGGCAGTTGGTCCTGACATAAAAGATGAGAGTGACCAGCCTCAATCATCTCTGAGTGGCATTATATGAGCAATAAACCCCAACCTCCCCTTGGATAAACCTGCCCAGGCTTAATCCGACTGGAGCACCTTAATTACCCACTAGAACCACCAGGAGCCAAAATTTGCTTATATGGTTACCACCCAGCACATTAAATGGTTTCCTGAGATACAGAAAACCATTTGGCATGTCAGTCAGTATAGAGACCATAAGGCAGCACTATATTTTCAAAAGACTTTTTGAAAAAAAAAAAAAGTATAATTTTCAAAAGGTATAATCTAGTTGTGGCCTTCT
Source organism: Coenobita brevimanus (assembly GCF_032717465.1). Lineage (NCBI taxonomy): Eukaryota > Metazoa > Arthropoda > Malacostraca > Decapoda > Coenobitidae > Coenobita > Coenobita brevimanus. The sequence goes on from NC_137020.1 coordinate 2,623,614, forward strand.
AATACATCTTTCTAGTTTAGGATGCTTTCCTTCATTGAATAAGGCAGTTTTGTTGCAACGAAAACAAACATCAAATCACCGAAACTAGAAGCCTCCCCAAGGGGGTAATCACATGAGCCATGAACCGGTACATATCTAGCGCGGCTCAGAATACGACCATGACCTTAACCTACTTCCACCAGTTTCGAACTCTTGGGAGATTTTCATCCCTAAAACAAACCTGTAAAATTTTGTGATGATAACTTAAGTGGTTTCAAAGTTATCGTGGTAACAGACACACAGACCCTGGCCTACTTTCACCAATTTCCAACTTGTAGGAGCTTTTCATCCCTACTACACACCCGCAAATTTGTCTGATGATATCTTGAGCGGTTGTGAAGTTATCATGGTAACAGACACACAGACCTCCTACTTTCACCAATTTCGAACCCATAGATCTTTATCCCTACTACATACCTGTAAATTTTTTGTTTATATCTTGAGCTGTTGCAAAGCTATCGTGGTAACAGACACACACACCTTTTCCTACTTTCACCTTTTTCGAACTCGTGATTGATTTTTTTTCCCATACTACACACCTGCAAAATCTTGTTATGATATCTTGAGCAGCTGCGAAGTTATCATGCTAACACACACACACACACACACACACACACACACACACACACACACACGCACAAACTGAAAACAATACCAGCTTCGCTATCACAGCTGGAAATGATGTGATTGAAGTATAGATCATACAGACAGTAATTACCAGAGTGGCCAAATAGCTAGTGTTGCTAACAACGAAGCTGCTAGCCCAATAACTTATGGAACTGAATCCTGGCTAGGGCGCCATCCAATTCCAGAGTCTGTTCAGACTTACTGGGTTGGAAGGCAAAATGATTGCTTAGGGAAACACTTCCAAGAGTTAACTGTGATAAGCTGGAAGATGCAGTAGCTTTGTATCTCAGGTCATTTAGTAAATAACACACCAGATGCTCAAAGGCTTAAGCTACGGAGATGAGTACTGCTGCTAAGCGTCTTAAGATGTACACTCCCGCCGCCTCCCTCCCCACTTAAGTTAATGTAGGAAAGGCTGTAGGTTGTACACAGCTTTTTCCTCTGTGATAAAATGATTGTTAATGTTCTCTCTCTCTCTCTCTCTCTCTCTCTCTCTCTCTCTCTCTCTCTCTCTCTCTTCGCCAATCTACAAATTCATCCTTTTTTCCTGCTTCCCATTTGTCTCATTTTCTCATTCAGTCCCATAGCTTACTTCTGTGAAACTTTAAATTTTTCAGATTAAATTTCCCGTCCTTCTTTATACTTACTGCATGAGCCAGTATCCTGAGAGTCTTGCCTACCCCGAAAAAAAAAAAAAAAAAAAAATCCGCGCTCCTGTCCTTACCCAGTAACTATCCTTTCACTCAAGACACACTGACCCACCACCAGTTATGCTCTTACACCCAGGCCCGCACTCTCGTCAGTTTTGGAAGCTCAATGATTACTTTCTAGTCGCTTAACTTTGCTCTTTATACATTGTTCTTTTATGTTGCTTAAATATTTTGATCATTATCATTTGGGAAAATAAATTGCTTAGGAACAGGTGCTAGCGAGACTTCTTGCCTGGCGAGAATACGACCTCCAACCTCTATACAGTGCGTCGTTCTCGGTTTCATTTTCATTCCTACATAGATACCTGACTAATAGATCCTCTTAGTCAATCCACCACTCTTAATTTCCTCCACAAGTAAGAAAGAAACTAATGTAAAGGAAATACTTTGAGGTGGTTCAACCATGTGCTGAGTGAGGTGTCTAAAAAAATAAAAAAAATAATAAAAACTGGTTGAAGAGATGCGATTGGACAGAGTGTGAGGAAAACTTATGTGTCATGGCGATAGGAATAATCACTGAGTAGGGAAAGAAATGAATTGAGGCCCTTTTTCTGGGTTCACCCCCCGTATTAAGTCCTCTGACAAAAATTTCGAGATAACTGTGCAATAGCTAGAAAACACTCAAAGGCCAATATATAACTAAGTAAAACAAGTGATGTTCCTCTGTGTGACTTCATTCCTAACCTGACTATAATCATTAGTTGGTAGCCAAACAGCCATAACTAGTTTGAGAGAGAGAGAGAGAGAGAGAGAGAGAGAGAGAGAGAGAGAGAGAGAGAGATGCTTTCCCAATAGCTTGGGTGTGAGGAAGGAAGGTAATTGAAAGGAGAAACAAGGATTATTTGGCCAGATTTACTGAGAAAGGGAGTTCATTACTTGAATGGATCTATGAGACAGAGAGAGAGAGAGAGATGAATGTGTTTGGTCAGATCAGGGAGGAACAGAAGAGAGGAAAAGTAGAGAAAGGACGAAAATTGAATGGCCAAGAGTGATTTAGAATAAAGCCAGAAGCTGGAACAGTTTCAGAATCCAATCAATACTCCAGAAACGACGGACACGACAATGCGAACAAGAAAAAGCGGAGATGAAAAGCTATAATGAAAATTCACAGAGATCATGCCAGAGGAAACATACATATAAAAAGTGAAGAAACTGAGGTAAAGAAAGTGTTTCTTTTTCAACAAGAGAAAGCAAAGGTTGATAATCTACAAAAATTCCATCCCAAGGACAAAAACAAAAAAAAGCTCGAATTATCGTGATTCCCTTAAATATTGTGACTGAAAGACTACAGATCACAGAGAGGGGAACTGAGTGAGTAATTCAGTTCGCAAATGACAGTGTGGAAATCAGTTCCCTGTTGCGAAAGAATGGTTTTCTTAGTTTGTCCTGCTGCCTACGAGAATTACCTTGTTCTTATTTTTTCTTGGATGGAACAACGTGCAGCATTCTAGCCATTGGTTCATGACGTGGGTAACAAAAGTATCTCCGCAGCCATTGGGTTCTGTCACACAAAGTTGTGTGGTGTTCCACGAGAAAAAACAACTTTGTGTTGTGTTCACATAAGAGTGGAAATACTAGCTAACCCTTGAGTCACAAAGCCAGACATACTAAAGATGATGTAGGATATACGGTTGTTGTCTGCCCGTATTCGTTTGGTAGTCATGCATAAAGAAATTTCAAAAACATTCCAGTCAAACAACATCCAAACAGAAAGGCTGATTCAACACGAGGATGAAGAGACAGCCTGAAGTAAGTCAGTTAAAAGTGAACTGATAAGACAAATATATTTTTACCTCACTATGTATTGTAAAATTGTCTGTGGTGAACCCTTACTCCGCACCTCCATCTTTATCTTACATCTTCTCCCACCTCTATATGGGGTCGGTGTGTTCGACGTTTTGGTTAAGACCGGTTTTACGGCCGGATGCCATTCCTATCGCCAAACCTCCCCTCTCGTGCCCTCCTCGTCCCCTCCCTCTATGGGCCTCCACCTTTTCAAGCTAGGGCTTTGTCTCAAGAAGGTCTCAAGAGGGGTTGTATATATGTCATCTGTGTAATATTGTTGAGAAGCAGGAGTATTAGCTGGGCGGTACTTGCTGGTGTGACTGGAGGTAATTTTAAAGTTATGCATAAATTTTTAATCGTTTTCTATCATTGATATATACTTATTTGGATGATTATGTCATATTCATATTTAATTATAGCTTGTATGCTAAAGCATTTTGAGTGCTACGTAATGTAAAGAAGCTCTTGAATAATTTGGAAGTCTTTGATATACAAAACTAGAATGTAGTAGGTGATTAGGAATTTACAAAGTCAAGGAGTGATAGAAAATTCTAATAGTCCTTGGGCATCTACAGTTGTTCTGGTAAGGAAGAAGGATGGCTCAGTAAGGTGCTGTGTGGATTATCGAGCCCTGAATGAGATGACAGTGAAGGACGCATACCCTTTTGGCAAGAACTGATGAGACACTGGATGCTCTGTCAGGTCCCAAGTGGTTCCCCACCCTAGACATGCAAGCAAGATATCACCAGGTCAAGGTTGCAGAGAAGGACAAGGTGAAAACAGCCTTTTCATATGGACGGGGCATATGACAGCCATGTGGTCTATACAACTCCTCAGCTACTTTTGAGCAATCCATTGATAGAGTACCGGAAGGCCTGCACTGGCAGACAGCTTTCATCTATCTTGATGATGTAATTGTGTTTGGACAGAGTTTCAACCAGGAATTGGAGAGGCTGTCAGACGTGTTCAACAAGATCCAGGCATCACACCTTAAGATGAACCCTAAGAAGTGTTACTTGTTCCAGAAGGAAGTGGAGTACTTGGGGCACACTGCAGGCGAGGGCAGCATCTGCACTGATCCGAAAGGTGCAGCTGTAAAAAACCGGCTGGTCCCTACTTGTGTGAAGGAGCTATGGAGTTTCCTACCCACTACTGGCATTTTGTCAAGGATTTTACAAAAATTGCTGCACCTCTGCAGAAGTTGTTAGGAAAGAGACAGAAGTTTATGTGGATTGCAGTGTCTCAGAGGGTCTTTGATGAAATCAAGCATCCGCTGGCAAGCTCTCCAGTGTTGCTGTGTCCAGATCAGTCAACCATTCATCCTGGACTGAAATGCTAGTGACCATAGCACTGGTGGAGTCCTGTTGCAGGAGATGGATAACAAAGAGTATGTGGTAGCATATTACAGCATGAAGCTTAGCCCACTGGAACACAACTACTGTGTTTCCCATACGAGGCTCTTGGTAGTGATGAAGAGCATTGATGTCTTCCATCCCTACTTGTATGGGTCTTCACCATCAGGACGGACCATGCAGCATTCAAGTAGCTGAAGACATTAAAGAATTGAGAAGGAAAACTGCATGTTGGCTCGAGAAGCTGGGTCAGCACAACTATGAGGTGCAGCACTCTCCTAGGTGGGTACATGGCAATGCTGACATCGTGAGTCATCGGCCATGTGATCCAGTTTGCAAGCACTGTAGGAAAGAAGATCGTAGCAGGATGTGCAGCCATACTGCAGTGACAGGGCCAGTGTCAGCTGAAGAAGGCCAGAAGAGGATGTTGATGGAGGATACCGATTTACAGCCAGTGCTAGAGTAGCTGTGACAGAGTACACTGCAACCATCTTGGTAAGAGGATTCCAGGTTCAGCCCTGAAACTAAGAGCTTCTGGGGTCAGTGGGAAATTTTTTGTTTGAACAACGGACTGCTGGAGCATCAGTGGGAGACACTCGATGGCCTCAGCAAATATTGGCAACTGGTGGTTCCTAAGAAAATGAGGTCTGAGGTCTTAGATGAGGCTCATAACCTGACCATTAGTGGGCATCTGGAAGTGAAGAAAACCCTAAGTTGGCTGTGACAGAGGATCTACTGGGCTGGCATGAGTCAAGATGTTCAAGAGTGGTGTCAAGTGCGTGATGTACACACTGCCAAGAAGAGATCCAAGAAACGTGGTTGCGCACCTCTCCAGCTGTACCAAATGGGTGCTCCAATGGAGAGAGTCATGGTGGACAATGTCACTCCCTGAAAGAGGAAACCAGTATATATGTGATGCATAGGACTACTTCACAAAGTGATCAGAAGACTATGCCATCCCCGATCAAGAAGCTGCACCTGTTGCTCATGTTTTGGTTGGCCAGTTCTTCTGTCATTTTAGGGTGCCACAAGAGCTAAATTTAGACCAGGGTAGAAACTTCGAGTGTGCTGTGGTCTCTGGGTGCTGCAAGTTACTGGGGATCAAGAAGACCCGGATGACCGCACTAAGGCCACAATCAGATGGGATGGTGGAGAAAATCAAGTGGGCACTAGGACAGGAATTAGCCAAATACAGTGTGGAGGGACGGATACAATGGGACCGGAATTTACCTGCATTGTTAATGGTATATCGGTCTGCATCTCACAAGTCTACCGGCTACACCCCTGCAAAACTGATATTGGGCCATGAGTTATGTTTGCAGATTGATCTGTTAATGGGAGGACCACCTGGTCAAGAGCAACTTACAGACACTTCCATGAAAGACTGGCTGAGGTACATCACCAATTTTGAGGAGCTCTGAAGTTTTCAGGTGAAGTGATGAAGCACAAGTATGGTGCCAAGGCAAGTGAGGTGACCTTTAAGGATGGTGACAAAGTTTATTATACAATCCTCAGCAGAAGAAGGGACAGTCACTGAAGCTGCAAAGCCTGTGGGACTGGCCCTACACTGTGATGGACCGCCTGTCAGACGTAACATATAAGATTTTGGGAGGCAGGAAGTCTCGCCCAAAGGTGGTACATGTGAACCATCTGTGGCAATATCATGAGCCAGAACAGTACAGTTGGGATGTCCTTTGAGGAATCGTTCCGCAGCCAATGATGTTTAGGAAGACCAAGGAGCTGAAGCACAAGAGCGTGATGACAGATACTGTAGGGAAGAAGTGAATCAGGAAGAGGACCAAGGCATTGCAGGAGAAGTGGACTGTGTGGAGGAGCAGGGACGTCATCAGAAGTGGCATAGGAGAAGACATGATTAGTTGGAGGACTATTTTGTCTATAACTTCACATGGGACTTATCTTGGAAAGATCATATTGCATCTCTTGTAAAATCGGCTTCCAAGAGATTAAGCGTGCTAGGCCGACTCTATACCTCTTTTACCCCTGCACAGTTGTTGACTTTATACACGGGTTTTATTCGCCCCTATTTAGAGTACAACTCTCATGTGTGGGGAGGCTCCCCCCATACAGCTCTTCTCAACAGGGTGGAGTCAAAGGCTATTCATCTCATCAACTCTTCCCCTCTTACTGGCTTCCTTCAACCTCTGTCTCTTCGCCGCACTGTTGCCTCTTTATCTCTTTTCTATTGCTACTTCAATGGTTACTGCTCCTCTGAACTGTCTGCTTGCATCCCTCCACCTCTACTACGGGCACGTAGCACCTGTCTAGCAACAAACTCTCATCCTTTTTCTGTCCAGCTCTGTAATGCAAGAGTTAACCGTTACTCCTAGTCCTTCATTTATACAACAAGTCAGCTCTGGAACTGTCTCCCTTTGTCTGTATTTCCTACTTCGTATGATCTCCAGTCTTTCAAACGCAGTGTGTCCAGGCTTCTCGAAATGAACGGATCTTGAAATTGGCTGTCTTTTGTATTGTTTTTGTTTTTTTCTTGGAAAAAACATTTTGCAGGCTTAGTCTTTGGTTCCTTCTTCCTCGCATAAAAAAAAAAAAAGTTTGGATTAAGGATTATGTAAATATTGTGTAAGTTTGTCAAGACAACAAGTGGATTAGGAAGGAGGTAGTGTTGAGTAGCAGGAGTGTTAGCTGGTTGGCACATCAGGGTTGCTCGTGGTTCTTGCGTTTTCATTTACGAATCAGAGTTGCCAGATAGCCTGCTGTTGTGAGCAGAGGTATTATATAGATATGAATTAATTTTTATTCGTTTTCTCTGCATAATGTTTTTTGGATGATTGTGTAATTTTCAAATTTAATATCAGCTTGTATGTTAAAGCATTTAGTATGCTACATAATGTAAAAAAGCTCTGGAATCTTGTGTCTGACATAGAAAACCTTTGTTGTTAGGAGCACGTACTGTAATATTCGAGTTTCGAGCAAGGGTATAAAAGTATGGGGAACAGAGTAAAGGCGTTTCAGTTCTGTCTTACATTTGGACTTGTGAAGTTAGTGCAGCTCTGGAGTTAAGAAACAGACAGTGTAATTACTTGGAAAATAAAGACAACGAACGTGAGATGCCTGTGTTAGTAAAATGCCTGAGTTCATTTTGCGTACACTGAAAGGTTGACCCTACGAGAAATGATTCACTGAGTGACGTCTTTCCCGTACTGAACTGCTGCTGTTGGAGCCTGTGGCACTGTGGGACGAGGATGTAACAATATCATTTATAGGAATCTCAAAGCAAAAATGTCACCACATAGCTGATTTTCCATCTAGTGTTCAAAAAAAAAAAAAAAAAAAAAAGAAATGTTTCCTTTTATTAGAGACTAACAATCTTAGGGATGATATGAATTTACACTTTTGGTTTGCGTTTTTGCATTTGCTGATTTGCTAACTTCTAGAATTTTGCAGATTTGCAGTTGCGGAAGGCAATTTTATTAGTTTGCAGATTTGTGCAGCGGAAGTTAATTTTCGTTTGCGCTGCTAACAGGCCCCACTTAGAAAAGGAAATACTCAAGCCAGCTCATCACTCAATGAGTAGGCTCTTCTTAACCCCCGAAAAGCCCCCACCACTTTTTCCAGATTGGGCTGCGGTGAGAGGTGGGGGATGAAGCGGCCTGGCTGACCTCCTCTGTTCCCTACTCGTCTCTATGATCGAATGGCCAGCACCACCTTTTCCAGTTTGAACTCTGGCTCAAGAGGATCTCGGATGAGGTAGTCTTGCCATCCTCCTCTGTGCCTTTCTCATTCCTACCCTCGAAGGGCCATTTTCCAGCTGGGGCTTGGACTCAAGAGGGTCTAGAGAGACCTATTGTTATAAATAAACAGGCAACAAGTCTTCCATAGGAACATTAAAACATCTACCCCTGAGATCAATCGTAGGTGAAAATTGCACTTAGTATAGGGTTGCATAATAAATCTGTGCAGAGGTAGTAAAATCTTTGTTTTAAAAGAAGGACAGAATTGGCATTCAACCTCTTAAAAGCTAATTTCACAAGAAAAGAAGCAGGGTCTTTCCACGGAAGGACATTCATAGCAAAAAAGTGCTTAGTTACAACTCAAAAGGCAAATCGATGAAAATAGAGAAAAAGACGGGCATTACTAGAATGTAGCTTCCAGTGAAGTAAGCCAAAAGCAAACTTTTTTTTTTTTTTTCAAATAAAAAAGATTATCACGGCAATACTTTTACTGATTAGGCTCAAACTTTGGGTAAGATGCGGCACCAGTAAGTATCATCCAATTCGGCTAAAATTTAATTACTCAGGAGTTTACATCTAAACGCACAATATACACTTCCAGCAAACAAAATATTCCAGAATTAATTTTCCCCCTTTAGTAATAAGGACCACCCACCTTGCCACCCTCTTTCCTCTTGTCTCCTACAATGCCCTTCCTGAGGATGAGTATTGTTTGTGGGTTTTTTCCCCCATCACAGTGTAAATAATGTGCAAAAGTTTGTGGCAGAGACGTTAAAAAATATAGTGCTCAAGTGAAATGCAAGTAACAGGTAATGAGTGAAGAAAGTGGGCGATAGTGACGTGGTAAAGTAATGTATGCCGCAGTAACGTTTAAATATATAGAGCAATAATTTGTATATATTTATGACACTGATGTGTGTAAACAGAGTTCGTAAATATTGTAGATTTACTTATAAATGCCCCAAGATTTTTTTTTTAGTACTTTTTGTGTGAATAGAAAATAAGCGCCTGCTCATGTATTTTTTTTCATAGGGTATATAATAAGAAAAAGAGATTTAAAAGAAAACAGTCTTGGAGTAAGCAACACAGGCACTAAGTAAGTTACAAAATGCGAAATAAGGTGAAAAAAATATTATATATATATATATATTTATATATATATATATATGATGGTGCGGTGAGTAGCAGTCAGCTAAGGCTGCATCCATTGCCCACACCGGAAAGCAGCCTTTCCACGCGGGCAAAAGTTACTTCTGGTATCCTCCTCTGTATTCCTTGTACCAATGACTCCATCTACCGGCTTGGGGAGACCTGCATTGGCAAGGGGAAGGATTAGTGAGTAGTTCGGTACTTAACTGAATGTTCTAGCTCGTACGATTGCTATGAGTATGCGAAAATGAGCAGTTTCAGCATTGCTACTACAAGGACGAAATAAACTATTTAAACTGCCCAAAGGATGTGGGTAAAAGCTCAGTGCTTACCATTTCTGCCAGATGATTTTAAAGTGGACAGTGAACTGAAGTTCATACATTACTTGGTTTTTACTAATAGTTTCCCTTTTTTATTCATACATTCATGCATAGGTAAGGCCCTTGATAACACTTTATTCGTCTTTAACCACCCAAGTGTATGTACCCAAAGTTATCTGTTACTTTCCTTATTGTCTGCACTGGCAAACTAAGACTGATATCGCAAACCAAGCTAACAAATCTGATTTGTGAATTTTATCCACACACCAAAATTAGTTGTTTTTAGGCCAGGAAGAACAACTCAAAAGTTTGTTTAATTTTAAGGAAAGTATTCCTAGAGAACCTGCCTTTTCCTTGTGTGTTACGGAAATATGAGAAGGTGAAAAAAAAAATAATAATAATTCGGAATGATGAGAAGATGGAAAGAAGTAAAAAGAGTGTGTAGGAAGATCTGTAATGAGATAAAGATGGGAAGGAAGACAATATTAGGAATGGGGACATTGTATAAAAAGAGAACTTGAAAAGAAAATGCCATAAAAAAATTAATACAGAACGAGAGAAAGAGCACATCATGAAGAATAGAGTTTGCATGAACGAAAATTCGATTGAGGAGATGGATGGAAAAAGTATGGAAGAAAAAAGAAAGCAGCAAAAAAAAAAAAAAGAAAACAAGAAAAAGAAAGGTTATTAATATGAGAACTGAGATAGAAGGTGATTTTTAAAAATTAATGATGCAACTTCCCCCCACCCCCCCTTTTCTATCTAAACAATCATCCACCTAAAACGAGTTAAGACCATGGGGTAAAAGTTCTATCATGTGGCAAAATGATGTAAAAGTTAGACAGTGACTGACTATATGTACTATTTTTATAGAATATATATATATATTTTTTTTTATGTAGAGCACTCAATCAAATGTGATGAGCAAATGCAAACCCCAATAAAAACCTCTATGGCTGCATTTACAAACTGCCTTAACCCAAGGCGTCCCATCGATGTATCAGTATGTCACAACGTTTTGTCACAGCTACACCCATCGACCTACCAGTACGTCGCGCAATTGGAAGGTCAATAATTGGCGCAATTTTCAATTTTCGCGCGTGATTTTTGGTACATATACACGGGACACCTTCCTCTACAAGATGCCAGGCAGGGACAATGCCTTACCCCGCATGACCTCCCTCCCCCTGCACACCATTATCTCAGCAATTCACCTGTTACCAGTGACCTGGCCAATAAAGACATTCAAGGCCAGAATGATTCCCCAATCGATGACAATGTGGAGGACAAAGTTTACATAGCATTAGAGGAAGAAACAGTCAGAAATGATCAGGTAATGTCACCAAAAAAGGTCAGGTATGTTGATGTGTTAGTGGGTGAAACAATGCTTATACTGCCTATATTACTCTTTGAAACCAGTATACTCTCGTACTACATATAAATTCGTACCAAATAAATAAATAAATATCGTTCATGAGTGGTGTGGAATAGTAACCCTCCCATAGAACTCGTTTTATTTGGAGCCAGCCTGATAGAAAACCCAGTAAGGTAAGGAGTACTGCTACCTGTATCGAGTACTTTAAACCTCAGGTGAACGATTTCTCTATGAATTTTCAATGTTTCTCACCAAAAGAGGAGGTTTGAGCCAAAAATTTTTTTTTCCAAAATTGGTCGGGATTCGGGGGAATCAGTGGTGGAAAATCGGTCGGGACGGAACAGATTAAAATGAAAAGTGTCAGCTCATACACTTTAGAATTTTTTGTTGTAGAGGCAACACTGATCTACAACATTCCCTATCAGGAAGGGCACTAGTTAACCCGTCATGTCCCGAGCCTTTCCGCACCTATGACATCCCCCAGTCCCGAGCCTTTTTGGAAAATTTTTTTTTCTTATGAAACTTCCGCTTAGGTCGAGAAACTATGGAAAATCTTGAAGAAAGTGGTCTCTGCGGTCTATAAGTGGTCTATACAGGTGCGGTTTCCCCCCGCAGGTATCGTATTCTGTAATGGGCTGGATATGCATAAACGTTTTCTATGGTAATGAGTAATGGGACAAACAACACACAACACCTCTACATTTATTGAATTTGTACTAATAAACAATAACAGTAACAATATAACGTATTTCAGACACATATATAGGAAAAATAAGCATTGTACCATCGCGCGAGAATAGCGAGTTTGGTCCGAGTCGTAACATGCTATATGCTAAGTTTCTGGTATGAGTCAACCTATCATTTTTTCTACCTGTATACTTCTGTTTCAATGACAATTTACCAATTACAACTGTTTGTAAGTGATTTCAGATGTTTTCATTCATTTTGATGACATGCAGCATAAGTTTAGTGCACATCAGCTTAGTAAGCGCACTCGCTATGACTCGTATTTCAACATACCAAATTGTTTTATCACTTTCCAATTATTTTCCCATTTACATAGAACCTTTCCCCCACCACTGTGAAGGTTTTCAATTATTTTCTTTCATTACGAGGGCATTTAGCGATATGCTAGCGCCTATTCACGTAGCAACCACGATCTCAAACACTCGTGTTTCATCATCTACTTTATTTATTCACTCCAATTATATTTTCCCACTTACATTACACACGTTTACACCCCTCCAATGCACTGTACATACTTACTGCCATTATTTATTCAAGTGAGCGTGAGAATATCGCCTGAAAATACCCTCGCAAGGAATGTTACGTCATACATAATACTCACACACTTATATACTAATTCACTCACACACTTATATACTAATTATTCACTTTATCACTTGCTGACTTTTATTTTGACTAATACGTGCCTTATTCATTCGACTAAGCGTCAGGAAATCTTATCTTTATAGACACGCTATGAATATTTGACTTAGGAAATACATCATCATATACAATAATTTGAACTTATATTATACCCGTAAGAATGTCACATAATAGAAAATTTATAATAAGGGGCCGTATTTATTGCACTGAGCGACAGAATATCGCATCAAACAACCCTCTCTATGTAAGTTTCAACTTAGGGCAGATTTATATACTTACACCCAATGTTTGCACTTATGTTCTACCCGTAGGCACTTTATACTAATATTTGGCGATCCACATAACTGATATTTTGACAGAGCGTCTGTCTGTCGCATTTACATCATAATTTCTGCGTCCTTTCGCAATCACACCATGCTAAAATTGCAGCAACGTGTGATATTCACTAAAACATGGGTGAATACACAGACCCACGTCACACTGCACGCACTCATAGCGGGTGTCCTTCCTCTGTGTCGTGAGTCTCACCTGGGAATGACTGCACACGTGACACCTGCGCTGGGGCCTAGGTCTGTTGGGCTGGGGCGGGATAGGAGTGGGGAAATGGCGGGCGGATATTCTCTGGGGAGTGTGGGTAATAGGGGCAGTGCGGGGGCGCTGTTGGGGCCTTTCAACAGCATATTTTGCAAAGATTTCTCGTGTGAGCTCCCTCACAAACCCTTCAAAGGTTTCCTGAATTCCTGTGGTCATGGCGTGAAGGTGGTGGCAATTCAGAGCAGTGATATCTAGCAAGTGAAAGAACAGTTTTTTATACCACTTCATCGTGGTCCTGGCACACTCTACCGTCGATATCATGGAGTCTGACTGGTCCACGAGGCGCATGTTTATATTATAGTCCATGACACATTCAGGTTTCCAAACACGACGCCTGCTCTCGCTATGGTAATCAACAGAATCAGTACGGTGCATCAAGGGGCGGTGAACTGTGGACAAGAGGCTTACTTCTCTGTTGTGGTTCCACATTGTTGCAAGGATGTTGTTTGCTTTGAAGAAGACAACCTCACTCCTTGCAAGTTTCCGCCCTACCTTGACCATGTGACGCCGGTTCACCTTTACGGTTCCACAGACTCCCGTTTCATGTCTGTGAAGATAACGAGCGAGAAGAGGGCTAGTGTACCAGTTGTCGAGATAGAGAACGTGACCACGATGAAGGTAGTCTTGTATCATCGTCTTTACCACTGCTCCAGAAAGTCCTATACTTCGATCTTCTATTATGTCTGTTCTGTGCACCGGTGTACAAGACTATGTCTTGCACGTATCCAGTCCTACAGTCACACATAACAAAGATCTTGAACCCAAAACGGTGCCTTTTGCTGGGTATATACTGTCTGAATGAAATATTGCCTCTCCACAACACGAGACTCTCGTCTATGACGAGATCTCTATAGGGATAGAATGAGGATCGAAAGGTTTGCCTGAGGTGATCAAAGACCAGCCTAATTCGCCTCATTTTGTCCGTGTTGTTTGCATTTGCAGGGTCATTAGCATCATAAAAATGGAGGCGACTTAGAATTTGTTGAAACCGATTACGGCTCATCACTTGACCAAATATGGGGGTAAACATAACAGGGTCCGTAGTCCAGTAAGCAGGAATTCTATTTTTTCTTATTATACCCATCAAAAGGACAAGGGCAAAAAATAAGAACATTTCTGGAATGGAGACAGGGTAATCATAAATCATTGAATGCCTACTCCTTGTTCCCAATCTTTCACTTTCTAGCCGCTGGCCGCTTGCAAACAGGTTTGTTTGAAGCACGATCTGATCAACGAAGGCCTCACTGAAAAACAGGTGGAAAAAATCCAACCTGCTTGAATTACAGTGAATACCTGGTGCAATGCAGCCAGATCGCCCCTGCTCAGTGAAGGGGTGAATGAGGGGAGAAAAATCACTCCCATCCTCCCAATCCCACGACACAAATCCCTCGTCCCCATCACCGCCTTCGTCTGGGTGGGGAGGAGATCCTGGTTGGGGAGGTTGGGGAGAAGGAGAATGGAGGGCTTCCCCACTGTCACTCCTCTTCCCTCTGCCTTTACCCTTTCCCTTTCCCTTACCCTTACGGCCTTGAGGAACATTAGGGGGCTGTGGGGATGAAATAGTTTGATATTGGGGAGCAGAAGACGTGCTGGGGAGTGGTTCCTCCCCACCTTCCCCCTCCATTACCACACCACGTGCTCTCTCACGCAACCTTGCTCGACCACGTGTTAGGGGATATTGGGGAGCATTAGACGTGCTTTGGAGTGGTTCCTCCCCACCTTCCCCCTCCCTCACAACCCCACGTGATAAGGAACGCACCCGCACTGGCCCACGTGATCCACTCTGCCGCCTCACACTGCATAGGGAGAGCAATGACTCACCCACCTCACTCTCACTTTCCCTAATCCCAGGAATGTCCATTTCACTCCCCACTCCCTCCACTTCACTTCCTACCGCCCCAAACAGAATGCTAGGCCCATACCTGCTTAGACGACGTGGTGTGCGTTCTGGGCCACGATGCGTAATCACCTCCCACCCATACCACGTGGCAGCACGTCCCACGTCTCCGTCCTCGTCCTCGTCCTCGTCCTCGACCTCGAATTCGGCTTCCAAGGCACGCTGGGGATAGGGATATGACATACCACATGCCTTCTTTGCCTCCTGCCCCTCTCTAGCAGCATGGTAAGTCACGTACTGCCGCTTCCTTGGTGACGGAACTTCCTCGTCACTGCTGGTGGTTTCCTCCTCCTCTGGCTGCACATAATCTTTGTCCATCTCCTCGTCATCCAGTGGGGAATCACTGTCGCCGGTAAAGGTGTCCAGGGCGACTTGAATTTCGCTCTCTGAGAGACCTCTCTTAGCCATGTCTGAGCAGGACCGTGGCTACCAGGTGAGTGGACGAGTGGCGGGCTAGCGCGGGTCGCGCGGGGTCGCCGAGTGTCCCCGCCTGGTGGCAGGTAGGGGAAGGTCAGGCGAGGGTACGTACCGCAAATCAAGAGCGAAATTTGAAAATTGTCGAAATTATGCACATTGCAATTGCACGACGTACTGGTACGTCGCCGGGACTGGCAAATGCAAATCGTGGTGACGTACCCATACGTCGTCGGGACGGGGCGGGTTAAAGGCCTTTGACATAGAAAAATCTTTATATATCAAGACATAAAAGGAATCCAGTTAGGTTAGGAAAAGAGTACTGTAACTATCTCAAAAAGAAGAAGGAATGGAAGGATGTTGGCAGACCCAAACTCTCAATCTGGAACACGAATATAGTAATTTATATATCTATATCTATATATATATCTAGATATATATATATCTAGATATATATATATCTAGATATATATATATCTAGATATCTATATATCTATATATATCTATATCTAGATATCTAGATATCTAGATATCTATATATATATATATAGATATATATATATATATATATATATATATATATATATATATGTACTTTATAAACACACTTTATTCTGACCTTGCCATGTAGCCATTAGTGCTATTATTCTGATAAAAAGGTCGCCAACTCATCGAGAAAGGTTCTTCGACTTCAGATCAAAACTTTTTTTTTTTTTTTTTTTTTTACACATACACATAGGTCGAGCCTTGCTCTTGCCCTGTGACCTGGGTCTCCATCCACTTGTTTTAAAAAGACAAAGAGTTCAACTTTGGGGACGATCCTCAATTGGTCTCCAAGGTTAGTCTAAATCGAATTAAAAAAAATATATATATGGTTTTTATTCATACATCGGCATAGGAGTCGAACTTTTACCTTGCCCTGTGACCATTACCTTTGACTGATTGTTCTCAAGAGTGAATTTCACCTCTCTCGTCCGACCATATTCAGTAAAATATTTAAATGAAATTACCTTGTCCTGCAACCTGGCCAAGTGAATTTGTCCTTTCCCTGAGCGTTTTCATTATCGAATCCTTTTATTTTCAAATTATTGTTAACCTTCACGTATAGTTTGGCCTGAACTGGATAATAAAAAATTATGCTGCTATCGTTGACCTTCCCTGATGACCTTGAGCTACTTTCGCTAAAGAAAATATAGATTTACTCCATGACAGACCTCAGTCCTTTTACCAAGACTGACAAATATCAGATACAATATGTCGCAGTGTTTTTTTATTTCTTTTAAGCAAGAATTATCAAAATTTTAACTTACATGATGATTTCTACCATTAGCTGATTATTCTCAAATTTAATCACTTCCTGAATCCTTCCTTGAAGCTTGGGCAGAATCAAACAGTATATTTTCAGGAAGTTTTTGAGTCATTTTGTTTCTAAGCCCTGTAACGCTGGTATTTGGCCTCTTGTTGTAAATAATGATGATAATAATAATAAGTCGTCTCTGCGTTATCCGCATCCATTGTTCCAAGCTTAGGTAAAATCAGATAAGTCGTTTATGTTGTAAACACACACACACACACACACACACACACACACACACACACACACACGCACGCATGCACATAATCTCACCAACCCACATCACTCAAACAGAAATATACATACTGACTTGTGTTTCTGTCCGACCGAACAGAAGATGATAAAAGTCAATAGCCTGGAGGTGTATCTATTGGCGTGGCAAGTAACCTTCTCAACAACTTTTCCGATTGTTTGACCGCACCTGTTGTTTAGTCTGAGTGAGTGAGTGAGTAAGTGAGGGTGTGAGTGAGCGGGTGAATGAGTGACTAAGGAAGTGAGTGAATGAATCAATGACTGAGTTACTTTATGAGTGAGTGAGTGAGTGAATGAATGAATGAATGAATGAGTGAGTAAGAGTGTGTCAGTGAGAAAAAACGAATGGGTTTGAGTGAGTGTTAGTGAGATAAGTGTGTTTATGACAAAGTGTGTGTTAGTGAGTGAGTGACTGCCTGCCTAACTGTGTGTGTGTGTGTGTGTGTGTGTGTGTGTGTGTGTGTGTGTGTGTGTGTGTGTAAGTCAGTGAGGTGCCGGGGGCATGAGAATCAGTGGGCCGTCTCCCAGCTGATCTACCTGGGGCGCTGCCGTATTCTTGTGGGTACAGGAGTCTTTTGGCAACCTCGTCAACAGCGATTCTGTACTCTACATATGCCAGCATTCCTTAGAGACTGTATTTTGCTCTATACATACCTCTTTATACCATTTACTATGAGCGGTTTTCCTCTACGCTGAATAAAATTGCTGGTCGATGGAAAGAGTATTAAAAAATATTTGATGGAATCGTACTGAGATGGTTGATTAAGATTGTTTGCGTCTAATCTCTACAGGATAATTCCTCACGGGTGAACAAACTAGTCTGGCAGAAGCAGTGATAGAGCAACACAAAGTCATCTTATAATATGATACCAGGGGTTTTAGTGGTGTGAGACGTGTTTGTTTACCCTGGGTGAGTGAACAAGTGAGTCCTTAAATGAATAAGTGAACAAACTAATGAATCAATAAGTGACTGTATGAAAGAGAAAATGTGTGAGGGAATGAGTAAAGAAAAATATGTGGTGAAGTACTTGAGCAAATAATTGGGTGAGTGAATGAATGAGTAGATGAATAGATGAGTGAAGGAGAAAGAATAAGTTATGAATTTGTTATGCGAAGAGATGAATGAATGTATCAGTGAATAAGTGAGTAAAGTAGTGGGCGAGGTGCTGGTGTATTGGGGATTCATTCAGTCGGGCAGACCTCTGACGGGCGACAGCTGATTAAAGAACTTATCACAGTGGCAAAAAAATAAAAAAACAACAACATTGTCTTCGGGCACAAGTCTCAAGAAACGAAATAAGAACATGTCTATATACACATAGTTTTAAAGTTACTGATTTTTTCCTTTAATTCATGCCTGAATTTTGGAACGTTTCTCAGCTTTCTTAACAACATACCATTACCTTCTGATGCGACAACCGATAAAGAGAATGGGGTAGTTTATTTAATATATATATATATATATATATATATATATATATATATATATATATATATATATATATATATATATATATATATATATATATATATATATATGAGAAAACTGTGATACCTTAAAAAAATGGTTGAGAGGTCACTGTTACTCTTTCAACGATTTTATTCTGCTGTGTAGCATACCAAAGGCGTTGACGGAAGCCATATCTAAAGGTTCCTGTATGATGATTGTCGTTTTATCTATTATCGTCTGAAGACAGCGAGAATAAGATAAATATACGTCATCGAACGAAGGGCGTTACTCTTCCTCACGTTCACGTAGTTCCATTGGAGGGCGTGTGTCTGTAGTGAACGTGGTGTGTGGGAAAGTTTTGTTACGGAAACCCTTTTATCTATTAAAGTCCGTACATACAATCAACAAAGCTAACAAAGCGTGGACATAAGCAAGCATTTGAAAGGACACACTACCCGCTCTCACATTAAATGCCCAAACCACTGGAGTTCAAACCCTACTTAGGAGTATGTGCATCGAGAGGCAAGTACCTTAACCAGCAAACCTCCGCAGCTGAGTTTTCTACTTGGTCTTTGATTCACCTTAAAACAATAATATAGTTTCTAAGTGAGTGAGAGAGAGAGAGAGAGAGAGAGAGAGAGAGAGAGAGAGAGAGAGAGAGAGAGAGAGAGAGAGAGAGAGAGAGAGAGAGAGAGAGAGAGAGAGAGAGAGAGAGAGAGAGAGAGAGAGAGAGAGAGAGAAACGATCAGGAATGAAAAGGTAATGTGGTACTGAAATGTGAGGTGACTAAAAAAGTTACTTAATAAATTACTGATGAGTGAAAAAAGCAAAAAGGGTGCGAAGGAAGTACTGTAAAGAAGAAGAGAATGATAAATAAGAATTACATTACTAAAGGAGACGATATAAAAACAGGTCGTTAAAGGAACGGGATAAAAAAATGTCGGAGAAAAATGAATACGAAAGAGAAACGGAAGGGAACGTGAAAAAGAATGTGGTGTAAATGGAAGAAATCTCTGTGAAAGAAAAGGATGGACAAGGTAGAGAACAAAAAAGAAGCGCAGAGGATGAGTAGAATGACAAATTGAAAACCAAGATTTTTTTTTTTTAATAAGTTCATACCATTCTCATTTTTACCTAAATGTCGGCCGTCCATCTGAAAGGAGTTAAGATTATGTGGTAAAAGCTCTGCAACTGGAAAAATATTTAAGAAGTTTCAACGTGACCTGGCCTTATTTACTTATTATTCAATATTTTTGATGCAACGGATTTAATCTAACATCGAGGGAAAAAATGCAGACACCAGTAAAAGCCTCCCTGGTCGCATTTAGAAACTGCCTTAACGAGAGAAGTGTCAGATCGTATGTTCTGGAATTTCATGTGACAGAAGCAACCCTGATCTACAACACTACCCTTGGGGAAGGGAATTTGTTAAAGAGCTTTGGCAAAGAAAAAATTAGATATCGCAAGATCAAAAATGAATGAGACTAGGCCAGGGAATGTATGCTGTAATAAACTCCTAGCCGAAAAAGAATGGAAAGATGTTGGCAGAACCGGATAATCCACCTGGAACACACTAAACTGTAATTTGGCTATATATATATATATATATATATATATATATATATATATATATATACTCTCAGCAAATATATAAACGCACGAACCAAATATGTGAAGTTAGTATGACCAGTTATAGAATTTTCCATAAAATTGTTTTTGTGGGTGTACTGAATGGCTTGTTTTGCTCAGTTATGGCGACCCACTACTCACCGACCACCCCCACTGAGTTTACTGAATCATTGAGTCATTATTGTCATGAGCTGCTCGGAGCATGGTGGGAAGTTGGTCAGTGAGCGTGACCAGTACACAGTCACTCCTTGCACTTGGGACAATAAAGGGCCACCCTGAAATGTGGACTTTTGTCAGAAGTCACAATGCCACGTCACAAGCCATGAGGGAGCGTGCCATTGGCATGCTCAATGCTGGAATGTCTGTGACAGCGGTATCCGGACAATTGAATGTGCATCATTCAACCATCAGTCGCCTTAGAAGTCGGTTCCGAGAAACTGGCAGCACTGTGAACTGCCCACATGCACGCCGACCACGTGTGACCACTCCCGCACAAGATCGGCACATGCGACTCCTGCACCTGCGTGATCGCCTGCGCCCAGCCACCCGGACCGCAGATGAGATGGTCGGAATCCACAACAGGCGGATCTCGGCTCAGACGGTCAGAAATCGTCTGAGGGAGGCAGGTCTCCGCGCCCGTCGACCGCACCAGGGTTCGGACCTGACCCCCATACGCCGGCGGAACCGACTTGACTGGACTAACCGTCACCTTCGATGGAGACTTGCGAGGTGGAAGACGTGCTGTTCAGCGATGAATCACGCTATCAACTTTACCGCGCCGATAGTAGGCAACGCGTATGGCGACATGTGGGCGAGCGTTATGCTGATGTCAATGTCGTGCGTCGGGTGGCACATGGTGGTGCGAGTGTGATGGTCTAGGCAGGCATTTGCCATGGACAGCGTACCCAGCTGCATTTCGTTGAGGGCAACCTGAACGCGCAGCGGTACCGCGACGAGATCCTGAGGCCCATTGTCGTGTCAATTGTCCGCCTCCATCACGTGACATTTCAGCACGATAATGTCCGACCGCACACTGCCAGGATCTGCACGGAGTTCCTGGATGACGAGGATGTTCCTGTCCTGAATTGGCCGGCATATTCTCCCGATATGTCGCCAATAGAACATGTTTGGGATGTTCTGGATCAGCATGTGAGCCAGCGTGTTCCAGTGCCACAAAACGTGCGCCAGCTCCGAGTTGCACTGCAGGAGGAGTGGGCGAACATTCCACAGGCCACCATTTACAATCTGGTGAACTCTATGCGCCGGAGGTGTACCGCTTTGCGCGATGCCAATGGTGGACACACTCGGTACTGAGAGCTGTGAACTCAGACTGCTCACTCCTTGTCTCTTTAGGCTGTGATAAGTTGTGATATGTTCACAGAATTTCGTTAATAATGTTAATGTGATTTCAGTACTATGTCTAGAAAAAATAAAAATTAATGTGCGGATTTATTTTCCGTTGGATCAATAAATAAAACAAAATAACTTCTTCGTGCGTTTATAATTTTGTTTAAATATATATATATATATATATATATATATATATATATATATATATATATATATATATATATATATATATATATATATAAAGTCTAAGGAAGTGGTCGATCACTGGTAAATACGACACCCAATTCTGCGAAGGTTATAACGATTCAGTAATGTCCTGTCACTGAGATTTTATAACCAGTAAATACAGCAGAAATCCTCAGGTATTTTACATGTTCTATACAGTGCAGTAAGTGAGGTACGTAGAGGCAAATATGAAATATTTTGAAGACCATTTTCTCTAAAGTTTTTGTAAAAAATGGTCGTATTCAGGACAAATTATTAAATCAATCTTAGTTCTTTTGTTATTAGATCAACTCTCCTGAAATTGTCTACAAACGGACAATGGCAAGTATCGCTTTGGCTCGCCTTTTTGGTTCTAAATTTTTACTTATAATTTTGCTGCAAAGTATAGTGTTTTATTATGAATGCTCAGAAAGCATGATTATTACATGTAGAAAATATTGTTATTCCCCACATATTCACATATGTGTCTACATTTAACCATTTATATTAGAGTAATATCATCTGAAAGACCTATTGTAATTGGGGCAAAACAAAGGAAGAAAAGTATGTTAGAAACATTTCCGTAGATTTTCCTAGAGTATTGTTAAGCAAGTTTTAAACTGGCCCTTTCATATGTGCCTAAAATATTTAACGAAAACAAAAAAATTATGCGACCGTCACCCCAAAACGTCCGATTCACGTCCTTAAGCCTATCGACTGCGCGAAAGTCAGTAGGGCAGATCATCAGGTTTTGTTAATCCCTACTCTTCAGTTCGAACACCATCCAAAGCACTGATTACATCAGAGTACACGGTTACACTGCCAGCCAAACAGGGAAACAAACTGTTCCCAACTGTCTGACTAACCTGCTGAGGGAGCCATGTAAGGCCGTATTTCATCAGGATAAGAGTCTCTCTATCATCACTTTCTAGTTGCTTAATTTTGTATAGTAAGATTTGTAAGACATCTACATGCTCTTACATTTAAAGAACTCCCTTAGCTCGAGAAGTACAATTTTCATCACAACTAGAAGGTATTTGAATGATTAGCAGTATTGAAAGGAATAAAAGAGACTGTTTCTAATCCCATCGAGTCAAAAATTCTAATCACTGGGGAGATAACGTCTGAAGATTACCGAGGCTAAGTTCAGCATAGGTAATACAAATAAAATGCTATATAAGAGAACATTAACGCCCCAAATGGGGAATTATATTCGTAAAGAGGAGGTGCCTCATGAAAAAATAGGTCCTTAGACTGACAAAACACAGATTAATGCCTATACTTGGTAAACCAGCATTCAAATAACCTAATTCTACTAATATAAGAAGTTTAACCAATGTTTTATGCCCTAGTTTGCATGCTTCCGTAGGGAGGTGTTCATTGCCTAAACCTTGGCGGATATTTTAAGTAAAACCAGAAACAATGTCTTACTCAACTTTCCCGTGAGAAAGAAATTCCCGAGAAATCAAGAAACGACGAAGGACTGAGTTGTGTACAATATCGCTGAGTATTACGTATTGCCATGGAAGATACTGGAGGGCTGGAATGTGTAGGTATTGAATTTTTAATGCATATGACAGAACAAGGATTGTTTTACCCTAAGCAGAATGAAGAGATAACTGTGATCCATTTCCGACTGGCATCGTAATGAATATTATGTTCTTATTGTTTTCTTTTCATGGATCTTTCCCACTCAATCTATAATGGTGGAAAAAATGGTAAACATGATAATGATAACGATAATAATTGGCATGCAGATTTTGATAGCAATGATACTAGTAATAATGACCTGTATGATGATAATGATTATGATAAAAACGGCTGATAAAGAGAGAGAGAGAGAGAGAGAGAGAGGGAGGGAGGGAGGGAGGGAGGGAGAGAGAATGAATACATTCTCTGCAGCACGTTGCACGAGGGAAAAAGGAAGCTATTTTCCGTAATGCAAGGTAATACTTGGGAAAGGACAGACGCACTGCTCTTAACAAATTGGCAGAAATTCTTTGGGTGAGCCGGGTGTGCCAGTGGGAGGAACGGTAAGCAGTTCATTGACCGACGGTAACAATTGGATGCGAGAGCTTAATGGAATAGTTGAAAATTGGGACAAGGCGAATGGAGGCAATGTGAGTGGAATTCTTCGCCTGAATTAAGACGGGAAATGTTGCTGGTAGTAGCTGTACATCATCATGGCATAATACATAACGTTTCTTTCATAAAGCCTATTCGAATACTTGAACTAAACCATTCCACGTACATACCGGTTAGTATTCTAAGATCGGAATTTATACACATGTTTACTTGGCCTGGTGAAGATTTTCTTTGATGGATGAGTGACTCCACTTAGTTTTTTATTTATTTATCTATTTGCATTTACCATCCACCAGTGGCATTCTACTAACTTTCTCTTATTATGAACTCAAAACTTAAAAAAGAAAGACAAGACTTTGTTTACTTTCCTGTACTGCGAAAAATATAATGATTTGACAAAAAAAAAAAAATCTCAGTTTTGCATCTAAAATATATATATTTTTTCACAGTCGAATCTATTTACGAACTTGTGTACATTCACAAGTGGATGAGCTTACTGACTATGGTTTCGAATATTGATATGGTATGTTGCCCTGAGAAAACAAAAAGATAACAAGTAATACTAATCTGGCAGAGCAGGACAACTGAGCCAATAGATTCTGGTATCTCTCCTGTACCCTAGAAAAGGAGTAGTTGCTGATTGTTTCATTTTGGGTAATACTACGCGTTAGAGTATTACGTAGATTGCTAGAAAACTCACCTTTCTCGAACAATTTGTATGAATATGATACGACAACGTGCCCCTTTCAACAATAGGTTTAGAAAATATATTACCATGATAAACGCATCAAAATCCATGAAAAGATTTAAAAAAGCATATGCAGCAGGCTTGTTTACATGAAAGTGTTTTGGAATTAATATCAGCAGATGCGATTTTCATGACAGCAATTATCCCGGTTTGTGTGGGTAAGATTGAAACTTGGAATACAAATGTGGGCGATTGTGTGCGTGTATGCGCCAACGCAAGATCGTGCAAGCAAAGTGAGAGAAGAGTTCTGGACAAATGTGGAAGTGTGCATGGAAAAGTTTGGAAGGAATGAAAGAGTGTTTTTGATCGGTGATATGAATGGTAATGTAGGGAATGTGAAGGTGGATGGAATAGTTGGTGAGTGGGGTGTGCATGCTGAGATATATGAGAATGGGAGTGCGTTAGTGGACATTTGTGTTGGGAGGGGGTTGGTGATAGCCAATACCCTCTTCAGGCATAAAATGATCCACAGGTATACATGGCGAGTGATGAGAAGGGTGGGTGGTGAACTGAATGAAAGGAAGGCAATGATTGATTATGTGCGTGTGTGTGTGTGGATGAAAGGATGCGATGTGTAATGGATGCAAGAGCTTATAGAGGTTGGGGGAGTGAACTTTCTGACCACTACTTGGTGGTGGCCAGAATCAAGATCCAATTAAGATGGAGAAATAGAAGAAGGGAAGGACGGGAAGAAGGAGTATTTGCAAGGAGAGTGGAAAGGTTAAAAGAGGATGAGAAAAAGGCAGAATATAAGAGAGAAGTGGAAGAACGATTGACCAAATATGAATTGGAGCAGATGGGGGACGTGGAAGGTGTGTGCAGGATATTCACAGAAGAAATATGTGCACCATGTGATGTGGTGTGTGGGATGAAGAGAAGATGGAGGGGAGTGCAAGGATCAGCGTCGTGGAATGAAGAGGTGAGACAGGCTGTGGCACAAAAGAAGAAAGCATATAATGAATGGATGAGAAATAGGGGCGTGGAAGAAGTAGAGAAGCTGAAGAGGGACTTATTTGTAGAAAGGAAGAGAGAGGTGAAGAGATTAGTAAGAGAGAGTAAGAAGAGAGTGGATGAGGAATTTGGAAGGAATTTCAGTGTAAAGTGGAGGGATTGTAAGAAAATGTTCTGGAAAGAGGTGAAGAGAGTAAGACAGGGTGGAAGTGAAGTTACCAGGGGAGTGAAAGATAAAAATGGTAGATAACACTTTAAGGAATTGTTGAACATAGAGGATGGAGGTAATGTGAGTATAAGTGGCTGGGGAATGGCTGGGAGAAGGAGGGAGGTGAGAAGACGGGAAGAAATCAGTAGGATAGAAGTTGTGAAAGCAATGAAGAAAGTTAAATTGGGGAAAGCTCCAGGAATTGATGGAGTGTGTGGTGAGTTGCTGAAGCACGGGGGAGAGATAGTAGTAGAATGGATGTGGAAGATGTGCAGATTGGCCTGGGAGGTAGGCAGAGTCCCGGAGGAATGGAAGTCAGGTATAATTATTCCCTTGTACAAAGGAAAAAGGGAAAAAGAAGTGTGTGGTAATCATAGGGGCATTTGTCTTCTTAGTAGAATAGGAAAAGTGTATGATAGGATACTGATTGACAGAGTTAGAGAAAGAACAGAGGAATTAGTTGGAGAAGAACAGGGAGGCTTTAGGAAGGGAAGAGGTTGTGTAGGTCAGATATTCATTTTTAGATCTTTGGTGGAAAAGTTTCTAGAGAAGGGAAAGAGGTTGTATGCGGCTTTCATGGATTTGTAGAAAGCATATGACAGGGTGGATAGACAAGGATTGTGGAAAGTATTAAGAATATATGGAGTAGTTGGGAAGTTGTTGAATGCTGTGAAGAGTATGTATGATGGTGCTAAAGCTGCAGTGGGTGTGGATGGTGAACTGAGTGAATTTTTCTCTTTGAAGGTTGGGTTGAAACAGGGATGTGTCATGTCTCCATGGTTGTTCAATCTGTACATGCATGGGGTAATAAAGGAGGTACAAGGTAGAGTAGTGGATGTTGGAGTGGCCCTAGTGAGAGAGGGTAGTGTTTGGAAACTCCCTGTACTGTTGTTTGGAGATGATACTGTGTTGTTGAGTAAAGACGAAGGGGAGCTGCAAGGCTTGGTGGATGAGTTTGGGAGAGTGTTTAAGAAACGGAATCTAAAGGTGAAAGTAGGGAAGAGTAAAGTGATGGTCTTTGAGAGAGGTGAAGTCAGTGATTGTACAGCGAGGTTGGATGGTAAGGAACTGGAAAATGTGAGTGCGTTTAAGTACTTGGGTAGTGTGATGAGTAAGGGTGGAGGTTTGGAGGGTGAAGTGCTTGAAAGGGTACAGCAGGGAAGAAAGGTTGCTGGTTCCTTGAAAGCAGTGATAAGAAACAGGGAAGTGAGCATGGAAGTGAAAAAGTTACTACATGTCAGTATTGTGATACCAATTCTAACGTATGGAAGTGAAGCTTGGACATTGCTGGAAGGACACAAGTCAAGAGTGAGAGCAGTGGATATGTGTTATTTAACAGGAGCCTGTGGAGTCACATGGAGAGACAGGGTGACAAACGAGGATATAAAGGAACGTTGTGGTGTGGATGTGGATGTGATAGGAAGCTTTTGGAGGAATACACTGAGGTGGTTTGGTCATGTGCGGAGGATGGAGGGTGAAAAACTGACGAAGAAAGTGTATGTGAGTGAGGTGGAGGGGGGGAGAGGGAGGGGGAGGCCTAGGATGAGATGGAGGGATGAGGTGGAGAGGTATATGAGAGGGGGGGGGGATGAGTTGGGAGTAGGGCAGTGAAATGGCGGGGGACAGGGCGACGTGGAGGCGATTTGTTTGTGGCCACCCCGAAAGGGATTGAGGCGTCTGGCAATAGACAGATAGATCTATCCCCGTGCACCGATGTACTACTCGGTTTCAAGTTGCCTTACTGTACCAGGGATTGAGATATGCCTCATTACTAACTTGAAATCCTTTTGGCATCTTGTAAGGACTGATGCTACCTGATGAGTGATGAAAGTCCTGGATTATATGACTCTGGGATCAGTTAGAACAGTTATTTTCCTTAGTGCCTGACGTGTAATTTTTAGATAAGCCACAGCATGACATAGCCTTTTATGTTCAATGGACTAAGCAGAGAAGAACATGGCTATGAGGTGATTTTGGATGAGAGAGGAATTTTAAGGTCACGAGCTGCCTCTGTCCCTTAGTCGGTTCAGATTGCAACATACTTTTTTTTTTTTTTTTTTTTTTTTTTTAAGGGATGGCGATTACCAGGAGCTGCTTTTTCTTGGGAAGAATATGGGGCAATGCAGTTTTTTTTTTTTTTCCTTTGCCGCTGTTTGTTTTTGACATGCCCGACATCCCACATCGCTCCTGGACTTGTTGCACTGTGGGGTATATTAAATGAGCTTCCGTTTCCCGTGTGGACCTGTTGAATCTAGTACTTCTGTGGCCATGGGGTTGTTTGTAACAATGTTTACTAACTTCGTCTTGTCCAGAGTTCTAGCCATATTGCCTTGATTTTGCAGATTTTCAAAATGGAGCAGTAGATCTAATGTTGCCACATTTATATTTTTTGTTTTCCTGACTCCTGATTTCGTTCATAGTGTCCCTAGGGATGTCTTTTGGTGTCTGAGGTTTATAATGTTCCACCAGAAGCAGTACTACACTGCATAATTCCAGCTTTAGAGACCATGAACCTAAACTCACACACACACACACACACACACACACACACACACACACACACACACACACACACACACACACACACACACACACACACACACACACACACACACACACACACACACACACACACACACACACACACACACTTTCTTCCCCATGATGTAAGGGAACCAACAAATGATACTCAGTAAGGAGTAAATTATACTTGTTATGACTGTAATGGACGTCGTCAAAGGTAGAGGAAGACGAAAGTTCGTCTATCTCATGATAAGCATCGAGCCATGAAGCCGTCATTTCGAGGAGGGGGGGGGGTAAGGAAATGGAAGTGATAAGCAAAGGAATGGGTGGGATAGACTCTACATTTTGTGGGCGGTGGAGCTGAAATCACATTCAATACTTTGTGAATATGGGTCTTGTTGAAGGATTAGTTTCAGTGCAGTGCAGGTTTATTTGAAAATGTCCTTCCAGAAAAAAGAAAAAGGTGTGGGGAAAGTAAAATAACAATGATGATGGGTAGAAAGAAACTGGTGAACTAAACTGAAATTGTGGTGGACAGGAGGAAGGAGGACGGAGACTATGCCTTTATTATAAGTATGGGTGCTACAGGGTTATTAGTATGAGTGCAGTGGAGATTACTTTAAATAAATTGCCAATGTCAAAAAGTAAGACAACCTCTCGTGTCTCTCGCAGGCCTTTTGATTTGTTGTGAAACTATCATACGGTACCTGCAATTTAGGTTCCTCTTAGTACGTAATTTTTTTATAAAGTGAATATCTTCTGAAATGAGAAAAGTCGGGTTAGAGTAAAAAAAATGTACGTTAAAACAATGACAGTACTATGAATCAAACTGTCCCCTCCAGGATAAAGAATATAAACACGATATTAGAACGCAAAATTCAAGATATCTGTCAGTGGAGAAAATCACTAATTCCGTAAATTCTGACCTAAACTAATGAAGGACGATAATTCTAAGCATTATCTATTTTTTACCAAAAAATTATATATCATTATGTTAACAGGTTGCCAGTAAGAGCTAATTCATTGACGTACTGATACATGAAGTTTTCCAAGCAACACTACAGTGCCTTGGTGAAGAAGCTTCTGTATCTCAGTATTCGGCGAAAGTATGCCAGTAAGTAGAAAAAAAATGCAAAACAACAAGAAGGGGCACTCAGAGAATGCATCACCTGCAACCAAAAGCTGTTATAAACGTCAAATATTTTACATTCCTGTGACCTTGAC
The DNA here is from genome assembly GCF_032717465.1 of Coenobita brevimanus. NCBI lineage: Eukaryota > Metazoa > Arthropoda > Malacostraca > Decapoda > Coenobitidae > Coenobita > Coenobita brevimanus. The sequence continues at coordinate 2,652,953 of NC_137020.1, forward strand.
GCTCGAGAGATTACTCTCAAAGTCGAATTAAAACGTTGATGACTAACCCTTAACCCTTCCAGCAGCTTTGAAATCAGATTGTAACTGGTTGAGTTGATAAGACATCTGACCTCCCAGTGTAACCCTGACCTTTGCCTATTTATTCTTAAAATCGGAACTCATTATCCATGCTCTAACCCAAACCCTTCCACTAAGATTTGTTTGCATCAAATAAAAAATTTTTTGTGTTGACCTTGCCATTTGACCAATTGTTCTGAAAAATTAGCAATTTTCTTGGCTGATCCCCAACTCGTCCACCAAAGTTGATAGAATTCCGATTAAAACTACTCATTTTTTTAATTTTTTAAGTACAGACATATGGGACGAAATTGTGAACTTGGCCGTCATCCCATTGCTCTAAACACACACACACACACACACACACACACACACACACACACACACACACCAGTCAACTTCTTGGGTGATTCTACCAAGTTTGATCTATGTCAATTTTATTTTCTTACAAAGGCACAAGAATTCAAATTTTTTCCTGTCCTGTGACATTTATATTTGACTGATATTTCTCAAAACTCAGTCCCTCTGTTCTGTCTGACCCTTAACACTTCCACCATTTTTGGTTCATATCAGATCAAAACGTCAATTTTCCCTGCGGCCTTGACCGTTAACTGAATGTTCTCATAATCGAATGGTTTTATTCTGGCATTATTTTAATCTTTCCACAAAATTTGGTGCAAACTGAATATAACAAACATAAAACTGCTTATATTGGCCTTGCCTGGCGACCTTGCATCTTGGCCTGTGATTGAAAAAAAAAAAAAAAAAATAGATTTACTCCATGACAGATCCTCAGGATACCCACCAAGACTGGCATTAATCTGATCGAAACTGAGTTTCTTCCAAACACACACACGGGTCAAAATTTGACCTTCTCTTGTGACCTTGACGTTTGATTGTTCTCAAAATTAATCACATCATCACCCGTTCCTTGAAGTTTGGCCCAAACTGGACTGAAAAATTTATCTTGATTTTGCTAGGTCAAGCTTTGTTCTAGCATTGCGGTCTTGATATTTGACTTCGTGTTAACGAAAAAAAAAAAAAAAAATTGCCGTTATCACTCATAACCAGTACTTCTACTTTGGCTGAATAAGATAGTTGTTTATGCTGTAAACACACACACACAGACACACACACACACACACACACACACACACGCACAAATCAGCCTCCCCCCCCTCATGAAAAAAATCTTCCCACCCCACACACACAATCCTCCCTGAATCACACACTCATGCAAACGGTCTTACAAACCCACATAATTCACAGAGAAATATACATACTGGGCTGTGTTTCCATCCATCCAAGCGGAATACGATACACGTCAATTGCCTGGAGGTGTATATCTTGGCGGGGCAAGTAAGAAGCTTCTCAACAATTTTTCAGATTGTTTCACTGCACCTCTTTGTTAAGTCTGTGTGAGTGAGTGAGTGTGTGAGTGTGTTAGTAAGAATAAACGATTGCATGAGACAGAGGGTGAATTTGTGTGAGTATTATGTGAGCGAGTGAGTGGAACTTTATTTAATTAAACGAGTATGTTGGTGTGCGGGTGAGTGAGGGAATGTGTGAGAAAATAAATATGTGTTCAGGTGTGTAAGATGAGAAAGTAAACGAGTGTGTGCTAGTGACTGATTAGGTGTGTGTGTGTGTGTGTGTGTGTGTGTGTGTGTGTGTGTGTGTGTGAGAGAGAGAGAGAGAGAGAGAGAGAGAGAGAGAGAGAGAGAGGCCTGGGGCGTGAGAGTCAGTGGTCCGTCTCGCAGCTGATCTACCTCAGGAACCGCCGTACTCTCTTGGCTACAAGAGTCCTCCGGGAACCTCTTCAACAGCGATTTCGTACTCTGCCTCCTTCAGCATTCCTCAGAGAATTTATATAACTCTAAACATACCTTTTAATACCATTTATTATGAGCGGTTTTCCCTACGTTGAAGAAAATTAATGGCCGATGGTAGGAGTATGTAAAAATAGTATATAATATTTCCTCACAAGTGAATAAACTCGTCTGGCAGTAACAGTGACTGAGTGAACCGATGTCATCACAGTGAGGGAGCTAATATGGCACCAAGAGGTTTTGTGGTATGAGATGGCATTTTGTTTATCGTGAGTCAGGAAGCGAATAAGCGTGTGAGTGAGTGAATAATTGATTGGGAAAATGAATATAAATAAATGATGAAGTGAGCAAATATGTGAATAAGTGAGCGAATATATGAGGGAGAAAGTGAGTGAGTGAGAGAATGAGTGAACAAGCGATGAGTTAGTGAGTACATAAGCAGGTGACTGAGTGAATGCGTGAGTGAGTAGGTGAATGAGTGAATAAGAAGTGATGAGTTTAGTAAGGGAGTATGTGAATGAGTGTATTAGTGAATGAATTAGTGAGTAAATTAGTGGGCGATATGCTGGCCAGTCAGTCGAACAGACCACTGTCCGGCAAGAGCTGTAACGGCAGTATTATACTGGAATCAATCTCTCTCTCTCTTTAAACATTATATATATATATATATATATATATATATATATATATATATATATATATATCTATATATATATCTATATATATATATATATATATATACCCTCAGCAAATATATAAACGCACGAACCAAAAATGTGAAGTTAGTATGACCTGTTATAGAATTTTCCATAAAATTGTTTTTCTGGGTGTACTGAACGGCTTGTTTTGCTCAGTTATGGCGACCCACTACTCACCGACCACCCCCACTGAGTTTAATGAATCATTGAGTCCGTATAGTCATGAGCTGCTCGGAGCATGGTGAGGAGTTGGTCAGTGAGCGTGACCAGTACTCAGTTACTCCTTGCACTTGGGACAATAAAGGGCAACCCTGAAATGTGGACTTTTGTCAGAAGTCACAATGCCACAGATGTCACAAGCCATGAGGGAGCGTGCCATTGGCATGCTCAATGCTGGAATGTCTGTGACAGCGGTATCCGGACAATTGAATGTGCATCATTCAACCATCAGTCGCCTTAGAAGTCGGTTCCGAGAAACTGGCAGCACTGTGAACCGCCCACATGCCCGCCGACCACGTGTGACCACTCCCGCACAAGATCGGCACATGCGACTCCAGCACCTGCGTGATCGCCTGCGCCCAGCCACCCGGACCGCAGATGAGACGGTCGGAATCCACAACAGGCGGATCTCGGCTCAGACGGTTAGAAATCGTCTGAGGGAGGCAGGTCTCTGCGCCCGTCGACATCACCGTGGTTTGGACCTGACCCCCGTACGCCGGCAGAACCGACTCGACTGGGCTAACCGTCACCTTCAGTGGAGACTTGTGCGGTGGAGGACGGTGCTGTTCAGCGATGAATCACGCTATCAACTTTACCGAGTCGATGGTAGGCAACGCGTTTGGCGACGTGTGGGCGAGCATTATGCTGATGTCAATGTCGTGCGTCGGGTGGCACATGGTGGTGCGACTGTGATGGTCTGGGCAGGCGTTAGCCATGGACAGCATACCCAGCTGCATTTCGTTGAGGGCAACCTGAACGCGCAGCGGTACCGCGACGAGATCCTGAGGCCCATTGTCGTGCCATTTGTCCGCCTCCATCACATGACATTCCAGCACGATAATGGCCGACTGCGCACTGCCAGGATCTGCACGGAGTTCCTGGATGACGAGGATGTTCCTGTCCTGCATTGGCCGGCATATTCTCCCGATATGTCGCCAATAGAACATGTTTGGGATGTTCTGGATCAGCGTGTGAGGCAGCGTGTTCCATTGCCACAAAACGTGCGCCAGCTCCGAGTTGCACTGCAGGAGGAGTGGGCGAACACTCCACAGGCCACCTTTGACAATCTGGTGAACTCTAAGCGCCGGAGGTGTACCGCTTTGCGCGATGCCAATGGTGGACACACTCGGTACTGAGAGCAGTGAACTCAGACTGCTGACCCCTTGTCTCTTTAGGCTGTGATAAGTTGTGATATGTTCACAGAAATTCGTTAATAATGTTAGTGTGATTTCAGTACTATGTCTAGAATAAAATAAAAATTAATGTGTGGATTTATTTTCCATTGGATCAATAAATAAAACAAAACAACTTCTTCGTGCGTTTATAATTTTGTTGAGTATATATACTCTCTCTCTCTCTCTATCTATCTATATCTATATCTATATATATATATATATATATATATATATGTATGTATATCATCATCATCATCAGCCATTTGAGTGACCACTGCAGGACCGGCCTATCCCAACCGATGTCGGGACGATACAGCCAATGTATCTCTACCAAGTGGCTTAGGCTGTCTGGTAGAGATTGTATGTAGGGTGAGAAGTGCTTGTAAGCGTAACTGTAGTGCTGGAGTGGCTCTGGATGTGTGTGTAGTCTGTGAACCAAGTGTAATCGGCCCGAGCAGGCCGACTGGGTGCAAGCATACTTTATAGTAAGTGACACTCGTTCAACCACAGCACCCCTTGTGTCCGCCAATGCAGAACGTGGCCGGGTGAACACTCCCAAAGTTAATTACCCTGGCGGGGCGCGAACCCTGGTTCACCTGTGTACGAAACGCACACTCTACCACTGTACCACAGAGGCTCCATATAACGCACACTCTTCCACTGTACCACAGAGGCTCCATATATATATATATATATATATATATATATATATATATATATATATATAGATATGTAGATAGATATAGATAGTTAGATAGATAGATAGATAGATAGATACTCATTTACAGTGAGAGAGAGAGAGAGAGAGAGAGAGAGAGAGAGAGAGACTGGTATATAAAAGATATATATACTGCGCTTATATACTAGTACTTGCCCTCAAAATTTTGCGGGACTAACTAGCTCTCTTTCCATCACAAAGTGTTTGCAAATACTATTATCTTTGTTTCCATACCATTATTGAGTCCACAGTGATAAATTCTGACAACAGAGTCGAATATATTATTTTTGCATATTTTCGTGTGTCGCGATTTCCGAGAATTTCTCTCCGTAGCGTCTCAAGCGATAGCCTGAATTTTTGTTCCGTATTCCCCAGATCCTTTTGGACATACCCCGATCTAATGGAAAAAGAATTATGCCGATCTCTATTACCGTTATCGTGGAGAAAAATAAAAACAACTATCTATCTATTGCCAGACGCCTCAATCCCGTTTGTAGTGATTTCCTACAGTTTTGCGGCATCACATGCCCTGTCCCCCGCCAGTTCACTGCCCTGCTCCCAACTCATACACCCCTCCCCTCGCTAGACTAACTGCAACTGAACGCAAAAGAATTAGGTCGACACCTGTTACTGTTCTCATAAAAGAAACGAACAAACGCACAGACACATATGTCATAAAAGACTTTGTAGTTCCTTTGTGGTTACTTGTAGTTGAGTTATATATATATATTAGACTTGTGGGCGAGCGGTTGTTATATTTGAGTAGCTTGTAGTAGATAATCTTCTTTCCCATTTGTCATGTAGTGACAGGAGAGGTAAAGAATAGTATGGGACTATTTTTATTTGTCTTGGAAATATTAACAAGTCTCTCACTCACGAGTGAGTTGAGCAGAGTCCCTGTCTCCCTGTCTCACTCTCTCAGTCTCTCTCTCAAGTTGCTAAGCCCTTTCTCCTTCTGACCTGCCTGTTCTAAGGCCTGTCTCCTTCTGAGCTCTCTTTCCTAAATTCTGGTGTAGCAGGGGTTGTATCACGTGTGTTCCTTGTGAGTGGAAAGTTCTAGAAGCCTGTGTGTGAGTATGTGTGTATGTGTGTGTATGGTCACTAAGGCTTTGTTCACCGGTGGATTGCTGACAACTAACTGCATCATCTCCTTACTGGCCACTGTCGTCAGCTTTCCTCAGTGTAATTTGCAAGTTCATTTCCCATTCCCAGGCTCGCATAGAGCTGTCTATCTATCTATTTATCTATCTATCTATTATGATTTGTAACTACAATATGGAGTCCCAATACACATATACACAGCTTCCTTATAAGGCCGCTGCTACTGTAGGGGTCTAAAATTTATGGTTTATTAAAGATGGATGAGTGATTACTACATACAGCAATCACTGTTGCTCTTCTGATTTCCGTTAGGAGTGTGACATAGTAAACTGAAAATATAAAATCGCATGTGAAAGTGACGTTGGCTGGCAAGAAAGATATCATCTCTGATGCAAAGACTCAAATTAATATATCATATTCGTCGGTTGCGTGCTTAACTTTTGCAGTACTCTTTGTATTTGTGCAGTTGTTATTGTCTCTTATCCTCAGCAAATAAACATAACCTAGTTCGGTCCCAGAGTTTTCCTCCACTGGGGCTGAACTAGGTAATGTTTATAAAATTATATTTCATTCCCATTACCTCTCGTCTCCTGTAATCAACGGAAAACATGCAGTACAAAACCCAGACCATGTGTAATGTCGAGATGATATCAACCATAAAATTCTCGAAACACTCGGTAATGTGCTTTGATAATCAAAGACATGTCCGCAGCCTCAATTGATTAATTGCTTTATCAACTCTACAATGCCCTTCCAGATCATCCGAAAAGTTAAACTGTCTCTCTGTCTCCGACAATTGCTGTTTGTGTATGTTATCTAAGAAAAACAAGCACCACACACCCATCTCACCTGTGGCATTTCCTGATCTGGTATAGGTTGTCCAGGTTGTTACTTTAACGGATTAAGCTGTATTGTTTTATCAAGTGATACAGTGTAATTATATACCGTGTAATAAGGTATTATCTTGTTTGGTAAAAAAATTCGTTACGATACGAGATCGACCGTCAGCATTTGAATAACTGAAGACCTCTAGTCACCTATGAGAGATTCGAAGGTGTACGTAGGGCATGACCATCAGTCCGGGTTGAGTACCTTTCCTTTAGACCACCAACTGTAGGATTTTCTTTTAACTGATCAAACTTAGTCATATTGATATTTTAATTGAATAACCCAATTAGCCAAAGGACGTCATTTCAGTTACATTCTTGCAACTAACAGACGATTTTCTTCAGCTCAAATATGTCACCTAAGAGTCGAGGGATTGCTAAAAGATATAGCTAGCTCCATCCTCTGAAAAAGTATCTCCTAACTTGAAAAGAATCGTCTGAAGGTAGCAAGAATAAAATGACAAAAGGCCTCATCGTACTGAAGATGTTATGACCCCACATCAGGTGAAACAAATCAAATCTTGCTATACAGTTACTAAGCGGCGAAAGGCTCTACCTTGTGTAATACAAACTTAAGGGATTTCCTCCCACATACTGGAGGCGATGACGTCTTAGGGCTGTATTCTAAATGACATAGGAGGATCCGTAGTCCTTTTGCCTTTTTTATTTATTCCTATGACACAGTATAAATTTTACATTGCTTCAATTTCGAAACAGTGTGTACACATTGCGTACAAGAAAATATCAAGTTGAAATGTTTGAAATACGCACCGAGGATGGGATGCTACAATCTCCGAAGCCAGAAGTGTACAACCCTCAAATTTATGGTTATATACTGCACGTGGGCTATAAAGCATTTAACCTTCAGTAAGTAATTTGATGCCTGCTGCTATCAGGCGACCGTATTTATTGTGGGAGGAAGGAAAGTCAATGGTTGGTATTCTCGTCGGGTGTGGTGACTCACTAACACCTCATCCATAGTGATTTTCTTTTTTGATGGGGCTGGATAAAATCGTCTTGTGCCTTATTTATGCAGAGAATGGTGATATTCTAATGATTTAAGAACACAGAAGATAACAGCAGGCAACATAATTAGCTTAGAAAAAGGTATTAGGGAGCTTCCTTAACCGACGAGAATACCAGCCAATGAGTGCTAAATCTACCGTCCCTAGTTTGCAAGTTCAAAAACTAAGGTGAATAAAATCCTCTGGGGAATAAACAGAGAATATTTCATGGGATAGTTGAGGTACAGGGAGATTCGGCTAAATGTCAATATCCCTAATGTAAAAAGCATCCAACAATCGAGTTTATTTCAAGGTCTATATTTTTTATACCACGTTTTCTCAAAGTGTCAGACTTTTCTGATAATCTCTTTACCACTATGACGCCCTTTTGTATTCAGTTATCGCAATCGCTAAGCTATTGTCTTCACCATTGGGAAAACATATCATTGGTCTTTCTCAACTATATACTCTGTTTATCTTAACTTGGCACAGATTTTCGTCTTTTTGCAACTTCATGTAGTTCAGTGGCAGAGTAAGATAATGATACAGTTCTATAACATTCCACATCACTACTTCCTGACTAGCGCCATATTCTAGAGCTAATCTACAGTTACAACTCAGACTTCAAAATGGATAGATGGCATTTAATGCCCAGTTAAAGTGATCAGAGTATAGTACCCCATCTGGTAACATCTTCAGTGTCGCCATGTGTCATACAATATTTTCTTGATACAGATAGGTTCGATTCCTTTTTTCAACTAATGGACGCATAGATTATAGCTGAGTCTGAACTATGGTACATTCTTCTCTTGTTCTTCCCTCTGCTGTACAGTTTTCTTCGGCTGAAGTGAAACATACCGTAGTGAAATGATTGGAATCACTCCCCCCCCCAATCCATTCAGTTTAACCTGATCTCACCTATATTGCATAAAATCATACCCCGACAGTAAAAATAAATCAAATGCATGATTATCGAAATATATGTTTTTCACAACAGTTTTGAAAATACAGAGGTCGTCTTGCCTACATATCAGTCTGTTGCCTGGCACTTAATTCTGTGAAGAATAAGCTTTTAAAAACAAGTCTCTTTACAGGACACAGTTCCCAAAGTACACATTCTGGATCCTTGTCTCTCCATTTGCTTTTACGTCTCCCCATTTTCCTCCCTGCAATATAAGTCTAATTATCTCTTGCCAAAAGTCGCAATGGCAATAGCAGTAGAAATCTTCCTAACGCTACCACGATCAAAACACATACACTAAATCCTTTTATGGACACACACACACACACACACACACACACACACACACACACACACACACACACACACAGAGAGAGAGAGAGAGAGAGAGAGAGAGAGAGAGAGAGAGAGAGAGAGAGAGAGAGAGAGAGAGAGAGAGAGATCAAAAGTGGACTCTGGTGGCGATGACAATGCAAACTCGTGATGGAGATACAGGGTTTACTGAGTCCAGTGGTACAGGACTGGCGTGTATGAAATCCATCTGTAACAAAAACGCCGATCTCCCGCTCTCGATCCGCGAGCGCATGTATAAACAAGCGGCCGTACCAAGGCACAACAAACCCGTCCCCAGCAGTCATTTTAGTGCTGATGTATAAACACAGCAGGATATCTACTCAAAGATGTCACATATCAAATTTGGAGTAAATCAGGTAAAAATGGACGATTTTATGCCCAATAGAAGGTTTAGGTTCGACCCACTTGACATTGGCCCCCTGATGTAATGAGGCATATTATGGTATGCAGATCTGAAAGATGCACATTTAGACTTTGGTTTCATGTCGATATGACGAATCTGAAAGGGGTTATGGTGAAAACCCCGTTTCATTTATATATTTTGGGCCTACAGCCCGGGCCTTGGCCCAATTTGGCCCAAAATTTAATTAGTTGACCAAAAGGTCATAGCCCATCATCTCTGTTATTTTCGTCAATATCGCACCAATAGTTTTCAGACAGACAGACAGACAGACAGACAAACAAACAAACAAACGAAGTGAAAACAGTACCTGTCCCCGAGCCCCTCCGGAGAGGGGACGGGTAAAAAAGTGCACCAAAAATATGGCAAAACAAAAACTATGAATACCACACGTTTCATTAGAGTATAACAGAGAAGACAGGCAAATGTTAACTATGAAATTTAATATAACTAAAGGGGAATGCGTGATGTAGAAAAGATGGAGAGGAAGTGTCGGAAAACAGGATGGTAGTGAATATTTAAAAAATAAACGAAGGAGCAAGAAACGCGGAAAGAAAGATGCAAGCACCACAAAATAAACAATTTCAAAGGGACACTGGACAAGAGGAAAGGGATGTAGATTTACGAGAGTGTGACTGGGCGAGCAGAGGCATTTACGCGTGAGAGAGAGAGAGAGAGAGAGAGAGAGAGAGAGAGAGAGAGAGAGAGAGAGAGAGAGAGAGAGAGAGAGAGGGAGAGAGAGAGAGAGAGAGAGAGAGAGAGAGAGAGAGGGAGGGAGGGAGAGAAAGAGAGAGAGAGAGAGAGAGAGAGAGAGAGAGAGAGTCATAAAACATTTGAACATCAGTGAGCCTCAGACCTCTGCTGTCTCTTAAAAACTTTATTAGCCCACAAATCCTAGTCCCGGAGGCTTTTAAGCTCCTCTTAGCCCATTCCAATCCTTAGCCTTTTGTAATACTTTGTCCTGTCGTAATCTTCTGGTCGTAGTCCCAATCTTTATAATCTCAATTATCTTGCAAACTCCTACGTAATCCAACATCATCATCATCATCATCATCATCATCATCATCATCAACATTCTCGGCTTCATCGTCATCAGTATCCTGCTCTTCATCATCATTATCATAATTATCATTAAATATAGTCTCTCGTACTGCCCTAGTCTTAGTCCCTCGTAGCTACATTGTGTTTGCAAAATACGTAGACCTTGGTTCCTTGTCTCCAGCTCCTACACGCCTCCTTTTGCTAGTTTCCTACCTTTCCTAAGCACATGTTTCTAACCCAACGAAGTTTGCTCCTTTTCCAAGTCCTACGAGTATTTAGCCTCGTCATCTGTTACTGGTTACCAGTAAATCCTAACCATTTCTAGCTTTTCCTAGCATTTCGTATTCCCTGTATTTAGCCCCAAACCACTTCCAGCAACTAAATCAAACCTCCTGTTCAGGCTTTGTGTTTACACCTTCCTTACCCCTCCTGGTCGCAGTAGCATTTCCTCGGCCCCTTTCCTAATAATTGCTTCCCGTAGATCCTCCTACTTCTTCCGAGGGTCTCTTGGTCCTTTGTTCATAGACCACAGGTACTTCTTGCCCCCTGTTGCAGTGAAAGCGTGGCATTGCCTTTCTAGCCCTTGTTTGTACATTCAAGTCCCCAGTCATTCCCAGCCTCTGGTGGCTTCTAGTTCCCAGCTCTAGTCTCGACAACTCTTAGTCTATCCCTACCCTTCCTTGGTAGTCCCAACCAACTCTTAGTCCTCAGGCCACCCAAGCCCTCACCCTCCTCAAGCCTCTAATTCCAATTCCTCCTGGGTCCATCCAGTCCGACACAATTGTTCCTTTTCTCTAATAACTCCTCATGGTCTCAAACTCATAGCACCCAGCTAGTCGTCGCCCTTCCTAGCCTTATTCTCACATACCCAGGCCTTGTTATTAATTGTTTCTTGGCATTCTGGTGTGATCGAGTGTGGCCAAGAAATACAATTCTCACCTCACATTTCCTTTCACAAAAGTCTTTTTTCAGGGAGCCTGGTGGAGGAGGTAAACGATGTGGCAGTAGAGAGGAAGACGGCAGAGGTGAGAGGAAAGAAGTGAAAAATTATGAGGAGAAAGGAGATAGGAAAAGAAATAAAAAGGGGGGAGGAATGAGAATCAGGAGGAGGAGGAGGAGGAGGAGAGAGGGACAGGAGGAGGAAAGAAGTACAAGAGGAAGAGGAAGAAGAAGACGAATAGGGAAGGAGGAGAGGGAAGATTGGAAAGGCAAGAAGACATAGCAAACGTGGAAAAAGGGGGAAGGGGATGGAAGAGACGAAAAGATAAAGTGAAGGGAACTGATGAAAGAAGCAAGGAAATAAGCCGTATAGAGCAAGAGAGGCAGGAGAAGAAAAAATGAAGATAAGTAGAAGAAAAAAAAAGAGAAAAAAAAGAAAAAAGGAAACAGAATAGTATGAACGAGACAGATGAAAGGGAGGCCATGATGATATTGTGAGAATATAGTGGGAGTAGACGAAGGAAGAAATGAGGAGCAAAAACGGTGTGTAGTTGGAGGAGAAGGAGAAGGATGGGGAGGAAAGAAGGAGACGGAAAGGAGAAATCACAATTGGGAGAGGAAGGATGAAGAGTAATAAGAAAAGAAGAAAAAATTAAAAAACAAAAAGGAGTAAGCAGATGAGAGGAGAGGAAAACTGAAAAAAATGTGTAAGAGAACAAGAGAAGAGGAGAGTAAAGTAGAGGAGGAGGAGGAGGAGGAGGAGGAGGAGTTGGAGCAAGAGCAGCACGAGGAGGAAGAGTAGAATCAGAAGGAGACGGAGGAGGAAGGGGAAGAAGAGGAGGAGAACAAGATGTGGAGTTCGAAAGATAATCGTAAGTAGCAGAAAATGAGAAATAAAGAATGAAAAGCAAAAAAGGTGAAGAGAAAATGAAAATGATGAGATGGACAAAAACGTGAGGATAATGATACCCAGCACAAAGAGAGAAACATGAGGCGAGTGGAGATAAGTGGGTGTTGGAGACACAAGAAAACACCAAGAGGGAAAAAGGAGAGAAATCGACGGGGAGGAGGAAATGAGTGAATAGCGGTGAAGTCAAAAGGAAAACTAAAAGATGATGAAAGAATGAGGATTAGGAGAAAAGGGAGAGGAAGATGCAGAGAAAAGCGAGGGAAGCAAAGAAGAGGAATGAGAAAAGGAAAGAAAAGGTAAAGGTAACGATGACGATAAACTCTGGGAAGGGGGAGGAAGAAAAAAGGAAGGCGATGCGATCAGAGGCACAATGTGGAACCGTACAAGGAAGATAAAAGGACAACGAAAGAAAAAGAAGAAGGATCCGAAAGAGGAGGATGAGAAAATTACGAGAAGACATATACTAGAAAAATGAAGATAAAGGTAAAGAAACAGCACGAGAAACTAGAGTAACAGGACAAAACGAAGAAGGGAGTAAACGAAGAGGATAACGCTGCGCACGAGGAAACAAGAAAAGAGAAAGGGAAAGAGGAGAAGGTCGAGGAAATAATATACAGGTGGAACACAACTATGAACATGATGAAAAGAAGAAAGACGGCGAACAGAGGAAAATCAAGATGAGATTTTAAAAAAAACAATGGCAAATGAGAAAAACGGATGGAAATGAACAGCGACGATATTTGTAAGAACAGTGAGAAGATAGAGGAAAAGAGGACACAGGCAAGCGAACAGAAGATAGTGTGGGAAAAAAGTCTCGATTGAAAGTGAGAATTCCAATGACATGTCTAAGGACACAGGAAACGATAAAGAATATAATTAGTGGAAAATTGAGAAGTAAAAATAAGGCACACAAAATGAGAACTAAGGATGAGGAAAAACAAAGCTTGAGTTAACCCTTCGTGGGCCAGGGGTTTGCAAGTTACACGGAATGCCGATGGGGTCCCGGCGGACCCCAAAACTTAATTTTGGATTTCTGCTATACGCATAAAGTTATATCTACAAAACTTTGTACATATGTTGTCCAGGACACGGCACGTGTAGCCAACCCACCAAGTGCCCCCCCCTCCCTTTTTTTTATTTTAACAAAATTACTTCATTTTATCAGAAATTTATTAAAGTTTGAGTATGGACGTACTAATTCTTTCTTATTTGAATATCTGATTGCCAGTATTCTTGGAACAGGTTCCCAACATAATAACAAGTTCATGTACAAAGTAAATTAACATGATCATAAAATAAAACTATCCTTATAATGTTCAAATGATATAACGTTTTTTTGCTTTATCCTCTTGATCAGCATCTTCTGTATCACTACCATCACCTGCATTATCGGTACCATTACTACCAGCACTCACAGGAGACTCAGTACTGCTCACACTATTTTCACTGTCCGATCATTCAAACACTTCATAATCATCAGCGTCGGATACCGATAAATCACCACCTGAATATTTTCTTCTTCTTGATCACCTTCTGTCACCGCCATTGAGGCATAAAACTTTGCTACTGGTATAGACATTGTCCTTAATGTTTGTAATTTGAAATATCTGAAAATAATATATATATATATATATATATATATATATATATATATATATATATATATATATATATATATATATATATATATATATATATATATGAAATAGTCACACGAAAGGCCAGGTGGGGTCCCGGCGTATCCCACTAACATTTGTTGCAATGTCACTCCTAAATGGTGTTAGATTTTTTGCTTAGATTTTGTGCATATAAAATAACCATCTACAATAAAAGTCATGGGAGGCCAGGTTGTGAAAATAAAAAATGGCTTAATGGCAACATTTTAAAAACATGCTGGGGTCTGCAGGGACCCCATCGGCTCACGAAGGGTTAAACAGTGCGATTCAGAAAGCTGACAAAAAAGGAGAGGAAGGACAATGCGTCCAGGAAAAAAGAAGTACAGTACAAATTAGGAGCAAGAAAAAAATGAGGACTAAACGAAGAAAGGAAGAAACTCAGACACGTATAAAAGAAACAACAATGGATGAGGAATAAAATATGCAATAAAAGAGAAAATATAAGAAAATTGGAGCAGAAGACGAAGAAAGAAGAAAGCAATAAGATAAGGTCGATATGAAACTAAAACAAAATCAGGAGAAAAAGGAGAGTCGAAAAAAAAACAAGAGTCAGATGATAGATGGTGACAACAATGGATGATGAGCAGAATGTGGTGAAAACAAAGAGAGAGAGAGAGAGAGAGAGAGAGAGAGAGAGAGAGAGAGAGAGAGAGAGAGAGAGAGAGAGAGAGAGAGAGAGGAGAAAACAAAATAAAAAAATAATAGGTGAGGAAGTAGGACAGAAAGTAAGAAGTAAAAGGAGGATAACAAAGAGAGAGAAAACCAAGAGTCTACTGAAGGAAAGTGACAACAAATGTTTACCCGAGAGGAAACTTTCAAAACTCGTACACGCATTAAAAAAGAAGAAGAAGAAGAGGAGAACGATGACGTGCACTGAAAGTACATAGAGTCGGTAGTGCTTCTCTAATACATCGTAATATATATATATATATATATATATATATATATATATATATATATATATATATATATATATATATATATATATATATATATATATATATACTAGTAAGGAGACATACAAATTGGAAAACAAGAAAAATGGAAAAGAAAAAGAAATAGAAACCGAAGAAGAAACAAGAAAAAAGAAATGGAGAAGGTGGGGAGGCGAAGACAGTAACAACTAGAATGGCATTCAGTAGAGCGCATACCTCCGCGAAGGCCCAACATGCAGTTCCTTTTAATTCAGTCAAGTCTAATCCAATATGGAAAAAGACTACCTCCCTATAAAGGCATATTTACGAGTAAATAAGCTACATCCGGAATTTTATATGGATCCGCGCCAAATTGTACACATTCGTAGATACCAACATCCTAAATATGTCTGATTTTTTTTCATCAAGATCCATGCAATATTCACTGGAAAATTTTCGAAAATGTCGAAAAACTCCCTATCTCGGAATGTTAAATGAAGTGAAAAAAAAAAAAAAAAAAACTGGATCCGCATCTTTATGAGGATTCACACCAAAATTTAATGGAGTCTATTCAGAGCCAAGGCCAATCTTCTACCAAGTTTCGTGGAAATCCTTCCAGTAGTTTTTGTGTAACCTTGCTCACAAACCAACCAACCAACAAACAAACAAATGGACAGGGGTGAAAACATAACCCACTTGGCGGAGGTAATTAGTTAAACAAAAGCAAGAAGATTTAGTGGCTGCTACAAGCACTGATGAAAATAACAAAAAAGTCGACGAGTGTAAAAATTATAGCAGGAGGGTCTCTGAATTTCATTGTTTTCTTTTCTTTAACATTAATCTTGTTTTGAGCCTAGAGTTTCAGTCTCTACCACGCTAGTTTATGTTACAAGAAACCTAATATCATCTTCAACGAATCCTTTTCATTACGTCTATTGAGCCAAGTAGGCGAAGTCGATGGTCATTAATTTTGTGTGAAATGTACAGTATCTGTTTGTGTCTGTGTGTGTCGAAAACTCCAGTCTCGGAAAGTATGGACTGTAGAAGGAAAAGTTATTAATAAAAGTTGTTTACAGCTACAGGTAGACGAAGTCGATGGTCATTATTATTATTCGAAATGTATCTGTGTCTGGCTGTCTGTGTCAAAAATTCAAATCTCAGAAGTCTTGACTGTAGAAGGAAAAGTTATTAATAAAAGTTGCTTAGAGTCACAACCTGAGTTCACATGTCACTCAACCAGCACTGGGAGTAATCCAGGATGCATACATATTTGTCAAGTTTTCATCTACCAGTTAATTATCAGTCTACCTGGCTCACAAATGAGGGGGAGTCTTGTCTTTACTAATGTATTTATCATTTTTCTTGTTCTTTCCTGATGACTGCATTCATATTTCGATGGAACCATCGTACTGAAGCGTTAAGAACCCGTCTCCATTGATTCCATTCCTGTGAGTGGTTTTCTTGCCAGATAAAATGTTAAGCACGTCGTGGAACCAAAGGTGTTAACAGTGTCGATGATATAGACTCTCAAGGGTATTCACTTAAGATAATCTCTGACAATTTTATTTTGATATTTTTATTACCTCTCCCGGGACGGAGCTCCACGATGTATTGTTTTTGGTCGAGTTTCTTTGTTTCATGCTCTCTCTGTTAGCAACACTATTGAAAAAAGGCTGAATAAAATTACATGAAAGGTTCAGGTTATGTGGGCACTGGTCCCCAAAGGAAGTAATTCTAGAGGTAATCGAGTGACCCTGAAGGGTCAAAATCAAGGTCACGGATTTTCAGAGGGTTATAACTTGAAACCGGTTGAGAATAGAGATATCTACTACTGTCAACATGCAGGAACTCCCATATGGGTTTTCATTTGGTACAAAGACCTTTTACCTCGAGGGACCTTGAAAGGTCAAACTCAAGGTCACGGATATTCAGGGGGCAAAAGTCGAAACTGGTTGCAAATAGATATTTACTATTATCAACATATATGAAGTCCCATATGGGTTTTTAGTTGGTACCATGACCTTTGACCTTAAGTCATCTTGAAAGGTTAAACTCAAGGTCACGGATATTCAAGGGGATGTAAGTCGAAACTGATTGAGTTTTATTTCATTTGCGCCGTTACCTTACGTTTCATGATCCACATATTCTTTCCATTTTGGTTTTCACATCACAGCCTCCGAGTCATACGAGAATATTGCTCACAGACAAAAATGTTATCATAGGCAGAAGCTACTGGCATGGAAGAAGTGCAACACATCCTACTTACCTGTAACAATACAGGAGCCCATAGACAGATTTTCTTACTAACAAGTTGGAACAACAAACTACCAAGAATGAGATGCACGCCAGGACAATACAGGCAAAAATGACGTAATGTTAAGGTACTATATGGAAGCACGATTAAACCGCAACAAAACGGGTGCTGCAGAACCTCGAGAGCCATGATAATAAAATGACCATATTTATTCGTAAATAAAACCAGTCTCTAAAAAAGAATATCTCCTACAACGACGATAATATGTCGAATAGAAAGAACGTTTTCATACCATAGGTATAATATTTATGTGTCTAGGGAAGAGATGTTAGACTCCTCTTAGCCGACAAGAATTTGAGTCCATGATTTCTTGTAATAATAAGCAAAGCAAATAAACAACATAGAAAAACCTACGAGAATCTGGACAACAAACAACCGTATTATTGTACCAAATATAAAATATAAGCCTTTTGCTCATGCAATGAATGGAGCCAGTGTGTGACAGCCTGTAAGAACTGTCCTAGTTTAATTAATTTGAATATAAAAGAGGTAAAAACCAGGCATGGTCCATTTCGAGATGCCTATGATCATTGCATTTACGAGACTGGAGGTCAAAGGTAGTGAGGATTTCAGATAGAGGAAGGAAATATGAGAGTATAAACTGATGCTTGCAGTAGGAAGTAGACATAAACTGGATGAGAGTATTGTGTTTTAACCCACCACGTGCCAGTGCCATTTTAAAACGGTCTGACATAATGCTGCAGCCAGTGCTTGTGCCGTTTTAAAACAGTTCAAAATAAAAAACTTCACTGTGACCGCATTTTTCAAGATTCGCGGGTAAAAATTGGCAGGCACGTAAGGTAACTGTTCCTCTACCATCCCCCAGGCTGTCAGGGCCATACACTCACTCACTCCCCCCCTCACGCTTGCTCTGCCTCACTCTGCCTGTGTGCCTCACCCAGTGCTGTACATAGTGAAGGCATTTTGTAAATATTTTCATGTGTTTTTTTTTATGCGAGGAAGAAGGAACCAAAGGCCATGAGCCCACAGTAATAGTTCCCTCCAAGAGAAAAACAAAATACAATATAGAGCCAAATTCAAGATCCGATCATTTTGAGATGCCTGGACACACTGCGTTTGAAAGACTGGAGATCATAGGCAGCAGGAAATACAGACAGAGGGAGACAGTTCCAGAGCTGACCTGTTGCATAAATGAAAGACTGGGAGTAACGGTTAACTCTTGCATTAGAGAGTTGGACAGAAAAAGGATGAGAGTTTGCTGCCAGACGAGTGCAACACGCCCGTCGTAGAGGTGGAGGAATGCAAGCAGACAGTTCAGAGGAGCAGTGACCATTAAAGTAGCGATAGAAAAGAGATAAAGATGCAACAGTGCGGCTAAGAGACAGAGGTTGAAGGGAGTCAGTAAGAGGAGGAGAGTTAATGAGACAAAAAGCCTTTGACTTCACCCTATTGAGAAGAGCTGTATTTGGGGAGCCTCCCCACACATGAGAGTTGTACTCCACACAGGGGCGGATAAAACCACTGTATAGAGTCAACAATTGTGCAGGGATAAAGAAAGAGCGGAGTCGGCTTAGCACACCCAATCTCTTGGAAGCAGATTTTACAAGAGATGTAATATGATCTTTCCAAGATAAGTCCCGAGTAAATGAAACCCCAAGCATGTTCAAGGATGATGCAGGATTAAGCTGAATATTATTAAACATTAGTGGGTATACCTGTGGAAGATTTTGTCGGGTTGATAGGTGTAAGAACTGAGTCTTAGATGCATTAAAGACAACCATATTATTTTTACCCCAGTCAGAGATACGAGCCAAGTCAGACATTAGGTGTGCCATAGCCTCATCCCTTGTTTGTTGAAGTAACTGTTGAGATGGGCGTTGCGGGAACCGAATGGAAAGGTGAAGGGTGGAGTCATCAGCGTATGAGTGGATAGGGTTAGATGTACAGCTTAGAAGATCATTGATGAATAAAAGGAAGAGAGTTGGTGATAGGACAGAGCCCTGAGGAACACCACTGTTGATAGATCTAGGAGAAGAACGATGGCCGTCTACAACGGCGGCTATAGAACGACCAGAAAGGAAGCTAGCGATGAAGGCACAGATAGAAGGATAGAAACCGTAGGAGGGCAGTTTGGAAATTAAAGATTTATGCCAGACTCGATCGAAAGCCTTTGAGATGTCAAGTGCAATGGCAAAGCTTTCGCCAAAGTCCCGAAAGGAGGATGACCAGGAGTCTGAAAGGTAGGTGAGAAGATCACCAGTGGAGCGTCCCTGACGGAACCCATACTGACTATCGGAAAGAAGGTTGTGATAGGAAAGATGCCTTAAAATTTTACTATTAAAAATTGACTCGAAAACTTTTGAAATACAGGACGTTAAAGCAATTGGACGATAGTTGGAGGGTTGGGAGTGGTAACCTTTCTTTGGGACTGGCTGAATGAGAGCAAACTTCCAGCAAGAAGGAAAGGTACAAGTTGACAGACAAAGGCGAAATAGTTTGCCTAGGCAGGGTGTAAGCACAGAAGCACAGTTCTTGAGAACAACAGGAGGGACCCCATCAGGCCCATATGCCTTGTTAGTACTGAGGCCAGTGATGGCAGAAAATACATCAACTGAAGAAATTTTAATGTCAGCCATGAGGAAGTCAGAGGGGGGAAGTGATGGAGGAACAGCACCGGAATCGTCTAAGGTGGAATTGGAGGAGAAAGTTCAGGAAGAGATCTGCTTTATCAGTAGAAGAAATAGCTACAGAACCATCAGAGTAGAAAAGAGGAGGGAAGGATGATGAGGTAAAGTTGTTAGAAAGATTTTTGGCAAGATGCCAGAAGGAGCGGGAAGAATTCGAGTTGGAGAGTTGAGAGCATTTAGTATGGATGAAATTATTTTTAGTAGAGCGAAGAACAGACTTAGCACGATTCCGGGCAGAAACGTAAAGATGATGTGATTCAGGGGTGGGTTGGCTCCGGTACCTTTTGTAGGCCCTCTCCTTGTTGCGGACAGCATTAGAACAAGCGTGATTAAACCAAGGCTTTCTTGCGTTAGTCAAAGGATATGAGAAAGGAATGTATGCTTCCATGCCCGAGAGAATAACCTCTGAAATGCGCAAGGCACACTCAGATGGCTCACGGCCATGGAAGCAATAATCATTCCAGGGAAAATCAAAGAACTACTGCCTGAGGGCCTCCCAGTCCGCGGCTCCAAAATGCCACAGACAACGTTTCCCTGGAGGGTCCACAGGCCGTACCAGAGTGATAGGACAGGTTAAGGTAATAAGGTTGTGATCGGAGGAGCCCAACGGAGAGAAAAGATTAACAGAGTAAGCAGAAGGATTAGTTGTGAGGAAGAGGTCAAGTATGTTGGAGCTCTCTCCAAGGCGGTCAGGGATACGGGTAGGGTGCTGTACAAGCTGCTCTAGGTCATTAAGGATAGAAAAGATGTAGGCTTGTTCACCAGGTGGATCCATGAAAGGAGAGGAGAGCCAAAGGTGGTGGTGAACATTGAAATCTCCAAGAATGGAGATTTCAGAGAAAGGAGAAATGGATAGAATGTGTTCCATCGTAGAAGTAAGATAGTCGAAGAATTTTGATAGTCAGTAGAATTAGGGGATAAGTAAACAGCACAGATATATTTAGTCAGAGAATGACAGGAAAGCCGAAGCCAGAGTGTGGAGAATTCAGAAGAATCAAGTTCAGGAACACGAGAGCAAGATAAGTCGTTGCATATATATACACAACAGCCACCTTTGGCTTTGAAATGAGTATAGAGAAAGTAGGAGGATACAGAAAAGGGTTTGCTGTCAGTTGCCTCAGACAGCTGAGTCTCCGTTAGAAAAAGAAGGTGAGGTTTAGAGGAGGAGAGGTGGTGCTCAACAGAGCGAAAGTTAGAGGAAAGGCCGCGAATGTTGCAGAAATGAAGAAGAAGGGAGTCAGACAGTGGTTCCAGGCACCTTGAGTCATCACCGGGAGAGTGACAGATGGTGGGGGCATTTATGGTCCCTCCCCCTGGGGACTCCGAGGCTTGATAAAACGACGCCATTTTTGGTAAATTTTGAATAGGAAGTGTAGTGTGTACCGTGCATGTAGTTTGGTGAAGACAGTTAGAGAAATTTGTACTGGAGAGCATGCTGGCCTACTCTCTGTGTAACTGAGACACTGAAAAAGTTCAGCAAAGGGGGATGGTCAGGAACTAGTCCTGAGGGCTGATGAAACGGGAGCTCCAGCTCTCCCTGTCATCAGCTTTCCATCCACCTCGGGAGTACTGCCCTGCTCGACTGGTGCTACAGTAAATATTTTCTTGTAAGTGTAAGGATTATAGGCTATAGTGAAGTCAAGTTGTAAATACCTTCTTGTAAGTGCCAGGAATGTACGTAATGAAGTCAGGTTGTACCTATCTTCAAGTAAGTGTAAGATAATGCATTCACAATGAGAAAGACACGCAAATTGTGATAAATGGTGAAGTAATATGTGATCAGAAAAATGTTCTGAACATTGCTATACCTTCCCAGCATAAATACCTGCGTATACCTTACACAGAAAATGGCTTTCTCTCACGTACGTGATGAGTGTGAGAGAGCGGCTATACCGGTATACAAGTATGTAGGACTCAATAAAACCGATTTCTGAACCTCGGTGAGCATTTTAATGACAAAATTCATTGTTTCCACATTAAAAATCTATCATTTTAGCTAAAAATAAAAGGTCGAAAAATGGCCGGCATTGGGATGACCCAGAGGGCTAAAAATAGCCGGCACGCGGCTGGTTAAGTGGAAAGCTCCTCGCATATCCGAGTTTTATTCTAAAGGAGGGTTAAATAGATTTTAGATCTCTAATGAAATTTGGCAACGGAGATGGCTTAAAGAATGAATGGAAAAAGTTTAATGTTCTTACCTTTGTGAGACCACTTTCCTTGAAAAGTAATGTGATCATTCCAAGAAAGCTCACAGAAGAATGAGATACCAAGGATGTTAAGAAATGTGTTGCTGAATATGAGAAGAGAGTTGCTACTGAGCCAAGAGTAGAATGGATTCTTACGCCCTGATCAGAATCAAGTGTCCTTAAGCCTTATCCCGAGATTGTTGAAGTAACTGGAGTGCCACAGGGTTCAGTGTTAGGTCCTATTCTTTTCTTAATATATGTAACTGATATTGACGAAGGATTGTGTTGTAAGATTTCAAAAGTTGTGACGATACTAAAATAGGTAACAGAGCAGATACAGCACTGCAAAGGCAGGCAATTCAGAGAGATCTTGATCAACTGTTTAACTTGGCCCAAGTCTGGCAAATGGATTTCAATATTAATAAATGCAAAGTGCTAAACAATGGCAGTAAAAATGTAAGAGCAAGTTATAGCATGAATAATGTTCAACTTGATAGGGTAAACCATGAAAAAGACTTAGGAGTTATAATAACAAACGATTTGAAACCAAGCAAACAATGTACTGAAGCTGTGAAAAAAGCTAATAAATTGTTTGGATTCATAGGTAGAGCATTTGAATACAAATCAGATAATATCGTCCTTACTTTGTATAATTCCTTAGTACGCCCACACTTGGAGTATTGCTTTCAGTTTTGGTCACTGTATTATAAAAAGGATATGGAAAAGCTTGAAAGAGTGCAGCGAAGGATGACCAAGATGAAGATGATACCTAGATTGAGAAATAAACCGTACGAGGAACGTTTAGAAGCCCTGAATTTATTTACCCTAACTAAACGGAGGTTACGAGGAGATCTAATTCAAGTATTCAAAATATTCAAAGGACATGACAACATGGCTGTAGATAAATACTTCACAGTTGATCACTCGAATTATACTAGAGGCAATGGGCCTAAAATAATTGGCAAACGATTCCAATCGCATAAAGCTAAGCATTTCTTTTTCAATAGAGTTGTAAATATATGGAATAAATTGCCCTACAATGTAGTAAATTGTAATACAGTACAAACCTTTAAAGGTCGCCTGGATGAGTATTTGTCATCTAACCCCCAGCTTAATATGTTTACTCCTGAATAAAACACTTGCGTATGTTTAATTTTTTATTTATTTTTATTTTTTTTAGACCCTGGATCAATTTATTAAATGTAAATATAGTATATGCACAGATAGCCCTGAGTTAACGGTCACTACTCATACTTTCGACCTATGATGGGCTACGGATCACTGAGGATCCCTGTTAGTTAAGTGGCCACCATTGGGATTTTTTTTTAAAGTACCAGGGGTCACTGCTCCAGGAGGTGTCTTATGAGCTTGTACCGCATGGGAAAGTTCCTAGTCTTAGTGGAATGAACGGAGCTGGGGCCTGATTGATTGCTGCCTACCTTAATAGCGCCAGGCAAGGCTGCCGCACCACCCTTGAATATCCACACTGTGCACTGTGCGATTTCCAAGCTCTGTTCACAGAAGCCCCGTCAACTCAACGTACCCATACTGACATGCATTATTTATTTATTTATTCGATTATTCATTTTACTTTACTACTTCCTCTTCCAGGTTATTCATACTGGTAGCTTACAGATAAAGTATATAGAATGTAACTCTTCCTTTTCAATCTTTCCTATGAAATTTCCATGTCAGTTTTTCCATGCTGAATGGTGGTTTTTCTCAATTTTTCTTACCAGTTTTAACTGGAGGGTTTGGAGGCGGGGGGAGTCTTCTTGCTTTACTATCCTTTTCCTTCAGCACGTAGAGTTAGATCTTGTAGTCATAGTCTACTCTGTAACATACAGCCTCGAAAGGACCATAAGGTCTGTTGCTCTTTGCTTTCCTTTGTACTCCTTTAACTGTATGGAAAGCAAGCAGTACAATGAACGATGAAATCATCAGCGTGTGAGTGCGATAGGATTTGATATGGAGCTCAGAAAGTAATTAATGGAGAGAGGAAAACAGAACCCTGAGGAACACCATTTATGACAAATCTGCACGAAGAGTGGTCGTCAACAACACCACCTCGTAGTCTGAGATGAAGGTATAGAAATATGGATAAAAAATGACAAGGTTGAGGTGCTGGAGAGCCTCCTGAGCCTGCGATTATACCCGCGAATTCCTAACCTGATTAGTACAAGAGAGAAAGAAAGGAGTAAATTATTGCTGAAGAGAGAGAGAGAGAGAGAGAGAGAGAGAGAGAGATGCGGAAGGCCTTATATCCTTGTCTCTGAGTGAGTTATGGGAAGGGGAGGGGGCCGTATTGGAGCAAAATTCTGTGAAGGAAAGCACCACATATCAGTGTTTCTTTGTCCTGTCTCTTGCCCATCCTCTCCACTTCCACCCTCAGTTTTCATCACCGCACTTTCCCTTTCGCTTTATCTCGCTTTGCAATGACCCTCACGTCTTCCATTACCCAGTTTCCCTGATTTTCACCCTCCTCATCGCTCTAACATTATTATACAGTGTTTAACTTAATCGCGAATATATTTGTCGATCTCAGATTTTTAAGGCAATACTTCGTCGTTCCCATCACTATAATGGCGATTCTTGTGGTTTTGCTGGTGCTATATGATTTGGTGTAGACTCTCCAGTCTCCACCATCCCCTCACTGAATCAAGAGAAGTAACAGCCAATTGTCAAGATATATATATATATTTTTTAATGCTACAGATTTTATTCGGTTCTGGAGAGATCCCACTGTCGTGAAGGAGTTTGAAGACATTCCCATTAGCTTCTCTGATCCCCCCTCCTCCTTTGTCCAGCATTCACTGCAGACTAATATGGGAGGAAAACATAAGAAGGGGCACCATGCGTCACTGAAAAACTGCATGTAATCATATAGGAAACCTTAAAATTAAAACACATTGCACTGTACTGAATGCCAGACATAAAAAAAACTAATTCGGCCTTAAGTGCTTTAGTAATTGCTACAGCTCTTACACCTGGCTCCTTCCAGGTAAATACCTATTGTGGCAGTGCTTGAATTATCTATCTAGGTCAAGCTACATTGTTGATAAAAAACTGTTCCATAATCACCATTTTCAGAATAGTTCAATCTTATCTCCTTGCCCAAGCATATACATGAAAATATAGTACTCAAACACTCTTAAAAGAAAAGTAGTCGTCATCGATACATATGTCTTCCATGTTGTCCAAGTAAGTATCAGGTGAATCCTTAAAAGGATAATGGCTTTCTAATTACATTCTTGCTATCTCAAAATTAATTTATTCACTCTGGAAGAAAATTTGCAAACTAGATGGATCATATACACGATCCTTGAGACCCTTCATTAGAAGGAGGTTGTCCTAAGCTAAATTAAATCGACTAGAAGCAGAGAGAAATCATATAAAATAACATCATTGGACTGAGAAGGTCAACCAGTTTTTTCTACAGGTAGGCGCAGTACTCAACTATAACTTTTATTTCCTGCATTATTCTCAAGTTTTACTTTTGAAATCTGAATAGCATCAGTAGGTGCTAAGCAGTTACATAGACCACGCCACTCGTCTGCTGCTCTATTTCCGAAAATCTGAATAGAACTAGTAGCTACTCAGCAGTTACGCAGACCACTCCACTTGTCCACTGTTCTATTTTCAAAATAAGGCTTCCGCACTTTTTTTCTGAGGTGAGTTTTATATAACCTAATTTTGTTTATGCTCTTATTGTCTGCACTGCCGTCCCCACTGCTTGTTGCCTCCGTCCAATCATCCCATTAGTGGCCAGAGTCCTGTGCGATGGATCTGGCTGGACGGGTACTAAGCATACCGCCCCCTTGCCTATCGGCCCATAGTCGCGAAACTCATAGGTCCTTACCCCAGGGTTTCCTTCTTTACTAAATTTTGAGAATGCCCAGTTCTGTCCGTTTCAGGGGACACTGGGAGCCAATGGGTTAAGCACCTCTTTTATGTCTCTTCTATCACTTCGTCACTCTAATGGGAACAAATTAATTAATTTAAGTCTGTACTCAGAATGTAGATTTCCAGTGTCATGTATGACGATACGTTCTCTTTGAATACCTTCAAATTAATCTGTCATCATCATATTGCAAAGTGATCAGATATGCTTTGCACAGTCCAGATGTTGATCGCACAGAACATGATTAATTTGCAATATTTCACGAGTCTTTTCTGGTAGAGAGTGTTTCACAACCACTATAAACTAGTATACATATTCAACTTGCTGTTACAGCGTTCTGTGCCTTACAGAGTCACTTAGATTTCCCAGTACTCTTACACTGCATAAACACGTACCTGCAAGGGAAAAGAAAAGGATGAATACAAATGGTTTGTGTCCAGTGGGAGCGCTACAGTAATTAACATACTAGCATACCCCTACCAGGAAAGAGAGCTATTATGGGATGAGCAGAGTATGTTGTCTTGCGTCCAGGCTTCTGACCCATGTTTTTACCAGACCATAATAACTAGAAAATATACCTGCTTAACCTTTTTGCTGCTGCCCTTCAGTATTTCATCCTCGTACGAAGCAGAGCATTTTGTCTAACTTAAAGGTATCCTGACAGTGTTTCAGGAGCTATCTTCAGTAGCTTTCTCCTATTGGTACACCCTAGATTATTATTATTATTTTTTTTTTTGGGGGGGGGGAACACAATTTTTTTTTTTTTTCAATAATTTTAAAAAGAGAGCTGAGAAATCTCAGTTTTTCGTATAAGTTCGTTCGTACTCCTATATTTTGGAGGGTGGGGGTGGTGGGTGAGGAGACAGCTAATACAGTTAAATAAGTTGCCATGTACTGGTTATATTTTATTGATTTTTCTATGGTTTGCCTGAGAACTTCACATGGAGCCAAAATTTTATATCTCAGATACTCGTACTATGGAGGTATTCGTTAGACTGACAAATTCACTTAAAGCTGATGTTACAAACACCAGGAACAATATATATTTTTACGAAATAATGGTTACCTGATGTATGTAGTATGGTGGGTGGATAATGGAATTATACTTCCGCTATATCTAGTACAGATGTTAAAGTGAGTACTCACTCTTAGTCACAACTTTATTAATAGCGCTCCAGTAGAAATAGAAACTTGTTTCAACAGAAACTTACTTGATGGTACGTTATGTACCATACCGTACTGTGGGGGCAGTTCAGTTTGCTGGTGTGGGTATGGATGTGGCAATGGAAACAGCAAATAATTAAATGATGTAAGATAGATATTGATAACGTTTAATGAGCTATCCCCGGAACATTTAAAATAATCGCCCAGCGAACTGGATGAAGAACGTTATGTATATGGACCACCTTGTACCTGTCAAAATCGAATATGGGGCAGCAGTAGAAACCAGAGTGTTTAAGAGTGTATTATGTTTACAAAGCTTTGATATGTCCAGAACAGTAGATATTGATGAAAAATAGCAAGTAAAGAAGTTTATAAATCAAAAGGTAAAATGATATGTTCTTTAGTTGTATGACTTCTTTATGAAAATGGATATGTACTGGATAGTGAACAAGGGTATGTATGAGTGAGTCTGAAAGGATCATGTGTGGGAGGCAAAGGATGACTGATGGATAATGGTAATGAATAAGTGAGTACGAAAAATGTGGAAGATGAAGAAACAGAATAATTAACAAAGTGTGGCTTGGTAATACATGGATGAAATACTGTACGTGCGGAGACTCACAGGGCAGGGATATCACTCCCTTTTTGCACTGAGATTCGACGGAATGGTTTCTATCATACGAACATTTTGAAGCATATTTTTAGGACTGTTGGTACTGCGATGCTACGCCTGGCACTTCGAGACCTGAATGATGAATGAATTAATGGACGACCTGTATCACTGTGCATCCTTCTGCTGTTTCTTCTGTTTTTCTACTTTCCTTTTACTAATTCTGGCAAGGTTCCGAATGGTGACGGTGTTTATGGTAAAAGGAATGGTGACGGTGTTTATGGTAAAAGGAATGGTGACGGTGTTTATGGTAAAAGGAATGGTGACGGTGTTTATGGTAAAAGGAATGGTGACGGTGTTTATGGTAAAAGGAATGGTGACGGTGTTTATGGTAAATGGAATGATGACGGTGTTTATGTTAAAAGGAATGGTGACGGTGTTTATGGTAAAAGGAATGGTGACGGTGTTTATGGAAAAAGGAATGATGACGGTGTTTATGGTAAAAGGAATGGTGACGGTGTTTATGGAAAAAGGAATTACAACATTATCAGTCCTACTGTAATATATTACTTGTCTCCATTGGAGACGACGTGAAAATGACATACGATCAAGTTGTCTTTCTTGTGAAAAATACCAATTTCAAGGCAACTATACATTCCTCTACTTATATAATAATCTTTCACTAAACAGCAAAACGATCATACCTAAGTGAGGGATTTGTTTAAGACTTCTGCGTGAGAACGTCCTTGTGCTTAACCTTGCTATCTCTAGGTGATATTTTCATCTGGGGAGACTGCACAACAGAGATTAGATACCTCCTTTAGTACCCAGATACCTCCTCCAGTAAACCATTGATATTAGGGCGCTCTCCTGACCCTGACAGAATTCTTCTGATTGGTAAGGATGAAAAAAATGACACCTTCCGTCTGAAGGTGTTCGAAGGAATCCTTTACCAGGTAAGTTAAGATATGCAGCCGTTTCTCTTTAGCTTGGGAGGCTTCATAGCATTTTTTTCCCAAGCCATTTATTATGCATATTACACTTCAATATTTCCTTGTAGACTGCGTATATCTTTATAGCACACTCATGCTCCTGTGACTCACTGTCGCTGAATGTAAGAGTCTGTTTTCGCTGGAAAACAACATAATAACTGTCCCGACTATGAAAGGTTTAGTCTCAACAAAATTTGCTTCTGTAACATGGTGACGAATATTAACCCCAAAAGTCCTCAAGGACTACAAATATATTTTAATAGTGCTATTTTCATAAAGTTACACTAAATCAAGAAAGACTTCACGAGCTAGAGGGGTAGGATCTACCCTATATTTACCCCTAGAATATGAGATATTCTCATTTATTAGTACGGAGGCAGGAAGAATTAAACAGAAAAAGCCGTCATCGTACTGAGGTGAATAACAAGTTCCAATAGCAGAAATGAACACGTATGTTCACTCACCACCAACCCAGTAACAATAATTCAACCATCACCATTACCACAACGACAATCTACACCAACTATAATTATCATTACTATCATCGTCATTACCCAATTTACTGTATTACTCCTGAGTAAACTCCAGAAACAGGAAAAAAAAAAAAAAGATCTATCGGCAATATGGCCGGTGAAATCTATCTGTCTATCAACCTACA